>NW_024870715.1:2155000-2680000 GCF_019054845.1 Dipodomys spectabilis
GTACTCTACTCTTGGTTGATAGTTGTTTGTCTTTAGGGTGTGGCATACTTCGTTCCAGGCTCTTCTTGCTTTCATGGTCTCTGCTGAAAAATCTGTAGTTATCCAGATTGGTTTTCCTTCATAGGTTTTTGATCTTTTCTCCCTGACAGCTTTAAGGATCCTTTCCTTGATTTCTATGGATCCTGTGTGGATTACAATATGGTGGTGGGATATCCTGTTCTGGTCTAGTCTATTTGGGGTTCTAAAGGCTTCTTGTATCTGAATGGGACTATCTTTTTGCATGTTTGAGAAGTTCTCTGCTAGGATTCTGTTAAATGAATTTCCTAGACCTTTGGCTTCTGTTTCTAGGCCCTCTGCTACACCCATTAGTGTTTAATTTGGCATTCTGTCTTCTATAGGCTGAATAGATCTATCGTATTTTTGGAATTGTTTTGAGGTTTTTTCTATTCTTTATCTATAATGTCTAGGCTGTTTTCTATCCCAGAGATACAGTCTTCTGCAAGGTGTAGTCTACTGTCCAGACTTTCTACTTTGTTTTTTTTTTATTTCTCTTCCTTCTAATTGCTCAGTTTTAATGGCTTTAATTTCTTTGTTGAAGCTTTGTTTTAGATCTAGTATGGATTTCTTTACCTCCTTGGTTTGGTTTTCTGTGTTCACTCTCAAATCCCTTAGTTGAGTGGCTATTCTTTCACTGGACTCCTTTTCCTTTTGTTGGGATTCATTCAGTTTTCTGGTTGTGGATTCCATGAATTCTTCTATTAATCTTTTGTCTCAAAATGATCATGCATAGCCTTATGTAAGCTTTAAATTTTTTCATTCAGCATGTTTACCAGTAGGGTTTGTAGAGCCTTTTGAGAAGTATTGTCTGCATTTTTTATTAACTGCTCTATTCCCTGTTTGTCCTGGGTGAGAGTTGAAATTCCTAGAATTGCCATTTTTCTTGTGTTTCTGTGGCTTCTTCTGCCCATTTGGGAATGAAAGCAAATCCAGTTTCTCACAAGAACACAAGTACCATCCAGAACCCTGTTGTTGCACAGATTTTGGAGGTTTACAATTAACAATGTGTGTTTTCACTATATTTCACCTTTTTGGGGAGTGAGTATATATCCAATTACATACCAGAACACAATTCTAAAGCAAGCACCTACCCAGAACTGTGTAGTTGCACCAACTTTGGGAATTTATAGTCAATGATGGGTATTTTCACTCTATTTCACCTTTTTGGGAGTGTAATTATAGCCTATTACACACCAGAACACACATCTAAGACTAGCACTTACCCAGAACACAAGTAATAGTACAGACTTTGGGGGTTGACAATCAACAATAGCAGTTTTCACAGTATCTCACCTTTTTGGGGGAGTGAGAGTATATCAATTACATACAAAATCACAATTCTAAGACATGCTCCCATCCAGAGCCCTGTAGTTACACAGGAATTGGGTGCTCACACTCAAAAAGTGTATTTTCACTCTAGTTCTCCTTTTCAGAATTGAAAATATCTCCACTTCCCCACCAGAACACAATTTTATGGAAAGCCTGAACCCAAAGCCCTTCAGTTGCACAGACTTTGAAGGATCTCACTCAAAGACAGGTGATTTCCTTATATGTCTCCTTTTTTTTGGAGATGAAAGTATATCCAGTCCCTCACCAGAATACAGTTTTAAGATAAGCACCAACTCAAAGCCCTGTGGTTGTGCAGACTTTGGAGGTACACAATCCAAACAGGTATTTCATTCTCTATCTCTCCTCTATTGGATATGTAAGTAGGTCCAATACCACCACTGAGCACAATTTTAAGACAAAATCCATATTAAAATTGGAGAAAAAGGAAAGAGAAATAAGAGTATCTTCTATTTATTGGAGGAGGAGGGGTTCTTATATCTCCCTTAAGTCTGCTTTCCCGTCTCTTGATGGTGCCTTTGATTTGGTTGTAATGGCTGGTTTTCCCTATTGCTTGGTTGTTGTCTCAAACCAACTTTTTTTGTGAGCAGAAAAAAGTTCTGTCAACTTGGGGACTTTGCGACCTTTTCCCAGACTAAAAAGCATGATCTGTTTTGTTTTGTTTTGTTTTTTCTTTGTGCTGCTAGGAGCTTCCTGGAGACTGTAGTTAGTTGTTGCTGGGACTGAGCTTGGGCGTGTTTGGGGTTTTGGTCTGTCTAGAGTCAGTGGTCTTTCCCAAAGTGGGAATGCCCATTGGGCAACTAACCTAGATCCTCTCGGCTTATACATCCTGTCCAGTTTTTATTTACTATTTTTCATGAATTTTTGTGAGGTTCATGCAGCCGGCTAAGGTGCCGGGTAGAGTTCCTTTGTTGCCTGCAGCGGATCATGGCTGCCTCTCTGTGCTTACCTGGTAGTGAAGGTTGTTCCACCCTGGCACTGTGAGGAGTTCCCTCCTCCTGGGCGGGCAGCCTTCCCCTAGGCAGAGCCAACTCCACAGATCCAAATCCTTGCCCTGGACAAAACTGGTGCCACCTGCTGCTTTTGTGTTCCAAGTTATCTGCTAGCCAGTGTCCAATACGGCGTCGTTCTCTGGTGGCGGAGAGTGGGAGCTGCCTTCCCTTAGCTGTTCTGTGGGATGGATCGGGGATACTCATGGCTTCCCTTGGCCTTTTGGCCTGTCCTAATCTGTGTCGGTGGTCAGCAGGATGTGGAATTCTACTCCTGATGGTTTAGTGTGTGCTGGAGGTAGGTGAAGAGATGCAGCCCTCGGTCTCTGGTGCATTTGCTCCAGGTTTGTCTGTCTGATCCTACAGTAGCCGCCAGCGGCTGCAGCAATCACATGTGCTCAAGTCTGTCTTCTGGTGCAAACGACCTGAATTTTTCCTCGCTAGAGAGAATCTCTGTATTATTACGGCTCACTTGCTGTGATTTTCCCATAGTGAATTGTTCCCTCAGCTGCGAAAACTGGTTTCACATATAGCTCAGCTACATCTCTGCTTTCTCCAGTCTTCATGAGTATATTTCTTGTCGAACTTGTTACTCCGTCCCTCCTTTTTCTCCCTCTTTCCCTGTCCTTATTACGCCCCAAGTTGTACAGATCATTTTCAACATAGTGTCTTGTATTTTTAAAAATATCACACCAAAAGCCCAGCTACAAGAAGAAAATTAAATGGGATTACATTAAGCTAAAAAGCATCTGAATAGAAAAGGAAATAACAGACAAAGTAGACAGAAAACTAGAAATTGGGGACACAAAACTGTACACTACTCATCCGATAAGAGGATACTATCAAACATTCAGAATTAACTCTTAGAACTCCGTAGCAGGAATGCAAATAACTCTTTAGAACAGTGACTTGAAGAGATCTCTCCAAAGGAGGCATACAGATGGCCAACAGGCATATGGAACGGCATTTAATATCAAAATTATTGAGGGATAGGGATGGCAATTATCAAATACAGGTGAAAAATGTGAGTGAGAATATGAACAAAGAGAACTAGCAGAGCATTGGTGAGGTATATTGGTGCAGCCACTGTGGAAAACAGCATGTAGCTTCTAAAATAATTGTTTTGATTGTTTTGGGGGCTTGAACTTAGGGTCTGGGTGCTGTCCTAGAGCTCTTTTTGCTGAAGGCTAGCGCTTTGCCACTTTGAGCCACAGCGCCACTTCCACTAGCCACTTCCACTATGAGAATTTACAAACAGAACTATTATTTGAGCTGGTAAATCTCCTTCTTGACACCCAAAGATAAATCATCACCTCATGCCCAGGTTCAAGGTACCCAAGTTAAAGAGATTACCTATAACCTCAATGTTAATTGAAGGACAAATGGATAAAAAAATATGATGCAGAGCTTGATGGCACTGTTTTATAATTGACATGCAGAAGCAGGAAGATTGCTGGTGTGAGGTTAAACTGGGCTACATAATGAGTTTGAAGCCAGTCTCCGCCATATAGTAGAAACTTCTCTCAGCCCTCAGACCCCAAAATGCAGTGTATGTATGCAATAAAGTATTATTCAGCCTTTAAAAAAGAGGTCCTTGTTGCCATCATATGGACATAACTCGAAGATATTATGCTAAAAAAATAAGAAAGACACAAAAGAAAACATTTTATGTTCTCATTATATATGGAGTATTAATTTTTTTTAAATCAAGTGCAAAAAATGAAGGAGTCATTACCATAGCTGATAAAGAGGGCAGGGGGAATGGGAACATGTAGGTCAAAAGACAGGAAATAGCAGAGGGGAGTGAGGAAAAGAGTAGGTAGGGCAGTGGTACGTGAGAATATTGAAAGGGATGATCTTGATGAAGATATATTGTATTCATAAACTGTTTTGTCAACTATCAGCTCCTTCGTACAATTACTTAAAGAAAAAATAGAATAAAAGGTGAGAAAAAAAGAAATAACAGAAGGGAATCTGAAAAGGTCTAGAGATCTAAAGTAAAGATATGATTGCTGAACTTGATAAAATTGTATATTGTGTTAGAGTTTTTTTAAAAAGCTGCTATTGTCACAAATGGCAACTGAGGTAATAGATATGCTCATCTACTTCATTACATTTTATGACGTATCTGTGTCCCAAACACTATGATAACTCTCAAATTTATATTCAACACAATTTTTAAAAAGTATTTAGACTTATAAGCTGGTGAAAAATGTATAGTTTTATAAATGCTATGTATATTGTGATTGTATGTATGTATGTATATATATGCATTTATATATTTAGTTAGCTGAAAAAATTAAGGCCAATTTCTTCTTCTTGAGTCAAAATTTATTCAAGTGAATGCGTTATTTATCATTTAATGGATTTTTAAAATCTCTTCGGCTTTAACTTTCTCAGTTTTTTACAGATTAGTCATCATCTAAAGTTATATTTTTTATTTCATACAAAGGTCCAAGAACCTTTTAAATGTAGGTTGATTGAGCTGTGAAAGTATTTATAAAAATAAACACATTTTGTTTATTCTGGTCTAGTTGATTTCAAAGGGCACCCAACTCAGGCTTTGGTCTGTCTATTGTCATTATCGTTGTTTATTTTATGGATGAGTAAAGCCATGAATTTTACTCTGTTTTTTATAACAAATAAATGAATGTTTAAATTTTTTTCCTTTATACTCTGAATTTCTCTTACTTAGTTGAAGTACCTCTTAAAACATTTTGGAACCAAAACTGAAGGATAAGGAGGGAATATAATATCTTTTCTTAAATTAATGGATAAAATGTCATAGCTCTATTATTCTTTATTTCACTGTGTCCCAAGTAATTTTATTATGTCAGTCCTGGACTTGAACTCAGGACCTAGGCACTGTCTTTGAGCTTTTTGCCCAAGGCTAGTGTTTTACCACTTGGGCCACAGCTTTACTTTTAGCTTTTTTGTTAGCTTATTGGAAATAAGAGTGTCATGGACTTTCCTTCTTGAGATGGCTTCTAACCATAATCCTCAGATCTCAGCCTCCTCAGGAACTAGGATTACAGGTTAGAGTTACCAGTGCTTTCCTAAATAATTTTTAAACTGTAAAACTTATTCATTGTGTCCACTTGACAATATAAATTTACTTTTGTAGACATTTAGATGAGTTCCTTTATCATTTCTGGTTAAAGTAAATATATTAAATTCACTTGATCAAATTTGCTTCTATCTTAAAATTTCTATTAGCAATACACACTAATTTCTAAAACTTCCTTGGTTATTGCTTTGTGCCAGTTGGCCTCAAATATAAATGGAAAAACCTACCTCACCAGATCAGAAAGTTTGTTCTTAACAACTTCCAGTCCATTTAAATAGAAAAGTCACTGCTACTTCAATTATTGAAAGTAATTGAGAATGATGCTCTCTATGACCATCTAATTTCAATCCCATATTCTGTTTCAGAGACAATATACTATTGATATTTGTTTTAAATTTTTAAAATAATAACTTATTTCAAGCCAGGTGCTGATGGCTCACGCCTGTAATCCTAGCTATTCAGGAGGTTAAGATCTGAGGATCAAGATTCAAAGCCAGGCCAGGCAGGAAAGTCCATGAGTCTTTTATCTCCAATTAACCACCATAAAACTGGGAAGTGGTGCTGTGTCTCAAGTGGTAGAGTGCTCATCTTGAGCTGAAGAGCTCAGGGACAGTGCCCAGGCCCAGAGTCTAAGCTCCACGACCTACAATAATAATAATAATTATAATAATAGTAATAATAATAATTTATTTCAGCTTATCATTATAATGGATTATTAAATGTGAATAATTCTTTAAATAGTAGTATAAGAAAATTTGGAAAGTATGGCAATCTAAAATAAATTAACTATTCAAAAGCTGAGTGGCGAAAAGTTACTTTCACTTTATTAATATTGAACACATCAGTCTACACATTTCCATTTGCAGTGTTTACAAGAAAAAGCAACAGGTACAAATCCTATGCCTATTTCATTATTATATACACCATAGGGGGAGATGTGTTACAGATAAACATATACATATATTTTAACAGTTAAGGAAAGTGATTTTTAACCTCTCCCAAATACATAGGCTAAAAATTGTTTTAATAGCCAAATCTAAATAAAAATGATATTAAAAAGTGTACTACTTGGTCTCTTTAGCACCATTTAAAAATTTTTTTATTTAGAAAAATATGCATAACCACAAATAAAAGCAATGCTTTTCTATGTGTGTCAAAATTGTAGTGATTCTATATTGAAAAACAGAGATCAGATTACTTGGCATATAAAGCTGATTGTTTCCTCTCATGTGTGGAAGCTTCTTAGTTTGATGTAAGATTGATGTCTATTGTTTCTTCTTTTGGAATATTGCCCAAAAAGATGACCTATACCAATGCCTTGAAGTGTTTCCCCTATGATTCTTCCCAGTAATTTAACAGTTTCATATCTTATATTTCTATCTTGGGTCCTTTTGAATTGATATTTGTGTTGGTATATCTGTATGTAACTATCATATATGTCTGTATAAAACAAATATTTTAACCATACAGCTATATGTTATTATATGTATGTTATATGTATGATTTCACTGTTCTGCATATCTCTGTCCAGTTTTGTCAGCACCCTTTATTTAAGAACTTGTGCTCATGTAAGATGACACTAAGCAAAATGAACTTCAAAACATGGACACAAGAGGTTTTTCTTTGTTGTTGTTATTTTTAATGTACTATGTGATTTCTTGGGGTTTTTTTTTTGTACATTTTTCCCCATACGGTAATCCCTGGTTGTCACTGTATTTGATTTTGGTACCCTGGTATTGTATATACATTTATTTGAATTAGGGAAGGGAAAAGGAACAATAGAATGGTGAGATAAAGAACCAATGCAACAGCAATAGACACAAGACAATATGTTGGAAATGATCTGTACAACTGGGGGTAGGGAAAGTAGGGGAAGGGAAAGTAGGAGAAAAATGAGAGAAGGGGTATCAAATTTGAAAAGAAATGTATTTATTACCTTGCTTATGTAACTAACCCTCTGTCTATCACTTTGACCAAAAAAAAGTTAAAAAAAAAAGATCTGATGGTTTCTCTAGTTTATAGCACCTATATATTGAACTCTTAGTCCCCAGTGTGATAGATAATATGGGAGATAGAGTCCTTGGTAAATGGTTAGGTTATGAGGGAAGAGTCTTCATAAATAAGCTTAGTACTCTGTGTTTTCTGACTCTGTGTGTGTGAGAGAGAGAAGGAGAGACAAACAGACAAACAGACAGACAGAGACAGAGACAGAGAGACCAAGAGAGACAGAGACAGAGACAGAAAGACAGAGAAACTTGGGGCTTGAACTTAGGGCTTAGGTATTGTCCCTGAGCTATTTTGCTTTAGGATAACACTCTACCACTTAGCCATGGCTCTTTGTACAGCTTTTTAGTGGTTAATTAGAGGTAAGAGTTTCAAGGACTTTCCTATGAGCTGGTTTTGAACTGCAATCCTCAGACCTTAGCCTCCTGAGTATCTAGGATTACATGTATGAGCCATTGGCATGTGCCAGAACTTTCACAGAGCTCTCCACTTTCCTGTCATATAGGATAGGAAGAAATCTCTTCACCAGATGCTGAATCTCCTGGGATCTCAATCATGGACTTCTCAGTTCCCAGAACTGTGAGAAATAAACATCTCTATTTTATAAGTCATTAAACCTATGGTATTTGCAATAGCTGTCCAAGCATCTTAAGGCAGTATATTTGGTGATCAGTATATATTACCTCATACATTAATCTCTGTTCTTGGCCATTTTCTATTTTTTCTGCTCCAAAAGCACAATGTACGCTCACTCTTCCTATAATTATGTACAGATCGTCTTCTTTCAGATATTTCTTCCCTCAGTCTCCTCTTCCAGTTACTAGTTCTCTTCTTACCCCTATACCAACAAGCCTTGTAGAAAAAAAGATAAATATAGCTCCTCTGGGACACAGCAAAGGCACTACTCAGAGGCAAGTTTATAGATTAGAATTCCTACATTAACAAATTGGAGAGATCTGAAACCAACAATTTAATGAGGCACCTAAAGCTCCTAAAGAAAGAGCAACAAGCTAAACCCTAATCCAATAAATGGAAACAAATAATTAAAATTAAATCAGAATTAAATTAATTAGAGTCCAAAAAACTATAGAAAGAACCAACAAGGAGTTGGTTCTTTGAAAAAATTAATAAAATTGATAGACTCTTAGAAAATTTTATCAGAAAAAAAGAGAACACACCCAAATAAACAAACTCAGATATAAGAATGGAAACATCACTACAGAAATAGCCATGATTCAGAATATAGAAAGGGGATACTTCTCAAACCTTTATGCTAATAAGTTTGAGAATCTTGAATTTCTAACAAATACTGGCATGCCAAATTAAACCAAGATGATTTAAACCAACTTAACAGACCCACATCAAGTATCGAGAGACCTCCCACCCAAGAAAAGCCCAAGACCAGATGGATTTACAGCTGAATTCTATAAGGCTTTCAAAACAGAACTCTCAGCAATACTTCTCCAACTCTTCAATGAAATTGAAAGTGAAAACTCACTGCCAAACTCTTTCTATGAAGCCAGCATAATCCTAATCCCAAAATCAGGCAGGGACTCATCAAAAAAGAGAACTATAGACCAATTTCTTTGACAAACATGGATGCAAAATTTCTCAGCGAAATCTTGGCCAATCAACTACAACAACTCATCAAAAAAATCATATACCACAATCAAACAGGATTTATTTAAGGGATGTAAAGCTGGTTCAATATATGGAAATCAATTAATATAATTCATCACATCAACAAGAACAAGGATAAGAAACACATGATTATCTCAATAACAGAATTATTGGCAAAAAATTAAAGCCATTTCCTCTAAATTCAGGAATGAGACAAGGATGTCTGTCCACTCTCTCCACTCCTCTTAACATAGTATTAGAATTCCTAGCTACAAAAATAAGACAAGATGCAAACACAAAGGGGATCCAAATAGGGAAAGATGAAGTAAAACTCTTCCTCTCTGCAGATGACATGATCTTGTATTTGAAGAACCCCATGGACTCCACTCCCAAGTTACTTGGGCTGATCAGAAACTGGCAAAGTAGCAAGGTATAAAATTAACCCTAAAAAAATCAATGGCTTTCCTGTATGCCAATAATGAGAAGAGCACAGCTGAAATTAGGAAAGCAACCCTTTTTGTAATAGCCCACAAAAAATAAAATATTTAGGAGTTAACAAAAGAGGTGCAGGACTTCCATGATGAAAAATTTTAAAACCTGAAAAAAGAAATTAAAGCAGAACTAAGGAAGTGGGAAAACTCCCATGCTCCTGGATTGTGACGATTAACGTTGTGAAGATAGCAATACTGCCAAAGGTTATCTACAAATTCAACATTATACCTATCAATATCCTAACCTCATTTTTCAATGAAGTAGAAGAAGCAACCCCAAAATTCATATGGAACAATAAAAGACCTGAATAGCAAAAACAATCCTTAGTAGAAAGACAGTTCTGGAGGAATATCAATTCCAAATTTCAAACTACTACAAAGCCATAGTAATGAAAACAGCTTGGCACTGGCACAAGAAGAGACCTGAGGACCAATAGAATAGAACTGAAGACCAAGAAATGAACTCACAGATCTATAGCCACCTAATCTTTGACAAGGGAGCTAAAGAAATAGAATGGAAGAAAGTCAGCCTTTTCAGTAAATGGTGCTGGCAAAATTGGTTAAACACTTGTACAAAACTAAAGGTAGATTTGTATATATCACCCTGCACTAGAATCAACTCCAAATGTATCAAAGACCTCAAAGTCAAAGCAGACACTCTGAAAACATTATAGGAATGAATAGGAGAAACTAGGGCTCCTTGGCCTAGCTCAAAATTTTCTTAATAAAGACCCAGAAACGCAACAAATCAAAGAAGGGTTGGAAAAATGGGATTGCACAAAACTGCAGAGCTTCTCCAAGGCAAAGGTCATAGCTAACAAGATCAGTAGAAAGCCAATGGATTGGGAGAAGATCTTTACTAGCCATACAACTGACAAGAGTCTCATATCTAAAATATACTTAGAACTCAAAAAACTAAATCCTCCAATAATAAATCCTCAAAGAAACAACTGCCCGATTAATAGGTGGGCTAAAGACTTAAAGAGAGACTTCTCAGAAGAAAAAATAAGAATGGCCAATAGACACATGAAGAAATGCTCTAGCCATAAAAGAAATGCAAATCAAGACAACATTGAGATTCCACCTTACCCCAGTTAGAATGGCTATAATCAAGAAATCTAGTAACAACAGAAGCTGGAGGGGATGTGGCCAAAAGGAAACCCTACTGCATTGTTGGTGGGAGTATAAACTTGTTCAATCACTTTGGAAAGCAGTATGGAGGTTCCTCAAAAGACTCCACATACAGCTCCCCTATGACCCAACAATTCACTTTTGGGCATTTACCCAAATGATCACAAACAAGTCCATACTAAAGCTACCAGCACAACCATGTTTATCACAGCATTATTCACCATCGCTAAGATATGGAACCAACCCAGATGCCCCTCAGTAGATAAATGAACCAAGAAAATGTGATATATATATATATGTATGTATACATATATATATATATATATGTATACATACATACATACATACATACAATGGGATTCTATGTCTCCATCAGAGAAAATGACACTGCCCTATTTGTTAGGAAATGGAAAAACTTGGAAAAAATCATATTAAGTGAAGTACCAGACCCAAAGAAACATAGGTCCCATGGTTTCACTTGTTTGCAATGACTAGTACATGTATATGACAAGCAGAGAAGGTCAAAGGCTATAATATGACCATATGAGATGATGTTAAGTGAAATGTACTCAAAGGGACACAAAGGATTTTTTTCTTTCTTGCTATTGTTTTTAATGTACTTATAATGCACTGTGTGATTCTTTTCTAAGTTCTTTCCCCATGGTATAATCCCTGTTTTCATTGTGTTTGATTCTGGTGTTCTTCATCTTGTATATACATTTTTGTAATTTGGGGAAGGGAAAGGGTATAACAGAATGCTTAAATTGAGGGGATGCAGGTTGACACATTGTGACGATGAGATATACAGACACTATGTTGAAAACAAACTTTACAATGTTGCAGGGGTGAAGGAGGAGTTGGGGAGGGAAGTGATGATAGGGGAAAATCAAAGGAAGAGGTAACAATGCTGGACAGGAAATGTACTCATTACCCTACTCATGTAACTGTAACCCCTCTGGTATAGTATCTTTACAATAAATATATATTTTTTAAAAAGAAATAAAAACCAGCAAAAAAAGAAAAAATAGTCAAGTATAGTCTCTTAAGATTGGTTATCGTTATTTTATAGTCCCTTTAGAATCTAGATTTTGAGTCTAGTACTTAAATTACATTACTGTCACTGAGAACGCCAAATGATGGCTTAAAGATATGGGGTGGGGCCACTTTGTTAAAGGCTGTCAAATGGCAGTTGAATCTGGACTTCCACAATGAGCAAGTAGGTTTCCTATTATGGAATGCTTAGATGTCATAAAACCCTTCCACAAAGAAAGAGCTTAACTGTAGAAGTAAGGAGAACATTATTAACATCTCTAGCTATAGGCTTTAGATTCAAAGAAGGACTACCCAGTCAAATTAATACAGCACAAAGACATTCTGAGTTGAAAAAGAAAAGGTATATTTTCAAGAGAACAACACCCCACTGTAACAAAATTCAATTGAGAAATTAAGCAAAATTAATACTCAAGGATAGGACACATTATAAAGCTTAAACAAAATAACAAGTGACAAAACGAAGCAGAAATAGAATTAATTTTAAAAGATTCAAAACTTAAAGGCAACCCAAGCATAAAAACAAATTTTGAAAAAGATCTATATAATACAAAAGTATATTTTAATATGGCACATGGGTCAAAAATAGACTATATCTGCCAGGCCCTGGTGGCTCATGCCTGTAATCCTAGCTACTCAGGAGCCTGAGATCTGAGGATTGTGGTTCAAAGCCAGCCGGGGCAGGCAAAGTCCAGGAGACTCTTATCTCCAATAAACCACCAGAAAACCGGAAGTGATGCTGTGGCTCAGGTGGTAGAGTGCTCATCTTGAGCTAAAGAGCTGAGGGACAACACTCAGGCCCAGAGTTCAAGCCCCAGGACTGACAAAAAAAATAACATATATATATATATATATATATATATATATATATATATATATATATATATATATATAGTATCAATAAGGAACAGTATAGTGTATGGGGAACCCAATGACTTGTTTGTTTGCAAAATATAAGCTGAAAGTGAAATAAGCAAATAATTCATAACTAAGAATGTATAAAAAAACACATCCAATAAATAAATTTCTCTGCAGAATAAAAAGCTAATATGAGTACATGTATGTTTTCTCACAAATATCTGTGTGGTAAATATGAAATTCACATATTTTGATCTGTAGGTCAAGATGGTTTTGAGTAACATATATATATATATATATATATATATATATATATATATATATATATATATATATAATAGTAACTGATGAATAGATTCTGCTCTATTATGAAAATTTGACCAAATTGTTTTATTAAAGTGCAAAGTTAGATAAAACAGCAGACACTTTTATGATGATGTTGGGTTTTAAACCCACACTTGGTAGACAGGGAACTTTACCACTTGAATCATACCATAAGTCACTTAGACTTAATCTTCTTTTTTTGCCTTATTCTGTCACTTGTTACTCTATTTAAATTCTTATCGTTTTCTAGTAAAAAATAACTGCCTATTGTTAGTGCAGAAAGAAATGAAAGCATTTAACTGAACTGAGTAGAAAGTAAATAAAAATATGAGGAGAAAAAGCAAACGCTATAATAAAGAATACAGAAAGCAACCCTATGCGTCTAATAGATGATAAGCAGGGGAAATTGACAAAATATTTAAACTAATGAAAGGTCTTTTAATGTTTATTTTCAAGTGTTTGTTGGAGAGCAATTAAAGAATATCAAATAAACAAATGCTTTTTATTAGTTATTAGTAATTAAACCTCTTTTTTATTTAACTTTTTTCTATGTCACTCTAAAATGCTTGTGGGATTTTTGTGTCCTCAAGGATTTTATTATAGTGCTTATTAGGCTTTCAGGGTAGAAACAAGCTGACCTTGCAGTGCAGTACCTCATTACTATCAAGAGCTTTCTGTAAATAAACTTTAGAAATCACAAATGAAAACACATCTCCCAAAAATTTGTCAGGAAATATGTTATAATTTCTGCCTAAGGACTTCCTAGGAAAGAGTACCAACCATTCTCTGTTTGCTTTTTATCTTCTGATTTTCATTTCAATAAAATTTGATGCTTGTCATATAAAGTTATTTGCAGCATTGAGCACTGCAGATGGAGCAGACATTCTAAATTATATTTTACAAGAGTAAGAGATGGTCATGACATTTATGCCTCCTCCATGCTTCTCTTCCTGAGACTTCTTTGGTTAGAAAATACATTCTAATGGGAACTCAGAGCAACTAAGTCCCTTTCTTGCAGTGTTGTTTATACATTACCATCTTTCAACTCAGTCCTTTTATGTACTTCATTTCAAAGACTTCTACAGAAGCAGGACAGGGTGCAGAGAGGGGAACAGAAGTCTAGGACATTGATTTTTATAAAAATGTGTTACCAGTATTTCTAGACTGATGGTGACATGGTTAGTTTTGTTAAGGACCTCCATTAATAGTGGCTCCCTTAATTTACATTCTCCCTCATAGTATGTATAGATTCATTCCACTATTACCCCTTCACAACTTTCCTCCATCCTATACAACATTTGTTGTTTTTCTGATGACAGCCATTCTGACCTGAGTTAAATGTGTTGCATATTCTTGTATAAGTTAACCTCTTCATCTGCAAAGAAAAGTGAGGTTGTCTCTGTCCAATAGCCCAACAAAGTGGCATTAAATTTTGTTCATTTAATATCTATCTACATACAAACATGACCTAATATCCAAATCTATATGTAAATATGTAAATATAAATAATGGACTATGTGTGTGTGTGTGTGTGTGTGTGTGTGTGTGTAAGAGAGAGACACAGAGAGAGAGAGAGAGAGACAGAGACAGATATATATATATATATATATAAAAGAACTGGCTCACTACAGAGTGTGGTCCTAAGCCTGGATTAAGTTCTCTAGGAGCATCTAGTAAGAGTATATAATTTTTTTAATTTCAATTTTTATATAATTTTTTAATTTCAATTTTTTAAAATTCCCAAACACAACTGAGATTTACCTACATTTGCATTTTCATTCATTATGATTTTTTTTGGTGGCACTAATGCTTGAACTCATGGCCTGTGCTTGTTATAAGGCATTCTACCACTTGAACAATGCCTCCAGCTCATTATAATTTTTATCAGGTCAGACAAGATTACAGAGTGTATTTTTTAAATATAACCATGCCATCTCTTTGACGTTTAGTTTTTGTTATTGGTGTGAATTCATTGATGAGTGAAGTCACTCTTTATATTAAAACTACCATCATCCTCTATTCAATGCTCATTACTTCCCTTGAACTAAAATTCACTCTGCTTGTCCCTCTCAGGCAACACATCTGCCTTTATTCCAGAGAAGGAGTCTCTGCAAACTACTAATTAACTCCTTGACATGTTCTAACTATCCCTTCTCCAAACTCTAAATTACTCTCTCACTTTCTCATAAATCATAAACTTCTGTGGCCTTTCAAACAATTTTGTTCCTTGTAGAACAGTCTAGTTTAAGAGAGATGTGCTTCAAGTTATCAGACCCAGAGACTATTATACCAAAAAGTGATCAGTATTTGAACTAAATGAAGAAATAACTGAAGATGACATAGTATTCTAATTACCTTTGACACATACCAAACGTCAGTGACTAATAAACCAAACAGTTCATTATTACTTTATAACATGATTCTGTGGATCAGAATTTTTGGAAGGGCACAGTGGGGATGTCTTTTCTCTCTTCCACAAGTATAGGGTTTTATCTCACAATACTTGAATAGGTGAAACTGAAACAGAGACTGGCTTAGGATCCACCTCCATCTCTGCTCTTCTCTCCGTCATTATCTTTCTTCCTTTTTTTAAAAATTTGTATTTTCTTTATGATTAAAGATGTTGAACATTTCATGGTTTTGCTGGCCATTAAAATTTCTTTTGACACTTGTCAATTTGTCCATTTAGATTATTAGATAATTCAGCTATTAAAGAGGAAATACATCCAAACTCTGTAAGGACAGCATTATTCCAAATCTGAAAGCCAGATTAGAACACTAAAAAATACACTCTACCTGGGCACTGGTGGTTTATACCTGTAATCCTAGCTACTCAGGAGGCTGAGATCTGAGGATTGCAGTTCAAAGCCAACCTGGGAAGGTAAGTGTGTGAGACTCTTATCTCCAGTTAACCACCAGAAAACTGGAATGGTACTGTGGCTCAAGTGATAGAGTGCTAACCTTGAGGTGAAGAGCTCAAGGACAGCTCCCAGACCCAGAGTTCAAGCCGATGACCACCACCACCAACAACAACAACAATATATATATATATATATATATATATGTATGTATGTATGTGTGTGTTTATATGTATACAGAGAGAGAGAGTTTAGACCAATATCCCTGATGAATATATTTGCAAAATTGCTCAATGAAATATAGTCAATTCAAATTCAACAATACACTAAAAGGATTCCTAACAATAATCAAGTAGATTTACCAATGGATGCAAGGATGTTTATATATATATATATATATATATGCACACATATATATATATATGCAATATTCTAATGGATACATACATCAGTAAAATAAAGCATAAAATGATTAACTCAACAGACAGAAAAGTGATTTGAAAAAAATTCAACATCCTTTTATTATAAATAGGCTCATCAAATTATAAGTAGAAAATACTTACCTCAACACAATAATAGACATAGGCAACAAACTACAAATAATATGATACTCAGTGATAAAAAGTAGAATCTGTTTCTCTAACCAAGAATATGACAAAGATATCTACTCTCCTCTTATCTATTCAATATAAATATGAAATGGTCAGAGAGATGTTTGTCAAAGGTTAGAAACAATTTCAGTTAGGAAAGAGGAATAAGTTCAAAAGATGTATTAAACTGCTTGGTTTTCTAGTTCCTAATAGTATGTTATATTTTTGCTGTAATGTTTTCTAACATTTTAAACTAAATGCCACAAAAAAACTAAGTATGTGAAGTAATGCATATGTGATTAATTCAATTTACTACTCCATAATATGTACATGCTTTTAAAAATCATTTTGTTTGCAATAAATATTTTAAACCTTCCAGTTAAAAATATAAGTATTTTCCCACAGGACTCAACTATCAAAAGCAATAATTAATTGCTGCAGTTAAATATCAAATGGAGAACAATAGCTTTTAATACACTAGAAGAACAGTGAACAGTGAAATTCTCCAAGAAATATCTACACATTCTATAGGAGAGTCCAATAGGAGCATGGTATATACCACTCTACCTAAACTTTGGCGTCTTCTTTAGAGGCACTAACCTCTATAACCCCTCCAAGAACATAATGTTGCTTTTGATTTAGTATTTTCACATTGAATGAGAACCTTGAGGGCTTTTACTCTGCTGATTCCATTTTCCCTATATAGGGGCTTCTACTCCTACCAAGCTTACAAACTGAAGGAATACCCACACGATGTATTTGCTGATCCTGTATGCATCACAGGTATAATTCAAAGCCCAAGTTTTTATTTGCTTTGGCATAGTTATTCAGAGTGCTTTCCCCATACATTTCTACATGTTTTGCAGATATAACTTGGAACATTATTGAATTCTTTCTGGGTTTAATTTTACAATTTTTTTTTACTTCAAAATTATTGACACCTTGTGTCTCATATAGCTCCTCTCTCATCCATGAGATTCTATGGTATTCTGGCTTCCAAGGGTTAACATGTTAACTCCCCTGACCACATAGTTCTCAGTGAACAATTACAACATGTATTGCAAGGCTTTTGAAGGAAGAATGACAGTAATATTTACAGGGGTTGATTTGATTTTTGTAACAGCCACTGTCATTGCAATCCGAATATGCTTGGAGCTGTCTTAATTGCTCTATGTGACTCCTCCCGGTCTTCTAACAATGTGCATTTGAATCTAATGGCTTGTTACCGTAATTCTCCTGTAGGAAATGTTTTTTAACTAATGGATTCATTTATCTTGAAGATTCAGAGAATTAGTATAGCTGGGAATATGCAGTTTAACTCTCAAAAGTGACCAATGTCTGTGGGTGGAATATTATGAAAGACTAGTTCCCTTACCCTTTTACCATGAACTGGAAGAACACCAAGGTCCAATGTGTGTTTCAGAAATCCCTACAGGGTCAGCCTGAGGCAGGCCTTTGCTTGAAATTGCACCATAGTTTGGCTTCTTCATTCCTGTTCAGTTCTCCTTTAATTTATTGGCTTCTTTGTGGCTCCTTTAAATCACACCATTTGTATAGAAATCCTTACTTCAGAATCTTCTTTCTCAGTAATCAAGCTAAGGCAATATTGCTACCAGGTCTAGTTTACAGATCTAGTTTCAGGTCTAGTATACATTCAAGAAACTCTACTGTGAATTGAGTCAGGGGAGTGGAGGGTGGGGGATGGGGACATCAATCCTGGGATCTGTATTCCAAATTGAGTTGCTACTGTTGTTGATTTATTCAGAAGACGTGAGACCTTTGTGGTTCAGATGCTTTTTCTAATCCACAGCCATTTTATTCAATTAGAAAGGCAAAGCATTTTGTGTCAAACTGCTCTATCACTAATGGGTTCAATGCATTCATAAGGCTTATGTAAAGGGCAGCATCTCCTGCTCTGGGTTTCAGTCTGCAGAGAGTAGACACACTGAAAGTCATTCAGAGATGCTTATGGCTGTTTGATTTTTGTAACGTTCCCCATTTTCCTTATTTTGGACTCATCCTTGTAACTTGACCTCAGTGTAAAATTATATTTCACTTATTCTGCTATAGAAACTCAAAATGCTTTTGCACATATACTCCTGTAGGCTTTTGCCAATAGAACTTGGAAAACATTGCTTTTTTTTGGTGTATGAGTCTCTTCTTTCTGGGTTTAATTTTCCAGTGCTTCTTACCTCAGAATATATTCTCACCACATATTCTTACTGGTTTTGCCAAGATAAACTGAGAAAATGTTTTATTCTTTTTTTTTTTTTGCAGAGCCTTTACTTCCTATGTTTAATTTGCCAACTCTCCTTTGAGTATGCTATAGTTTGAAAGTAGTTATGGGACAAAGGAATTGAAGAGTGTCAGAAATAGGTTATGGGGAAAGTAATATTACCTGAAAGGTAATTGTTGCACTCCAGGGGTTTACATAGTTTTCCAGGAAGGCAGGGATCCATCAGGAAGTCATCTCTAAGTTAAGGATTGGTAGCTCATTACTATAAAACCTAGCCACTCAAGAGTCTGAGATCTGGAGGATCAAGGTTAGAGGACAGCACAAGTAGATACCATCTCTAAAATGACCATCAACAAGCAGGACTGGCTCGAAAAAGATAATAAAAGTAAGCCATAGGAAACAAAACTATTTTTCTACTAAAGGGTATTTAGTGGTTCTAAAGATTCAAAGCATTTTGAGTTTTCAGGTTTTTCTATTGTCTCACTTACAATTGCATGTGAATATCTTAATTTTCAGTAAGAGTCTAGAACCATTAGAATTCAAATGATGTAATTCAGTGTGTTTTCAGTATCATCAGCCCTGTAGAAATGAAAGCTAATTTTAAGGTAATCATTTGCATCACCCTGGATTTGTTTTTACTCCCTTGAGCTAGATATTTAAAACTTCCAACTCACTATTTTCTTTCTTTCAAAGCTCCAGCACATTTGGAAGTCATCTGCTCAAACTTCAGCCTTTACATTTCTTATGACCATTACTTCATTCTTACACAGTAATTTCCCACCCTCCACTTGCCTCCAGTAGTCACTCTACTCCAGGTGACCAAGAGCACAGATGATGAAGACAAGCAACTATTTCATTTCGGTACCCAAAGTCTTGGGTCCCAAGACTTGGGTATTTTTGAGAATGTCCCCTGAATGCGCTTGTGCTGGAAGGTTGGTCTTCTGTATGGAGATGTTGGAAAGTGGTAGGACCTTTCAAAGGTAGGGCCTAGTGGAGTGTGATTCTGTCATTGATTGTGATGCCTCCAGGAGGAATTCATGTACTTCTCAAAGGCTCCCAAGTAGTTCCCATTAGAGGAAATTCTCATACGTATGGACCCTGAATGTTTCTTATTCCTTCCATACATTCTTCTGCTCTTGTCATTTGTGTCATCATCCACCATATGGCTCTCACTAGAAGGCAAACAGATGAGTTGCCCAATCTTTTACTTTAGCCTCCAAAACTGTCATCAATAGCCCATTATCTTTATAAAGCACCTAGACTCAGACAATATCCATGCTCTTTCCCCACAAGACCAATCTGCATTCTCAGACATTTCAGCTACAATCTGTCGCCTATGAATCCCTCTTAGCAATTCCTTGGTAGCTCCTTATATTTCTAATATAAATTATTACACTGTTAAGAACCATTGTGGTAAGCAACAACATTCATTCCATCTAATTTAAGCAGAAAAAGATATTTAGTAGAGATTCTAGAAAGCTTGTGTATTTTCTAAAACAGCTTAGGGAAAATGGGCTAAGCTCACCAGAGCAGTACCTATAGTCTACTGCCAACTTCTGAACACCCTTAAAAAATGGAGAAGCTTCCTATGATAATGGCACCTTCACAGACACCCCCACCCCCACCCCAAATGCATGTTCTGCCAGAGCCTTTCATTCTACAATCACTTCCAAAGTGAAGACTTGTGGTTGGAAATGCTCTGTGAACTTGGCTCCTTGTCTGCAATTCTGGGCATGAGAAATGCTGGGAAGTGAAGTTTTAAAATTCTGTCTTGAGAAAGCAGGATTCATCTTGTAAAATATCAAATTGCAGGCAGGTTTTTGAAAGATGTTGTGCAACCCAAACTGACAAATATATACTGTATATGTCTACTGTGCTTAAAATATTTCATAAAACGTCTTGTGAAAATAGTTCAATAATTATACTTGCCTTTATTGCATGCATTTGTGACCCAGACCTGGTTCTTAAATAATTACTATTATATTTTTAGTGAGGTGCCCGTTACCCCAGCTTAACTAACAGTAACTAGATGCATGAAGTAGTATGAGAATTACTAGAGATTCTACAGACAGACTGGAATTCAGATATATTACTCTAGCCATTTTGGTTTATGTTTGGCAGAAATATAAGCTTTTAGGCAACAAGTTACCAAATTTATCATTGTTTTATAAGTTATATTATTTTAGATATAAAGTCCTTCCTTAAGCTATAAATGGTGGATGAGTATATAAGTGCAATATTTTTTGTTAAAATAATTGAATATAGTTAGAAAATCTGTATGTTCTATATAGCTTATACACACAAAGATACACACCATCATCACATTTGCACATATGCAAATGTATGCTATACATAGTTGTGTATAGAATGTCCATAAGTGGAGAAGCCTGAAAATAGTAGGCCTTTTATTCATTAGAATGCAATAATTACAAACAACCCTATAAGAAAGCTTAAAATTGAAATAAAAATAAATTTCAGGATTCAGTACTAGAACCTTTTTTTTTTTTTTTGTCGGTGGTGGGGCTTGAACTCTGGGCCTGGGTGCTGTCCCTGAGGTTCAGTTCAAGGCAAGCACTCTACTGCTTAAGCCACAGTACTACTTCTGATTTTCTAGTTCTTTATTGGAGATAAGAGTCTCCCAGACTTTCCTGCCCAGGCTGGCTTTGAACTGCGATCCTCAGATCTCAGCTTCCTGAGTAGCTAGGATTACAGGCATGAGCCACCGGCGCCTGGCTAGAACCTCTTTTTTATTTCCTCTGTTCTTTCTCCTTCAGAACCACATATCCAGTTAGATGTGTTAAAAGTCCATTTAGCATCACATGTTCAAACTCTCCTTCTCCTTCTAGACTTTCATTGGGAAAATGTTTTCTATCTTAACTTCCTGCTGTAGTTTCTGTGTCCATTCACATCAGTCAACCTCTGGCAGCCAGTACCTGTTTGTTTCTTCTCTAATGCTTTCTCCCACAGTTATAGGCCACTCTGCCTGCACACCACATGGTGGGCCTGTCTAGAGATTAATGCTTTCTTGCCCCAGGAGCATTACCTCAATCAATGAATAATGGGAAAATGCCACCCACTTCCTTCTGGTGGGATAATTCTCAGAAACATTTTGGAAAAAAATCAAACTACCTTAGTCAAACTGAGTTCCAGTTACTTACAAGGGTAACTGCTTTGATGATTGTGTTAAGTAGTAAAAAAATAATTCTAGAATCTATGAATTTAAAATTCATGTCCTTTTGCAATGTGATCTACAGTGCTTATTCCTAAAAAAGTAGAGTATTCAGCCAGATATCTACGGTTCAGCCTGTAATCTTAGCTATTCAGGAGGCAGAAATCTGAGGATCACAATTTGAAGCCAGCCTAGGCAGGAAAGTCCATGAGACTCTTATCTCCAATCGACCACCAAAAAAGCTGGAAGTGGAGCTGTGGCTCATGTGGTAGAGCACTAGCTTTGAGCAAAACATCTTGAACTCAGGCCTTGAGTCAAAGCCTTAAGATAGCACTAGTACATGTGCACATGCACACACAAGTGAAATAATATTGATTTATCTGTAGTGTTTATTAGAATATTGCTTTTGACAATTTCCTTATTATTTATCTGGGCAATATTATATCTCTATATACAGACACTGTACATATAGATACTAGATACATATAGAGAGTTGCATAGTTAAATAGATGTAGATACATACTATATTTACAACTATATCTAGATATAGATATAATATTAAATATTGTGATTTTGCATCAACTGTATCATATTATTTAATAAACTCATGAGAAGTGTTTATATATTGACCTTTATTTATACTCACTCTAGTGTTCTTTTTTGAAAGTTCAAATCTTCTGTTTCAACTTCTATTCTGTCTAGAAATCTTCTTTTTTATATTCTTTAAGGGCAGATTTCTCAAAATAAATTTTACTACTTTTCTATTTTTCTCATAATGTCTCAATTCACCACTTAGTGGTTTTAAAACATGCTTTGATTTCTGGTCCTGCTACTTCCATAGTATTTTAAATTAATTTTTAAAATTATCTTTAAATAGTTGTTCAAAAGATTTGCCCTTCAACAAAGCAGTTTGTGGACAATGCATCTTTTTTAAATGATAACTTATAATCATTTTTATTTCTTTTGTTGAACATCTTTCATAAGTTTAGTACTTATTTAGATTTCTTTTTAAAGAAATTTTTTAATTTTTTAAAATTTAATGTATTGTATCTTATATACACATTTTTCTAATTTGGGGAGGGAAAGGGAAATAACAAAATGCAGGTTGATCCATTGTAACAATGAGACATACAAGACACCATGTTGAAAATGAAATTTACAACTTCAGGTTGGGAGGGAGAGGGAGGAGCTGGGGAGGTGGAGAGGGAAGGGATAGTAGGGGAACAACAAAGGAGGGGGTAACAATGCTTGATAAGAAATGTATTCATTAACTTACTTATATAACTGTAACCCCTTTGTACAGTATCTTTATAATAAAAATATTTTAAAATTAATTTATTGTAAAAGTGTTGTACAGAGGGGTTACAGTTACATAAATAAGGTAATGAGTACATTTCTTGCCAAACATATCTGATACTCCCTCTCCCATTTTCCTCCCACTTCCCCTCCACACCCCACCACTGACCCCTCCCCATCTCAAGTTGTAAGGTTCTTTCCAACATAGTATCTTTTGAGAACTATTGTTGCATTGGTTCACCCTTTGTATCACTATTTTGTCATTCCCCTCCTTTTCCCAAAATTAGATAACTTATATATAAGACACAGGGTACCAAAATAAAAAAAATAGTGACAACAGGGAATAAACCAAAGGGCAAAAGAAAGAATAAAGACATAACTTCACATGCACATTAATAAAACATCAACAACAAAAGACATATATTGGAGTCCATTTCGTTTGGCATCATTTATATGGGCAAATGTACATAGCTATTGAACGATTGTGATCCTCTGTTAGAACTAGCCTAGACATTAAACAATTATTACAAATGAGGGAAACCATGGAGCCTATGTTTCTTTGGGTCTGGCTTACTTCACTTATTATGATTTTTTTTCAAGTCTTTCCGTTTTCTTACAAATGGAGTGATGTCATTTTTTCTGATGGAAGCATAGAATTCCATTATGTATATATACCATATTTTCTTGATCCAATCATCTATTGAGGTTAAGTCCACAAATAAAAAATCCTCAAAGAAACAACTACCTCATTAATAAGTGGGCTAAAGAATTAAAAAGAGACTTTCTGAAGAGGAAATAAGAATGGCCAATACACACATGAAGAAATGCTCCACTTATCTGGCCATAAAAGAAATGGAAATCAAAACCACATTGAAATTTTACCTCACTCCATTTAGAATGGCCATTATCAAGAAAACAAATAATAGGAGATGCTGGTAGGGATGTGTCCAAAAGAGAACTCTACTACACTGTTGGTGGGAATGTAAACTGATTCAACTACTCTGGAAAGCAGTATAGAGGTTCTTCAAAAAGCTAAATATAGAGCGCCCCTATGATCCAGCAATCCCACTCCTGGGCCTTTACCCAAATGATCACAAACAAAGCCACACTAAAGCTACCACCACAACTATGTTCATTGCAGCATTATTTACTATAGCTAAGATATGGGCAATGTACCTTGTTCAATACCACCCCTTTCATCATTCTCCCTCATCCCTCCTAATTTTATCCTTCCTTCAGTTTTCTTACTTTTGCAGGCTATGTATTGAATTTTATGACTACATTCTTCTTTCCCTTTTAAAAATGTATCATCATTTGACTTATTTTCCCATGTAAGTAGGATGTAAGTTTTCTCTGGCTGCTTTTGTTTTCTTTGTCTTTACTTTTGAGAAATTTATTATGCTGTTAACTTATTGGATTTTATCACTCACATTATTTAATCTGCAAATTTCTTCTTTCATTAGATTTGTACATTTTCAGTCTTTTTAAAAATAATTCTTTTGTACCACTATCTTTATACTCCCCATTTGAAGTTGCATTGACTCATTCATTGGAACATCTTTATAATACTTGCTTCAAAATTCTCATCAGATAATATTATCATCAGACTCTTTCCAGTTTTGGAACCCATTGGTTGTTTTGTCACTTATGTTGTAATCACATGGCTCATATGATGTGTGATTTTCTATTTCATTCTAAATATTCTCAATATTATTTCTTGAGATTCTGGATTCTATTCATCTTTTTTGAAGGGTAGCACCAGATTTGGATAGGTGTTTTATTCAGCTTCTTGTTAAAGTCCATTACCATCCATGAAAAAAAAGGAACTTCTTTATCTGTCAGGTCAAAAATCTGTCTCTTGTGAAAATAGCCTTAGAGAATTAAGGAGGGGGGCACGGGGAGAGGGAAGTATCTGGTGAAAGAAGACTAAGAAAAGTGAATTGTAGTCAGCTAACCTGTTCCAAAAGTATTGCTAAAGAAAGTTCTTCAGACAAAAGGAAAACGATATCAAAAGAAAACCTGAAACACACAGACAACAACAACAAAGCATTGGGAAGAAAGATAAAACTTGTAGAGAATTGCACAAAGGCTGAAGACCTGGAGAAATGAGTGAATTGTGCCAGATGGAAGTGCGGGCACAAATAGGAACTGTGGTAAAGGGGCAAAGTTAGGACACAGGCCAGCAGTTCTTGCAGCTGGAAATGCAAACAATGAAGATAAATGAGCAGATTACTCCAAGATATGGAGTAAATTAATAAATGCCTTACGAACAGATTTTAAAAATTGTGTATTATCTATTCTTTCTGAGCGGACTGTTGTATAATTGTGAATTTGTTGTTGGATGCTGGTGTTATTTCTTTTAGACACATAAAATATATTTTCTGCATTGTTGTCCTAGCAATTGGTAGGAGGGGGTTATTGATGTTGCCAATTTGTAGTCTGAGTTTCTCTGTTTCTCCTTTTACATCAGGGCTTTTTTTTTTGTTACTGTTGTTTAGTTATTTCATAGCTCTGCTATTTGACAAACGTATCTTTACGATTCTTTGACCATGTTATTTAATAAAAGACCATCTCTGTTCTTGGCAATTTCTTCACTCTGAAGGGTATTTTGCCTGATATTAATATAGGCTCTTGCTTTTTTTCACTAATATTTACATGATATACCTTTTTACATGATATACTTTTTTCATATTTTTGCTTTCAATTTTCCTATATTATTATACTATATAGAATATAATATGTAACAATTTGATACTCTTTTAGATAAGTTATAGCATATATAAGATAATATGCTTACTGATAGTCTACATTGAATCATGATTTCTAGCACACTCTGACAATCTGTCTTTTAATTAGTAGGTCTTAGTCACGTACATTTAATGTAACTATTGATATATTAGGATTTACACCTGCTATTTTTATTTGGTTTTTCTTTTATTCCTTCCCTATTTTGTTTGTTCTCTTTTCTCTAACACATTATATGCTACTGTCTCATTTTGCCAGCACTGCCATATGAAATATCAGATTGAGAAGCTTATGCAACAGAAATTTTATTTTTTCAAGATTCAAAGGTTGAAGTTCAAGATCAAGGTGCTGGCAGTTTCTGAGGTTTCTCTTCTTGGTTTGCAGACTGCTACCCTCTTATTTAAGTCTCA
The DNA here is from genome assembly GCF_019054845.1 of Dipodomys spectabilis. Taxonomy (NCBI): domain Eukaryota; kingdom Metazoa; phylum Chordata; class Mammalia; order Rodentia; family Heteromyidae; genus Dipodomys; species Dipodomys spectabilis. Next base: position 2,181,243 of record NW_024870715.1, read on the forward strand.
CACATGGTTTTCTTGTACATATGCATATGTTGTATTTGAATCTTAAACTTCTCTTCTTATAAGTTAGATCGATTATAACTCATCCTAATAATCTTATTTGAACTTAATTACTTATAATTATCTTAATTATGTATAAAATCTCTGTCTCCAAATAGAGTTACCTTCTGAATTAGTAAGTCTAGAATTTTTTCATAGGAGTATTGGCAGGGACACAATTCATCCTATAATAGCTACACTATTTTCTTATTAAAATACATTCTTTCCAGGTATGGTGGTACACACCTCAATCCCAGATACTCAGGGAGGCAGAGGCAGAGTATCATCAGTGTGAAGCCAGCCGAGCAAAGATAGTAACAGCATATCTCACAAATTAAATATATAAAAGGGCTGGGGAAGGTGGCTCAAGTGGTAGAGCTCTTGGTAGGCCTTGAATTAAATCCCAAGTACCACAAGCAAAACAAACGATAAGAAAAGTTTTATAAAATAAGATTTAGATGTTAATGCTCTTTCAGTGACTATAACTTTTGGCTAATGCAGGACAGCTGTGTATACCCCCCCCACACACACATACTCTCTCTTTCTCTCTCTCTCTCTCTCTCTCTCTCTCTCTCTCTCTCTCTCTCTCTCTCTCTCTCTGTGTTTGTGTAAGTGTATTTGTTCAAATGAATTCAGACTTCATGATGCTGTTTCCAGGGTAAGGGAATGTCATCATCAACAGATTAGATTTTTAACATCAAGTAAGATCATGGGTAGATGAGATGCCATACTGATATAATTTGAAGGTAAATCAGAAACACTTTACTTTTTTTATTTTTTTAAATGTGAGTCAATTTTATTACAGACTTCTCTACCAAGAAAAAGCATCACTAAGAAAGAGTATATATAATAAATTATAAATTATTTGCTAGAATAAATAATAGGCAAAATAAATGTACTGAATTAATTTAAACTCAGAAACACTTTATAGGCCAAATTGACTTGATTAATTATTTTTATGTAATTAGAAAAGTGTAGGTTAATTTAGTAAACTAGATTATTTGATTGTCTTATTATTTAGTCTTTGTAAGTGTGAAGAGCAGGTTTGCTTTATTATAATGGAAAATTCTCTTTTAACAATTTTATAAATTAATTTAATTATTTTCTTTACTTTTAAGCCATGTGCTTATAATTTTAAAGTGCTATACATTAAAATGAAAGAGATTGGAGCTCCATGTAACATTTGAAACCAATTAACAAAGGACCAGAAAAATTATGATTGGGAGGAAGGTGAAGAGCAGCAAAATGAATTCAGTTTCACTTGACAGTAGTATTTCATCAGATTAATTAATTTCTGTCATAATAAAATATAGTAAAATCTATCTCTCCAAACATGGCATATATCACTGTTTTGAATTCTGACAGTAAAACTGATGATCTCCAAAGGTGTCAAATTTGATTTGAATATTCAATTTAAAAACCTATGAAATGTCCTAATTAAATGATTTTATGACTTTATTTCATTTTAATGTATTTCACTGTTATGATTTCTTCAGATTTTTTTCCATCTTTGAATGACTCTATTTTTAAAACCTCTAGAATAAATTCTTGTTAGCAAGAATGCAACTGAGTGTCTAAATCTTTAATGAATACATTTTATAATGATAAGTAGTGGTGAAATTACTCCTCACTTTAAAGTTAGCAAAGACAGAGAAAGAAAATGTTCCAACATCACAAGTCACAGACAATATTCTAAATCATTCTGCAGCTCTCCCTAATGATGTTTTTGAAGAATATTCAATAACTTAAATAAGCTTAAAATCCTGTAATACATTACTTTAAATCTTATCCCATACATGCAAACATACAGATTAAATTGAAAGTTAATATTAACTCTGAGTTTAGAGATTCTACTTTTTAGGTTTCATTTAGACAATTTTTCAGATTCTCTGGTGCTGTACCACTGGTGCTGGACCACTTGATCTATACTTCCAGTTCCAACTTTTTTCTGCTGGCTGATTGAAGAGTCTCCTAGACTTTTCTGTTTCAGCTGACTTTGAACTGCAATCCTCAGATTTCAGCTTCTAAGGATTATAGGTGTCAACCACCAGCACCCAGCAACACATATTAGTTTTATAATCAGAAGAATGATATATGTTATCACAAAAATGAAAGTACAGCTGATACTTTTTCTTTGTTCCTTTTGTTGTTGTTTTGGGAGTAAGGCCAATAAAGGATGTGATGACATTTCTTGAGGCATTTTAAGGCCTAGTCACAGTCTCATTTATAAATTGTTGCTGAACTGTTACCAAATATCAAAACCTATAATAGAGCAGATTTAATACTTACTTCTAGAGACACTAGTTATGTGAAAATGATTACAAATGGTTCCCTCAGGGACAGAAAGCGAGGGAAATCAATGCTAGATGATAGGTGTGAGGGTAAATAGCCCCAAGAAAGTGCTACATGCTTATGAGATAAGGGAACTAAGCAGCCAAGTAAGGCATCCTGTGACCAGCTGAACACAGGAATACAATTTACCTGATCATTGACTCAGTCCTACAGGAAGTACTTCCATTTCCCCACTGGTTTCTGGTACCTGAGTTACTGAATGAGAGGGATATAAAAAATTATCATCATTTATTTTTTGGAAGCACTGGAGGTTGAACTAAGGTCCTTGCATTTTGTTAACTAAGGACATTATTACTTGAGCCACATCTCAACCCCTTTCCGCCTTTAGCTATTTTTCAGATACGGTCATGAGTTTTGGCCTGGGGCTGGCCTCAGACCAAGACCCTCCTATCTACATAACTGGGATAACAAGTATGAGCCACCACATCCAACTTGTTTGTTGAGATGAGACTTTGCTAAGCTTTTTGCTTGGTTTGGTCCCTTAAAAATGTTCATTTTTGCAAGTCAAACTTCAGACACCAAACATAAGAAATTTTAGATCAAAATATATTTTTTGTATTTTTTTTTTCTGGAAGGAAACCATAGAGTTACTTTGGATTGAGTCTTTATTCTTTATTTACTACTATATTCTTTCCTAATAATATTTCAGACTTAAGTACTTTCTTCTAAATTATACTGAATAAAAATCATGTGAAGTATATCAAAATGATATGGACCAAAAAGAAATAATTCATACGGTGTAATGATGGGCTGTACTGATATTCACATTGGAGAAAGTGGACCACTGGACTTTGAGGATAGGATCAGCAGAACTGAATCTCTATAAAAGATAAATGTGCTGCCACTGCTGGTCCCTGAATCTGAATGAGTGTTGCATTGACTTAATAGATACTGATGTGCAAAATAAAAGTTGACAGAGCTAAGCAATAACCTTTTGGATATACTGAAGCTATAAGAAAAGGGTTACAGTGGTGATTTCCATCTATGTTCTACAGGCAATGTGAAAAAAAAGTCACGTACTTTGGATCCAGTAGACTTTTAATTCTGATTAGAAAAACAAGGTAATTGTCCAGGATAGCATGTTTAGGGAATTGTCTAACCAAAAAATAAGACAAATACATATATAGAAATGTCAATGTAAATATTTTGCAAAAACATATTGGATAATGTGTTATTAGGTACATTGTGTATTGTGTATTATGTGTGTTTATATAGAGTACAAAAAGTGTACAATTAGAAATATTAACACTTTTGCCTGGCATCACTGTTAGCTCATGCCTATAATCCTAGCTACTCAGGAGGTTGAGGCCTGAGAACCTAGTTTGAAGCCAGCCAAGGAAGGAAAGTCTTTGAGGCCAATCTCTAATTAATCACCAAAAAGTTGGAAGTAAAGCTGTGGCTCAAGTGGTAGAGTACTAGCCTTGAGCAAAAAACAAAAAACAACAGCTCAGGGACAGTGCCCAGGCCCTGAGAGTGTATGTCAGGTAAGTGTTCTACCACTGAGCCACATTCTCAGTCCCTCAATTTATAATCCTTCATTTATTTAAATCATTACATTTAGACTTTTGCTGATGATTAGTGTTGCCCTCACTGGTCTGTACTTTTTCGGAATCATTTTTTTGGGGGGGATCCAGTCGTGAGGCTTGAACTCTGGGCCTGGGTGCTGTCCCTCAGCTCTTCAGCTCAAGGCTAGCGCTCTACCACTTGAGCCACAGCGCCACTTCTGGCTTTTTTCTTTTTGCTTATGTGTGCTGAGGAATCAAACTCAGGGCTTCAGGCATGCAAGGCAAGCGCTCTACCACTGAGCCACCTTCCCAGGCCCTGGAATCATTTTGAAGTCTGGAACAGTTATTTTTCCAAACTTGCCCACAATACTAAGAATACTTTAAGATATTTTGGAATATTAGCAATACATCTATCAATACCATCTTTGAAAGGAATTATTTGAATGCACATTTTTATGTGGGTCATTTGTGGCTATGTTCTCACTTATTTTAAGCATCAATATCTTTTTTCTTAAATATATATTTTTATTGTAAAGATACTGTAGAGTGGTTACAGTTACATGCACAAGTAATGAGTCCATTTCCTATCGAGCATTGTTACCCCCTCCTTTGTTTTCCCCTATCATCCCTTTCCTTCCCACCTCCCAACTCCCCCCTCGATCCTTGCAAAGTTGCAAAGTTCATTTTCAACATCTTCTTGTTACAATGGGTCATCCTGTATCCTTATTTCAACATTTTGTTATTTCCCTTCTCCCCAAATTAGAAAAATGTATATACAAGATGCAGGACACTGGAATCAAATACAGTGACAACAGGGGTAGTACAATGGGGAAGAACATACAAAGACACAAAAACAAATCACATAATATGTTATAAGTACATTAAAAAGAGCAACAAGAAAGATAAATTCTCTTGTGTCCCTATCTTGGGGTTCATATCCTTAGCATCATCTTATCGGGTCATATGTACATAGCTTTTGACCTCTTCTGCTTGTCCTAGACATATACTAGTTATTGCAAATAAGGGAAACCATGGGATCTATGTTTCTTTGAGTCTGGCTTACTTCACTTAATATAATTTTTTTCCAAGTCGTTGCATTTCCTAACAAATGGGGCAATGTCATTTTCTCTGATGGAGAAATAGAATTCCATTATACACACACACACACACACACACACACACACACACACACACACACACACACACACACACCACATTTTCTTGATCCTTCATCTACTGAGGGGGCATCGGGGTTGGTTCCATATCTTAGCAATGGTGAATAATGCTGCGACAAACATGGTTGTGCTGATTGCTTTAGTATGGCCTTGTATGTGATCATTTGGGTAAATGCCCAAAAGTGGATTGTTGGGTCATAGAGGAGCTGTATGTGGAGTCTTTTGAGGAACCTCCATACTGCTTTCCAAAGCAGTTGAACAAGTTTACACTCCCACAAACAATGAAGTAGGGTTCCCTTTTGGGCACATCCTCTCCAGCATCTGTTGTTTCTAGATTTCTTGATTATTATAGACATTCTAACTGGAGTGAGGTGCAATCTCAATGTTGTCTTGATTTGCATTTCTTTTATGGCTAGAGCAGTTAAGCATTTCTTCATGTGTCTATTGGCCATTCTTATTTCTTCTTCTGAGAAGTCTCTCTTTAAGTCTTTAGCCCACTTGTTGATGGGGTGGTTGTTACTTTGAGGATTTGTTGATGGGGGATTTAATGTTTTGAGTTCTAAGTATATTTTAGATATGAGACCCTTGTCTAAGCTGATCTGAAACTTTGGCAAAGTAGCAGGATACAAAATTAACCTTCAAAAATCAATGCCTTTCCTGTATGCCAATAATGAGAAGAGTGCAGCTGAAATCAGGAAAGCAACTCCTTTTGTAATAGCCCCACAAAATATAAAATATCTAGGAGTTAACTAAAGAAGTGAAGGCCTTCTATGATGAAAACTTTAAAAACCTGAAAAACAAAATTAAACAGAACTAAGGAAGTGGAAAAACCTCCTATGCTCTTGGATTGGGATGATTAACATTGTGAAAATGGCAATACTGCTAAAGGTATCTGCAAATTCAATGTGATACCCATCAATATCCCAACCTCATTCTTCAGTGAAGAAGCAATCCAAAAATACATATGGAACAATAAAAGACCCGAACAACAAAAACAATCCTTAGCAGAAAGAACAGTGCTGAAGAATATCAATACCAAACTTCAAACTTTATTATCAAAACAGCTTGGTACTGGCACAAGACCAGATCTGAGGACCAATGGAATAGAACTGAAGACCCAGAAATGAACCCACAGACCTATAGTCACCTAATCTTTGACAAGGGAGCTAAAAAAATAGAATGGAGGAAAGGCAGCCTCTTCAGTAAATGGTGCTGGCAAAATTGGTAAAACATCTGCAGAAAACTAAAGCTAGATCCTTATATATCACCCTGCACCAGAATCAACTCCAAATGGATCAAAGACCTCGAAGTCAAAGCAGACACCTGGAAAACATTACAGGATGGAATAGGAGTAACTCTAGGGCTCCTTGGTCCAGGCCAAAATTTTCTGAATAAAGACCCAGAAACACAACAAATCAAAGAAAGGTTGGACAAATGGGATTGCATAAGACTGTAGAGCTTCTGCATGGCAAAGGACATAGCTAGCAAGATCAATAGAAAGCCCATGGATTGGGAGAAGATCTTCCCTAGCCATTCAATATCTTCTTAACAATCCTGTTGCATCCCTTTTTCTTGCTAGAGAAACATAGCAAAACAAACTTAGTTTGCCAACTTTGTTGCTCAACTATGGTAGGAGGTGAGGCTGTCAGCAATGGTGCTTATTTTGATATGGTTTAGTATGATTAACAGGTGGAAGCACAATACTTTTAAATGCACTAAATCACATCTAGTCGACTAGTATAAATTTTGATCTTACAAATTGGGTGGCTTATGCTCCAGCCATGATTAGTGTTAGTAGCAATGCATGCATCCAGTCTCTTCTCCTTAATACCAACAAGTCCATTTCCATTTCTGCATCTAGATGGGCCTTTTCACCAAGCTCATTCACATTCCATCATTCCAAAGGGTTTTCCTTATTAACAATGTGAAAGTTTTTTTTTTAAAACACAATTGTGAGACCCTAATATAACAGCAGATGGAAGCTTAAGCATGTGGTTTAAAGTGAGACTGGTGGCTGGATCTCTGCTTAGGGAGGGACCTGCAAAGAGCCCTAAATTCTTTATATAAAAAAAAACAACAGTTCATAAACTTCGGTTCTACAACATGTCACATCCCCACCTCCATTTACACATAAAAAAGGAACTATAAAAGCCAGTTGATTGCTTTTAGCTTACAATAACCTTTACTTTTATTTACTCTTGTTCATATGCCTGCGTCTAGTGTGGCTCATTTTTGCTGCAGTCTAAGTTTTACAAGGTAGCTAAACTGAGTTTGTCAGTTTCTTGTTTACCTGAGTCTCTTGTGGAAAACTTGTCTTCAAGGCCTACTATCCTTTTGGGGTTTCTAACTCTAGGGTCAGAGCTCTTTTTTGCTTTTAGCTTTGAATAGTGCTTAAAAAGGAAATCAATGTTTCCTCCTATCAAAATATCCCCCCTGAATTCCTAAGTTTATTTTTTCCCTTTTTATTTTACTTGAAATCAGCAGCAATCTAAGGCCACATTTTGTCACCTTTTAGTACAAGATTTTATGTGTATGTCTGCCTGAGATCTTCATTGGGACCTTTTGTTTGTTTTTGTGCCAGTTCTGTGCCATTACCCTTACCTAATCTGGATTGACATAATTATTTATGAACACTCTAAAATAAGCATCAATAAAAAAAACTTTAGCATATACATTAATCATCCATTTACTATCATTTTTGAAGGACTTCTGGCAGGATTAGCATTCATCTTTAGAAGTGTTCTAAATACCTCTGCCTACCTTTTATGTGAAATCTTGATTAAGGCATTGAACATTCTTAGTAAAATGATATTCCCAGTCATATAATTTTCAGTACCTACTATTTTAACAAGAAAGGATATCCTGCAGTTATACCTTCTTTGAATGGCTGATTTTCACATGCAGGTATATAATTTCCAAATCCTCAATATCTTTGCTCTGTGTGTGTGTGTGTGTGTGTGTGTGTGTGTGTGTGTGTGTGTGTGTGTGATATGTCGGTGCACATTGGTACTAGGGCTTGAATTCAGAGCCTCATACTCTTAGTTAGCTTTTCCACTTATGTCTGGTGCTCTACCATTTGAGCCACACTTCCAATTCTGGCTTTCTTCTTTTGTTGCTGTTTAACTGGAGAGAATATTCTCTCAGATTTGTCTCCCCTGGCTGGCTTCAAATCTTGATCTTCAGATCACAGCCTGTGGAGTAGCTAGAATTATAGGTGTAAGGTACAGCTTAATTAACCTATTCTTAAGCTGTAAAATGTTTGGACCCGGGGACAGGATCCTTTCAGCCATACACTGAACTTTTCATTTTTTTAAAAATTCATTTCCCTTTTCTGCTGTCCATTTCATTTGGACATAAGCATAGTGCCACTAGTTGGACTCCTACTTAAACCCAGACATTTTCAGCCCTCTTTCTTCTTGCTGATTGTCAAGGACTTTTGGCAGGATTAGCATTCATCTTTAGAATGTGTTCTAAATACCTCTGCCTAGTTTTTATGTGAAATTTTGATTAAGGCATTGAACATTCTTAGTAAAATTATATTCCCAGTCATTAGCAGAGGCTCTTTAGTCCAGTCATGTTAGCCATTATTCAAAAAATAGAATTTGTCATTTTTATATAAGCAATTCTTTACTTTCTATATCCTGTCTTCTTTTCCAAAGTTATAGTATCCAGAACCATCAGTGTTCACCTAGGTCTTCCAAATTTTCTGTGTGTAATTCTGAGTTACCAGAAATTCATACTTGATTCTTTTGGGCACTGTCTATTGTTCATTCCCTTGCCAATCAGCAAAAAATTAGTAGTAGTTAGAAAACTTTTAGTTTTCAGATGGCTACAGTAAAAACTGTAATAACTAACTCTACGAAAAATATATGGAGCGCCAGTGATTTTATAACTTTGGGGTTTTGTCTTCCTTACATTTTTGCATTCAGCAATATTTAAGCTTCTCACAGATATTTTTTTGTGGGTGTTTCAGTATTCTGACTCTAGCTCTTACTTGTTTTTCTTGATCAAGATGAACATTCTGCCAATTTAGCTCTATCTATATCTTTAGCTTTTGGTTAGTTAATTAGAGATAAATACCTCATGAACCTTTCTACCTTTCTTTGAACTTGAATCTTCAGCTCTCAGCCTCCTGAGAACCTAGGATTACAGGCATAAGCCATTAGCAGCTAACTGAAAAATAATTTTACTTCTCCATAGACAGTTCTTCCTATCATGTGCTTCCTTTCTCAATTATTTCTAACATCCTTTAAGATTCTTCCATATTATGGATAAACCATTAGGAGTTACTCACACATGTTTTAGCTCTCTGATGTAGAATACCAAAGATCCCCTAAGTCTCATACAACTGATTAGTACCTTAAACTCTATCTTTCTGAAGTTTCATCTAAAATCTAACTGAAATGATTTCTCCACACTGATGATTGCCAAGTATGTTTCTATTGACCTCTTCTTTCTTAAAATTTGGCTCAAATACTCAGCTCTAGATATTTCTGGTTGCAAGCTCAGTGGTATATTAAACTGAATATTCTCACAATGGAAATCTTTTATTCATCCCTAATCCTACTTCTTCCTCATTTTCTGTCTCAATTATTGGCACCATCATCAGACCTATGGTTCAGAAACTTGGGAGTCTTTCATGACCCCCATATTTCACAACACTCCTTACAGACCTCTGATGGATCACAAAGGATATCACTTCAACCTTCAAACGTAATACTGAATACTTTAGCAATTCTACTACCACCATAAAAGCCTACAGTAGTCCTTTAGACTGCACAAAGCAAATATTCTCCTACCTACTATCCCTGTTTTTGCTCTTTTCTCTTTATAATCTCAGTCCCAAACAGATTCCTAAGAATGATCAGTTAGAACATGTTTATTAAATTTTATCTCCCCAGTGGTTCAGGCTAACACTGAAAATAAGATAAAAATGATGTATGATGACCTCTAAGTATTGTTAATGATCTGGCTCCTATCAGCTCCCAAACTCATCTCATTTACTTGCCCCTCTTTTACCTGTGACCTGAAAGTTGTCAAGTTAATTTCTGTTAGGTCTTTACTGATTCTTTTTGCCTAAAATGCTACTGCTGTAGATCTTAAGTCTGATACTTTTCTAATCAGTAGGTGTTACTGAATATACCTCAGGAAAATCTCTCATCCATTGGCCACAGTAGTGTTCCCTTCTGCATGTTTCTGCCCACGAAATCATTCTCTCTACATTGCATTGTTGTTAATCATTGAAATTTTATCAGCAATAAACATACTTTTTATTTTCAATATGATTTGTTAGCTAAGAGATTTTCTTGTTTTGGCCACTGTGTAAATGGGTACAGAACAGTCTGGAACAGTGAAGTCCTTAACTCATAGTTATGATATTTACAAAACAAGAATGTGTCCAGCTCTCCTGGCTTGTAACTGACTCTAGCTTTCTGTGAGTACTTGGTAAACTTATAATACGTTGTAAACACCTTCCTCTTCTTGTAATAGAAATCTGTAGAATATTGACCTTATTCTAACTGTGGAAGAAAAATGACAAAAAGTTTTCTGACATTAAGCAACAATAGCACCCAGTTCAGAAGGACAGTTCATTAGGAATAAGCTTAGCTGAATTTGTTACCTCTGGGACATTATACATTATCATAGATGAAGAAGACCTCTTCATTAACCATCAAGCAGAGAAAATGCCAACCCAGGTAGACTTTACTGAACTTGTCTAATAGTGAATGACACAATGGAGATAGAGATAACTTTTACAACTCTGAATTGGTTCTTGCGTTATCTTGGACCAGAACCAGAGGTCACAACCGAGCAAACAAAGAACAAAATAAAACTATAAAATTAAATCTACTACAAAAGAAAACATAACTTATGCCTAGGTATGTTTGTATGTGCTTATGTAAGTAAGAGGAAGCTCTGAGGGATGAAGCAAAGCAGAGAGAGAAAGAGAGAATGGGAGAGAGGTGAGAGAGAAAGGGGCAGGATTGGCTACATAAATGGCAAAATAAAAACTGTAATCGACAAAATAAAAATAAAACTTGCAAAATAAAGATATAGAGTCTCTTCTTTAGAATTTAAGAATTCATTAGCAACAGCATCAGATTATTGCTGTAGAACTTTAAATCTGAAATGGGGTCCTTGGGAAAGCTGGATCTGGCAAGATGATTACACAAGAATGAAACCCATGCTGGGGGAGGGACAGGATAAGAATTCAAGTCCAGGGATGGAGAAGTACCACTGAAACAACACAATTAAGACTAACATTAGAGGGCTGGGAAGGTGGCTCAGTGGTAAAGCGCTTGCCTTGCATGCTCAAGGCCCTGGGTTCGATTCCTCAGCACTACATAAGCAAAAAAAAAAAAAAGCCGGAAGTGGCGCTGTGGCTCAAGTGGTAGAGCGCTAGCCTTGAGCCGAAGAGCTGAGGGACAGCGCCCAGGCCCAGAGTTCAGGCCCCACGGCTGGACCCCCCCCCCCCAAAAAAAAGACTAACATTAGAGCAGACTGCGCCCAATTTTGACAGTATTGCTGCTGGGGTGGAGGGAGGATTGATAGAAAAATAGAGTCAACAGTTCAAAATGCTCCAAGTAATGAATACTGTAAAGAAATGAATACTGAAAAGGTGCTGCATGGGACTTCTTCGTCTTGCTTGTGCTTAAGGAGATAACTGTTTTTTTTTTTTTTTCCAAAAACAAAAACAAGAACCAAACCAATAAGACATTCCGTACACCACCAGGGCCATGACTCACGCCTGTAATTCTTTCTCAAGAGGCTGAGATCTGAGGATCACAATTGACAATTTGAAGCCAGCCTTGGGCAAAAAAGTCTGGGAGACAAATTTATCGCCAATAAATCAGCAAGAAAGTTGAGAAAGTGGAGTTGTGCTTCAAGGGGTGAAATCAGCTTTGAGAGAGAAAGAAAAAAAGGTAAGGACTGATTTGCTAAATGGTAACCCCTTGTACAACCACTTAAAGATAATACAAATATAATTTAAAGAAAAGCTAAGAGCTAGTGCGCAAGTCCTGGGTTCAAGTCCCAGGGCAGGCGAGCACACATGCACACGCATATACACACACACACACACACACACACACACACACGCACGCACTATCACATCTGAATTTATCCATCGTGTTTGGTGCCTCAGGAGCTGGGTAGAGTAGGTGAGCTGCATGTATCAGACAGACAGATGTCTAGACAGGCCAAAGGCTCCCTAAGCATCTTTGACCACAAAGACCCTGTATGTAAGTGTGTCCATTGTTTCCTCCTTTGTAAGAGTCATGGGAATCCGAGGGGCTCAGCCTTCTGGGAGAAGGGGAGGGCGTTAAAAGTCGCCTCACTTTGCATAGTCTTCGAAGAGGTGGGGTGGCCAAAGGGACAGGGAAACTGCAGGCCTGAGGTCCTTTCGGAAAGGTGTGTCCCTTTTGAGATCTGGGCAGCAAGGCCCAACAAACCTAGACTCTCTGCAAGAAGGGACGGAGGGCGCCTCTGAGCCGGGTTGCAGCAGAAGGCGCGGGAACCTCGGCGGAGCAGGCAGCGGCCTGGAACCAGTGTCCTCTGGGCGGTGGCCAGGTGGACACTCCGCAGCTTCTGCCCCCTGGAGCCCTTGGCCCCGCCCACATCACTCACCACGCCCCATTCACCACTTGCTCCGCCCCACTGTCACTCGCCACGCCCCTCTCCCAGTAGCCCCGCCCCCGCCCCGCCCCGCCCCTCCCGGGCTGCGCTGACCCACCGCCCAGTTCCCTGGGTGAGCGCCGCGGCGGCTGCTCCTCGGCGCTGGCGGCGCCTCCCCCGTGAGGCGGCCGCGCTCCGGGTGGCGCCGTGCTCCCGCCTCGGCCATTTTCCCTCTTTCTCCCCCCCCCCCCCCCCCCCGCCCCCTCCAGAGACGGAGCCCGTCGCCCTCCTCCCTCTTCTCCCCCGCCCCGCGCGGGGGACTTTTCCGGAAAGTTTGTATTTTCCGTCTGGGCTCCCAGAGAAAGAAGCTCCGGGCTCCGCCGCGGCAAAACTTTTTGGGCTGCGGCGCGCGGGCCCCCGCCCTCCGCTCGCCGAGCGATGAGCGCCCCTCCGCTGCTGCGGCCGCCCAGCCCGCTGCTGCCCGTGGCCGCGGCCGCGGCCGCCGCCGCCGCCGCGCTGGTGCCGGGGTCCGGGCCGGGGCCGGCGCCGTTCCTGGCGGGCGTCGCGGCTCCCGCGGGGGGCATCTCGTTCCATCTGCAGATCGGCCTGAGCCGCGAGCCGGTGCTGCTCCTGCAGGACTCGTCCGGGGAATACAGCCTGGCGCACGTCCGCGAGATGGCTTGCTCCATCGTGGACCAGAAGGTAAGGCGCCCGCCGCCCCCCCCCCCCGCCCCTCAGGGCGCCAACTTCCAGCCCCTGCGGCTGCGCAGGGTCAGTCTCGCCGCCCGCCTCGTGGCCGGGGACTGTCACCCGCCAGGGCTGGACGTCCAGACCGCGGGTCTGCTCGTGGCCCCGTGCTCCCCTTCCCTCGCCCCGTCCTGTTAACAATCTCCGATTTCTCTTCCGTCTACATCCTCGCCCCCCCCCCCCCCTCCCCATCCTCCGTCCGGGTGCAGGCGTCTTGCTCCCTTCTCCTCGTGCTCCTTGTTCTTGAGCTTCCCCCCTGTTTCCTCTGGATCATGGACCGGAGAGTTCATGGTTTGGGGTCCCCATTCCTCTGTCCAGCAAATTCTCCCCTTCTCCCCCCCCCCCCCCCCCCGAGTTTAGCATCCCTCTGGGCTCCTCTCCCAGTTCCCCTTGATGCTGAGAAGTTTCTACAGGGATCTGGAGACCAGGAATTTCTCACCTGTCCACGAAGTTTGTTTTTTTTTTTTTTTTAAAGGGGTGATGGACAAGGCCAGCTGTGAAAATAACTGACCAGAGTACCATCCTCCGAGCCCTTGCTCTTACAGGCCTGCCTCCACGTGAACGTGGTAACAGGCTGAGCAACAATTAAACCGGAAAGTTGCAGTGTTTCTGCTTTTGATGACTCCCTCCCCCCCCCCCCCCCCCAAGTCCCTTTCCCGCACTGAGAGTCAAGATGAGGTGGTGGGTCCTGGGCGTCCCAGGCAGCCTGTGCTCTCTGTTAAGTTTGAGGCTATGAGACTCTGGACAGCGGCGGCCACCAAAGGCTTCTTGGCTCCCATTCATTAGGCCACCCCAGGAGATGACCCCACTTCCACCCCCAATGTTTTCAGAGCGTTTTTGAGTTTCAGGTTATCACTGTAGGCACCCAGAGAGAGATTTGCAGGAAAGGGGGGTGATAAATGTCAGGAAGAGTGGGGCCATGGCGCCATTCTTAGTGTAAACAGCCACAGCAGGGGGGTGGGAGGGATGCGATGCTGTATTTCAGCCCTGGGGGCTGGGGAAGATGTTGTATTTTAGACCTAGGGGCCAGGCTGGAACCCAGGAATCACCTCTTAATGGTTATTTGAATAATATGAATTACTTTCTAAAACTGTTTGCAACTGAGTTCCCTAAACCGCGGGCTACTAGGGAAAAAAAAATCAAAACAAAACAAAAAACCCAAAAAAACAAATCTGGGGATAAACCTATCACGAGCCTGAGAGATTGTGAACATTCTGGAGGCTGGACCGGGTAACAGCCAGGACCGGGATTTTGTGTTTATTGAAGGGAGCGATATTTTATATTACATATATCACACACGAGTGTGCAACTTCCTTGGAAGTGACTTGTTTTGTCTAATGATGGTAAAAGCCATATCCTGTTTCTCCTTAATCTCATGGAATGCACTGTGAAGAGTGAACAAGGACTTCTTCCTAAGCACAGAAAGGAAGCCTTGCATTAAAGGAGATGATAGCTACCTGCAGCCATCTCTGTTAGGATGCAAACCAGTTAATTCAGAATCAATAGGGTATTAGCATGTACATAAAACATATGTAGTTGTAGACAATTTGACTTGTCCAAATTCTAAAGGAAATGACATTGTGTCTGAAAATATTCAAGTTGGGCTAAATTAATATGGACAGACTGCCTTTGATCAGCTTTGTCTCTCTCTCTCTCTCTCTGTCTCTCTCTCTCTCTCTCTCTCTCTCACACACACACACACACACACACACACACACACACACACACACACGAGAGTGGTTTAGCCTGGGGAGAAACATGCCAGTTCAAAAGGTTTTTTAGTTGGGAGTTTTTGAATGGAGAATGGGTTCCAGTTGGCTCAGCAGCCACTAAGGGAAGTGTCCCATGGAGAATGCTGTGAAGACAGCAGGGGTACCTGGAGGAGAAGCATGCTTGAAAGAAGTAGGTAGGACAAATAGAGAGAGTTCAGTTATGAAATGCCCATGGGATTACATGAACTCCCATTAGTAGAAGCCTCAGCAGAGCTCACAGAGGGCTGTCTAAGGAGTGGAGCATGTTTCAGAATAGAAGAGATGTTATGGTAGAAAGAAGACTGGAGTTCAGTCCTGATCTGGTTACAACCTGAATCTGGACTGGGGAGCAACTGGAGGAAGTACTTGAAAGGGAAAAACCACTAGCCCTAGTAAGTGTGTTATTATAAGAGGATCCTTTTCCTTTTGTATCTATTCAAGTAATAATTCTTTATCTAAAAGAAAAGTTTGAAAGTTTGCTTGGGACAACTAGTGTATAGTTATAACTTTGATATTTTAAAATAGAGAACTAGATTTAGAAACGTGAATTTGACAGCTATTTATATATAGAATACTGTATATCTCTATATAAAGATCTAGACAGGTTTGTTTTTGTTTCTGTTTTTTAGTAGTTTATCAGTCACTCCATCAATCAATCATCTATTTTGAGGTTAAACACTCTTCAGCAGGCAGAGTTGTCCCTTTCTGACTCTAGGAATAGCAGAGAGTCAGTGTGAAGTTAAGTCAATTGGAAGGAGGTTTTGTCCTTTGTTTTAGTTTTTTTTTAAGAACCTAATGAAGACAATAACTGTGAGAAAGGATCACAAAGAAATGGGGGAAGAGAAAGAGGGAAATAGATTTTGGATTTCGGAACCCACTGAGAATTGGAAATCCTTTACAGTTTACTGTGTAAGATAAAGTTATGACAGAAGGTTTTCTTGATTTTTCTGAGTCTTCAACATTTATTGTTTTAAAGCCTAATAGGGTTGGTTTGCATCCATTTTGGTCAGGAGCTTCCTAAATGTTAACATATGTCATTCTACCTTAATGCTTGTATTAAGTGTTAACTAAAAGTTTTCAGTTGATTTTAGCAATATTCTTGGGCCATTTTCTGTGGGATGAATAACTGAGGCATACTAGCTCAATAGGAGAGATACTGTTCTCAAGAAACTTCTCTTTAAATAATAATAAAAATAGTCATTTACCATTTCATGTATAGCTTTTAAGAATGTAGGTTTTTGTTTTTTTTTGGTCAGTTGTGGAGCCTGAACTCTGGGCCTGGGCACTGTCCCTCACCTCTTCACCTCTAGGTTAGCACTCTATCACTTTGAGCTACAGCACCACTTCCGGCTTTTTCTGCTTATGTGGTGCTGAGGAATTGAACCCAGGGCCTCATACATGCAAGGCGAGGACTCTACCACTGAGCCACCTTCCCAGCCCAAGAATGTATGTTTGGAAAGTAGCTGGTATAGGATTGTACTCGAAAAAAAAATTCATGGCACTTGAGCAAAATGCTTTTAAGATAATACTCTAATTATCCACTGAATTATAAAACTTAACCATTTCATCTTTTAGTTTATACTTTAGAAAATGAGTGTTGCAGCATTTCTTGTAACAATATATACATATATGAGGTGTTATTATGTTTTTCTTTTTTGGGAAGTATTGATGCAACGTTTTATTTATACTATTCTCAGTTCTTCACAAGTATAACATTGAAGGCTGGTTGTCTAGCAAAACATGCATTCTGTTTATTAGTGAACATGGTTATTGTTTTCAATAGAAATAAATTATAGCAACTGACTGCGATCAAAAGAATCTGGAATATTACAGATCAGAAAGAATTGCTTTGATGCAGGGAAAGGTAATCTAAAAGATGAATTAGTTTGGCTTTGACAGATATTATCTATTTTCCTATACGCACACACACACACACACACACACATACACTTTTTTAAGTAAAGCAAGCAGTTATTAGGAATGTGTGATATAATAATACAATTGTTAATTTTGTTTGTTTTTGTAGGCAACCAGTATTTTACTCTTGAATTTACTTACATTTGTTAGATAAGGCATATAGTTTCATTTTGTCCAGTCATATTTTTGACCAAAGAAATTAAACAGTGAGATTTTAAATACAAGATAGCTTCCTAAAAGAGCAATACAATACCTTGGTGTGAGAGTAACATTGCTTTACTTGTAATTTATATCCTTAATGGTACATTGCTTTCCTAACAGTTGCAATGTTCTTTCCACCATTCTTGTTTTAATTTTAGTTGTTCCACCATTTCACAGTTAAAGACATGAGTAGTTAGCTGGTAGACAAACCCATTGTCTATGGAACAGTAAAATAATTTTAAATGCATGATAATCTTTGGGTATTAAGTACCAATTTTATTCTGACTTTATATTGGTGTATTGTATATCTGCTGGTATCTGATCCAGGATAAATTTGTCATTTCACTAACGCATCCTTAAGAAATATACTATTAATGCTTTACATTCAAAAATTGTATTTATCTTCAAGTTTAACCATATAGTGGGATTATATTTTGGAGTTATGTAGTACAAACTATACATGAAAGTACACAATAAAGGTTATATATCACTTAATTGGAATGCCTGGAAGTAGAAATGTTTTGAACATGGGATTCTTTTGGATTTTGGTATATTTACATATGCATAATGAATAGCTTGGGGATTAGACCCAAGTGGAAACACAAATCCATTTATGTTTCATAATATGAAATGTATGTTTCATATATATCTCATACATCTAGCCTAAAAGTAAATGTATATACTTTTTTTGCTGGTGGTATGGGGATTTGAACTTGGCCTTGTGCTTGCTACACAAGTACTCTTCCACTTGAACCACACTCAGCCCTTTTAAGCTTCAGTTATTTTTTCAGGAAGGCTATTTAGTTTTTGCTTGTAGTGGTCTGGACTATGATTTTCTCACTTTTCTGATTATGCTTTCTACATAGCTGTGATTACTGATATGAATTATCTTTTTGCTGTTGTTTGTTGTGAGTTTTACTCACTTTTTGCTTGACTTCTCTGTACCATGGTCTTCCCGATCTACCCCACCTCATGAATAGCTGGCATTACCATTGTGAGCCACTGTGCCTCAATTCACACAATACTTATACAATAATTTATACAATATTTTTTAGTGTACTTTTATCTTGACTTCTACTCATAGAAGCTCACACATGCAGTTTTCCACTTGTGGCGTCATGTTGGGGTTCAAAAGATTTCAGATGTTAGAGCTTTGGGATAGGGAAGCTCAATCTTTGTGTGAAATACATCTAATGCATACTATATACATATATGTGGTATATGATGAGACTTATCATTTTTTGGAATACATTTTTAGGAGTCTTATAATTCACATATAATCTTCAGATACTGATGTGTTGGTTTAAATTTTGTATTGTAGGCTGCAGAAAATGAGGCTTCATTATATATAATTCCAGTGCAAAAGAGCATCTCTACTTTCTATCTTTCCATTAGTACAGAGACTTATAAGCTTTTTTTTTAATGGTATAAAGTATGTAACAGTTTTCTCAAGGATTCCTCTTGAGACTCTTAAGTTAAAAGCATGAAGCCTTAAGCCTTTGGGCTGGGAAAAGTTGGACGATGAGCTGTTTTGACAAACACATGAATTAAAGTGGGCTATTACATTCAAGGCTGAGATAAATCTGAAATAATGAAACTAGTGTGTGAAGAAGTGGTGGTGTGGATACTGGGACATTTTTACTGAAGTTTAAAGACTTGCCCTAGGAAACTGTACTTGAAGACTTCTGTTTGCTGATCATATTCATCAACTTTCATCCTAAGAGGTTTTGTGTGTATGTGCTGGTACTGGGGCTTGAATTCAGGGCTGTGGACTCTGTCCTTTAGCTTTTTTGCTCAAGGCTGGCTCCCTTCCACTTGACCCACAGTTCCACACTTCTAGCTTTTGGTTGCTAACTGGAGATATGAGTTTCAGAGATTTTCTTGCCCCAGTTGGCTTTCAAACCTTGATCCTCAGATCTCAACCTCCAAGGTAGCTGGGTTTATAAGTATGAACTACTAGCACCAGTCCTCAGAATTCCCTGAGGACTAATCTGTTTACACTATACTATCAAATGAAAACATTTGCTGAAAAGAAGTGTAGCTTATATACTAAGAAATTAGGATAATGATCAAGATAGCTAGGCTGGACTTAAAACTAGATTAGAAGTAGATAAAATGCAATCCCACAGGAATTGATCCGTTAGGCTACTTTCTTCTTGTTTTTATATGTTTGCTTTGTTTCTGTATGTTATAAAAAGTCTTTATGGACCTATGGCTTCTCACAGTCATCTTGGCTAATGTAAAAGATCACAGCTCAAACAGAGATGAAAACACAGGTTGTTATTTTTGCATGTTTGTTTTTTGGTAGTGTTGAGATTTTAACTCAGGGATTAGCACTTTCTAGGAAGGTGCCCTACCATGAGCTATATCTCCAGCTCTTTTTGCACTGATTATTTTGAGATTGGGTCTTGCTTCCTATCCAGGTATGGAGCATAATTGCCTATTTTACCCTTTTTGTCTTAGTTGAAGTGAGAGGCACACATCACCATGTCCAGGTTCTTTCCATTGAGTTGTAGTCTTGGGAACTTTTCTGTCTGTGTTGGCCTGGAACTGATACTCAGAATATCATCTTCCTGGGAAGCTAGACTGATAGGTCATGTGCCACACTACCCAGCTATTCATTGACACAGGGTCTCCTGTGTATGTCTGGGTGAACCTAGATCCTTTCAATCTCATCATCCAAATTAGCTAGGATTAGAGGTATGAGCCACTGTTACCTGGTATAGAATGTTTGTAAAGGCAGGACTTGTCTTTTAATTTCCTCAGTATTACTCTAGAGAAATTTTAAAAATGAGATTTAAATCTCTTGGATATTTAATGTTGGAATAAAGTAAATCTAGGAAAAGATTACATTATTTTTTTCCTTCTAGTGACAGTATGCAGAAATGAAATGTGTCACATAAAGACACATTTTGTTTTCATCTATAAGAATATGTGGAAATTTATCCAGGTGCCTATAACCCTGTCTATTCAGTAAGCTGAGATCTGAGAATCAAGGTTCAAAGCCAGCCTGGACAGACAAATCTAAAAGATATAAATGATAGAGCACCAGCATTAAGCAAACAAGTAAGTGGCCTTGAGATCAGGCCCCAGTACTGGTAAAAACATAAAAGTAAGTGAAAATTTCCCCAGGAATTCTTCTGATACTGTCAAGCAAATATTTTTGTACCATTTAAACTCAGTAATGATAGGAGTTACTTGTCAGTGGAAAAATCCACATTGCACTTCTTATCCTTTCTGATCTTGTATAGAAAGGAGAAAAACCAAATATACTAAGTCTTAAATTATATGCAGAGGATATGATTCACATAGTTGCAAAGGTAAGAATTTATGTAAAAACACGACATACTCTGGGACAGTTAGACCTCTCCAAATTTATAATTTCTTAGGCAGAAGTTTCTTCCAAAGTTATTTGGCTGAAACTACACAGTTGATAAAGTGGCTCAGCAATGTTGACAGATAAAATTTAGATTCTCAAATATGCAATCGTGTGCAAATTTTGTTCAACTTATTTTGGTGGAAAAAAATTACCCTTCACTGGTTCATTGGCATCTGTTTGGACAAACATACTGATTGATGAGAAGTTTGTCCAATTTTCTGCTTATATTTAGGCGCAAATTCAAGAATTTCCTAATGTTTCTCTGCTTAGTTGACAGCAGCTACTTTTTCACATACATATCATAAAATGATTGAATGTGTGAATATGACAAGGCAAATATTAGTGAAAAGCATGGCTGTGCATAATAAATTATTGACAAAGTAAAGCCTTGTACACTAGTTCATTGTCTTGTTAGCAAGGAACATACTTTATTAAGTAGAATCTTGTCTGTTTTATTTTGAAACACACACACACTCCTCACTGGTTCAGATGGTTGGAGAGATTTTGACATATATGGGCATTGTTAAATGTTACTTGAAAACAGAAATCTTGTTTCAGTATACAAAGTAACTATAAAGTTCCGTTTGATTGTTTTGCTTAGTTTATTGTGAGAAGGTAAAGAGATTGCTTATTTGCAGTGATGTAAACACTTTAGTATCATAAACATTTTGTTTCTTGGTTTTTTTGATAGTATATATCAAGGCTGCTTAGGAATTGACATAGTATATACTATTTATTTGCAATATTGAGGTTTTGAACACAGAGCCTTGAGTTTGCTTGGTTAGTGCTTTACCACTGATGTCCCCAGTCCTGCTTTTTGCAGGTATTTTGGGGATGGAGTCTAGCAAAATTTTCTGTAAGAGGTGACCTTGGACCTCGGTCATCTATTTCTCAGCCTCTTGTGTAGTTAGAATTATAGGCATGAGCCATCAGTGCCTGCATAGATGATTTTAAAGAATATTTTGATATTGTTTCATACAGTGCACTATTAGAGATGTGGAAGGAGAAGGCTGAAAGAGCAGTTACCTACAAAGGGCAGAAAAATTGTAACATTAAATTAAGGGTCTCCATTCCTTCTTTAGCCAAGTGTTTCAGTCCCTGTGGACAGGTGCCCGTTAGGACCTAATGACCATTGCCATTTGAAAAGGCATTTAGTAGCTTTTTACTCAAATTGCTTGTATGGTACTTTTTGTTGTTGTTGTCTTATTGGGATCCATCCAATGTAGTGATTTTGTACTATTATATAAATTAGTATTGGAGGTTTTTACACCTTTGACAGTTAGAAATTCCTTTCCTACATTGTTTAATTTATAGCCCATTGGTACTAGGTAATCCTATGCTATCCATTTTATTCCCCAGCTTTATAAGTTATAATTGATAAATAAAACTATGCATATTATGGTGTACAATGTGATGGTCTGATCTATGTATATATTATGAAATGATTTAACTGAGCTAATTATCTATGACCTCCCATACTTATTGTTTTTTAGGGTGAACAGTTAAGATCTAGTCTCTTAGTAATTCTCAGGTACATAATATGTGATTTTTATCTGTAGTTTTGTTGTGTAATAGATCTTCAGAACTTTCTCATCTTGACTAAGAAAAACTTTCTTACCTTTGGTCAGATTTTACCCATTCCCCACACTGCCTACTCCCAGCCCTACAAGTATGATTCTACGCTTTATTTCTGGGAGTTCAATGTTTAGATTTACATGTAAGTAAGGTCATATTGTATTTTGTCGGTGTCAGGTTTATTAAGGCTGACTATATTCTATTGTATAAGTGGTGTGTGTGTGTGTGTGTGTGTGTTGTGTGTGTGCGTGCGTGCATGAGTGCGCATGCGTGTGCCCCTGTACCTGCATTTTCTTTATCCATCTAGTCATTTAGCGACACTTAGATTCTATATGTTGGTTATTGTGAATGGTCCTAAAGTAACACCGGAGTGCAGATAGCTCTGACAAATTGATTGCATTTCCCTTGCATATGTCCCCAGAAGTGGTTGGGTTGCATGCTAGTTGTATTCTTACTTTCTGTAGAAACTTTAATACTGCTTTCCATAAAGGCTATACTAACATTCCTGCTACCAATAGTGTGGAAATGCTTTCTCCACATTCTCACCAACATGTATAATCTTTTGTCTTTCTGATAATAGCTATTCTAACAGATCTGAGGGGATATCTCTGTGTTTAATTTTCCTTTTCCTGATGATTAGTGATGTTGAACTTTTTTCATACACTTATTGGCCCTTGTTGGTGGTTTCTTTTAAAAGGCTATTAGCACTTAATGAGAACATACCAAACATATATTCAAGACCCTTAATGTTTATTGAGAGCTCAGTCAATGAATATATTATTTTTAAAAATCCCCTTTAATAAAACTCTTCAGGTATGTATATTTACTACAATCACATGCTTGAATCGATGAGGCTTTTTTTTCGTCTGCTAATGTAAGCTTCTCTTGTGTTTTATTGTTACTTTCAACTGAGTGTTGGTAGATTTGGCAATGTATAATGTGTTATGCTTTGACAATTGAAGCTTTTTTCAGTAAAAAACTTTAATCACAGACATAAAGATGGTTAAGACAAATTTTTAAAAACAGTATAAGATCTGAACCTTTTTTCTTTTTAAATAAACAATATAATAAAAAGATTGTGATTGTAATCAAACTGAATTTGATACGTTAACCATTAGAAAGATATTTGTACTTTAAATAAAACTAAAATTTTTTCAAGTGTGAAATCTATGTACCATTTGATGTTAATTATATGTATTTTTTGTAAGTGATTGAACTTGACTTCAAGAATTTTTTCTTCAAATAAGTTTAGTTACATTTGTGCTGGTATAAATTTGAAGCTTTTTAAGTTGAAGTATATTCCTACCAATGATAATTAAAAATTAGTTCATTAGGTTACAGTGTTAAATAAAGATGTTCAATCTGTTAGTAATAGACATGTCAAAAAATCAAAATCTTTTCCTAGATCATCTGAACCAGTTATGTTAAAATGATACAATCACTTCTGGGTGATTAGGATTTGTCTCTGTTTAGAATGGGTGACTGGAACCAGAGAGACCTTTTCCATATTCCTACTTTGGATGCTTGAGGAAGTCCCAGAGATTTTAATTAATTTGACACTATGTCTTCTCCCCCTAAGCCCTACATTTCTCTCAATTAAATATGAATATTTTCCTGCTTTCATTTAGCGTCTCAGATTATTGAGAAGTGCTGAGTCTTCCATGTAGCCGGGGAGGAATGATGATTAGCAAACTGAATTCTTCCCAGAACTCTAAGGGAATGATCAAAGGTCTACCATAAGAGGCATGGGACTGTGGTGAGATTTGGGCACACCTAAGCTTCATTTCTCTGCCACAGAAAATGGATGATTAAAATAGCTATGATGTTAAGCAAAATGGGTAGGATTGAAATCTATTCCTCAGATTATAGACAGCTAAAGTCTTTTGAATCCATTCAAGTTCGTAGCTTTTGTCATTGGCATCATTGAAAGGCTTGGTTTCTCAATGGATACAGAAAGCTGCACCTAAAAGCATATAGGCACAACAGAGTTAATTGGAGATTATGTAGTCCACTTAGACCCTCTCAACACTTAACACTAGAGGTCAGGACCACTTAACCATGAGCAGTGAGTAGTCTGAGGCAAACCTATTGTCAAGGGTAGGCAAAGGCTGGGGAACATGTCAGTTAAGCTGTGTGATGACTTTGAATTATTGGTGGGAAATAGACCTGAGCAGCCAAAGCCTGCTTTGGGTTTTTGAGATTAGTAGCACATGAGGGCAGAAAAAGATGCTGACAGCAAAGCTCTGACCTTTCTGTGGATTAAGTCTGCAGGATCAGCCTCACTTAAGTAACTCATGAATAGCAGTGGGGGAAATCCAGGAGGCCACTCTTAGTAAGCAGTGTATTCCTTTTGTAAGAGTTTCTGAGTATCTCAGGTAAGAGCTCTATGGAGAAACTCTGTGATGACCTGTCTGGAGAGTTTTGGGAAGAGCTTGTCCCAGGAGACTTTGGTCATGCTTGACATGGCTCCAAGGCCTCCTCTGGAAAATTCCACAAGTGGAGGACCTTGAGCTGGCAGTTTCTCTCAGGGCACAGTGGCCAGTGGAGGGGAGCCTACAGGAACAAAGCCTTCCTGACATTTCCTTGTGCACCAGTCTGGAACTCAGCCACTTTTCATCATTTCTGCATCTCATCTCAGCCCTTAGCTGTAGTCATTTATCTCCATTTTCAGGATGAGGAAATGAAAGGTCAGGAGAGGTTAAATCATTTACGTCAAATCATACAGCTACTATATCTACCCCCTCCCACCCCTCATACTTTCTGCACTTGCTGGAATGGCCATGGAGGATATGTGGAGGGTTTGGAATTGTCTAGTTGTGAGGAAGATAGGGGATACTAAACTTAGCATTATATTGCCTGCGATTTACTTTGTAAATACTCCAGCTTTTACAGTGTGGTATTATTTCTATGTTGGATTCAGTTATTCCCTAGTCCTGAAGAGTCTTCTGGAATTCACACCTCAGTTGATGTCAGCTAAGGTCACATCACTTTGAAGGGCATATGGGTACCTTCCTTCCCTTCCTTTCTTTTGATATTCTTACACAAAGGAAGGGAACATCAGAAATGCTCTTTTTGTGGGATAATACTGTTTAGAGAAAATTGATTGCTTGTATTGGAGACATTCCTCATCACTTTGAATCTTATAATTGTTAATACATCCATTTTATTAGGTTTAATAAATAATAAATACATAGCTGAATTGGTTTGGAATTTGTTATCATACCCTTTAACAACAAGAGCAAATAGTCCAAAACTATGGGACTGCTGATTTTTCATCCATCTTTAAATATTCAGATGACACTGGCATTTATCTAAAAATGTTAATGACTTTGTATGATTATACAGATCATTTCTTTGTAAAAGGAGGTGGAAGTGTTTTGGAAGATGCGACTGTGTAATGATTACTGAGGCTCAGATCTAGTGAATGTAGAATTCCTTACCTGCCTGGAGAGAATTGAATCATCCTGAATGGTGCACTATTTCTGAGCATATCCTGGGTGAACAGAACCCAGTGGTCCTTAGGACCAGTCCTTTCAGTGATGGTTTTTATTTAAGAAGTTGTATTTGAGGAACCCATTTACCAAATTCCATGTTTTGCAACTGTGTGCATTCATTTTATAAACATTGTTTGCTTGCTTGCTTTGTGTTTGTCCACTAGGAATGGATATATCCCAAGCTAAACGTATTCCCACTTGTACCTGAGCAAGCTGTTTGTGAAATGTTGATTTTTTTTTTGTCTACATCAACAGTCTCTAGACAGTCTGAATTGTGAACCTCCTATGTTGAACTAAGGTAAGCTCTTCCTTTCTAAGTGTAGAAGAATCATTCTATCTCAGGCTTTGCAAAACTATACTTATATGCTATAGAGATGCAGCATTTAGCATGAAGTATGTCTATAATCCCAGTCAATTTGGATTATTGCTGCACAACATGTAATGAAGTAATTATTCCCAATAGACTGGAATGATATGTGAAATAATGGCATTTTTATCTTTTGCATGTATTTAGAGTTTTATTTTCTTTTTTAGTGGAACTAATGTTTGAACTGAGAGCCTCACACTTACTTAGGCAGGCACTCTACCATTTAAGCTATGTCTCAACCTCTTTTTGATTTGGTTATATACATATCAGACAGGGTCCCAAGTTTTTCCCTAGGGCTATTTCAGACTGCAGTTTTTCTATCTATGCTTCACTGGAATTACTGGTGTGTGTCACCATGGCCAGTTTGTTGGTAGAGATGCAGTCTTCCTAGCATTTTGCTTACTGTGTCTTGGGATCACAATCTGCTTGATTGCTGACTATAAGTAGTTGGGATTATAGGCCTATGCCTTCATACCTAGCTGTATGTGGAACTTTCGAGTGGCTGTATTGAGATTTCAACTCAGGTTTTTGGCATTCTAGGCAGGTGCTCTGTTGCTGAGCCATTTCTCTGGGCCCCTTCCCCACATCCATTTTTCAGTGGTTAGTTTTGAGATATAGCCTCACTTTCTGTCTAAGTACATGCACAATCAACTTTTTTTAGGCTTCCCATCATTGCAGGGAGGACAGATGTGTGAACCATGTCTAGCTTCCTGCCATTTTGATAGGAGTCTTTCTGACATTTCTGCTAAGGCTGGCCAGCATTATGATCTGCCTCGCTCCAGACTCCCACATAGCTTAGGATGCAGAGATGTGTCACCATGCACAGCTATGGGTTGTAAAGGTGTCTTATGAACCTTTCTGACCAGTCAGGCCTCAAACTGTGATCCCCCTATTTTCAGCTTTCCAGTTGCTAAAATTGTAGATGTGAGACGACTTGGCCTTGTATTTGGAACTTTTGAAACTTCAAACCAATGGACACATTATTTAGAGAACTCATTTCTTTTCTTTTTTTTTTTTTTTTTTTTGGGTCCGGTAGTGGGGCCTGAACTCTGGGCCTGGGTGCTGTCCCTCAGCTCTTCAGCTCAAGGCTAGCGCTCTACCACTTGAGCCATAGCACCACTTCCGGCTTTTTTCTTTTTGCTTATGTGGTGCTGAGGAATCGAACCCAGGGCCTTGAGCATGCAAGGCAAGTGCTCTACCACTAAGCCACCTTCCCAGCCCATAGAGAACTCATTTCTTATATAAGTCACTGGACATCTCTTACTAATAAAGAGGCAATAGAGTTGTATTGCAGGTCTGAATTTACTGAATGCTTGCTAGTTGAGGATTTTCTTTTAAGGCTTATGTTGAGATAGTCCTTTGTTCACTAACAATACACTGGGTATCTATTGTTACTCAATGAATAATAATACATATCACTCATGCCTGGCTTTTCATTACCAACATTGGATTGGTAGCTTCCACCTGTAATCCAGGTTATGCAGGAGGTCCAAGATGACCCAGGCAAAAATGTGAGACCTTATCTGAAAAATAATTAAAGCAAAAAAGAGGTGAAGATGTGGCTCAAATGGTAGAATGACTGCTTAGCAAGCATTTAGCCCTAAGTTAAAATCCCCAGTACTACCAATTACAAGTGCCAAGAAATAATTGATTAGCTTCTGAGCAGCCTCTTGTACAGGAAGGCGCTATGCCTTTCTCTCTGACAGATGTTACTTTCCTCTACTGATTAAAATGTACCATTTTAACCTGGAGCTATAACTCTTTGGGATTTTCACAGTAGTTTGCACAGTATTTTGAAGAATAAAAGATTAAATATTCTATGAGCTTTGCTTTTATTCACTCATTTTGGAAATACAGAGAACCATAAAGAACATAAACCTTAATGAACTCTTATGTCAGAGTTGAGCTAACATACCAAGCTAAATGTGGCTTCCATATGTATACATTGTCCATGGCAATTCCAGCTTGTGCCCGTTGTTCTGGAATTCTTTTAAATTGTATGTTCATTGGGAAAAACAATGGAGTTGTAACATAATAGTACACAAAGTAAGATAGAAAATCCTTCCCTAGGTCAGAAGTGTATTACCTTTTGACTAAAGTATCTTCATACATTTAAATGTAAAAGCAAAACTTACAGAATTTATTTGATAGTCATATTACATATAGTAAATATGTAGTATAGTAATAGTAATATATAATGTAATATATATAAAACATGTAATGTAGTGACATAATAAATATGTAAATATAGTTCTTCATTTTGAAAAACTTTTCTAAATAATTTAGGCTAACAACAAAAGCTTCTTACTTGGTTAGAATGTTACCTCTGACCAAAAGTTCCTATAGAACTTAAAAATGAAAAGATAACCATTTACAATTGTTAAACTAAACTAATTGATAGAGCTTACAAATTGATGGTAGCCTTAAAGGTACTTATTTATCTTTTTCCTCCAACATGTGTGTAAATCAATATACTATAATATAAATGCAGATGTTTGTATCAAACAGCAAATGATTTCACTTACTGTTCCTACATATACAGACACATTTCTGTTTAGTAAAATAAGCAAACAGAAAGGCCCACCTTGAAGCATCACAACCCTTGGAAACTACACAAAGGTAAAAGAGAGTAACTTAGAAGCAGAAGGGTAATGCTATCATAGTTTCAAGTGTGTAGTATATTTTCTGCAGTACAGAAAATAGGACATATTTAGCAAAAAGAGAGAAACAATACATGAATACCCTTGGCTAGTTACAAAATTTTTTTCTTTTATTTAAAAAATTAAGTTAGCTCTAAGAAATAAAAATATGGAAGTTGCCTGGCCTAATATAATGATATATAGGCAATAGCTCATATTGTAAGACATTCAGAGGTAGAGCCTAGCTGAAGCACATATATGGGTTATACTTATTACTGTAAACTTGGTTTCTGTTGAGGTATATAACACCTGTATAGCATTAAGAATTTCAGGTTTTTAGTTCAGACCATTGAATGTTATGGCTCCTGAAAAGAAAATGTAGGTCAGTCATCCGAAGCCATTTGAAAAGGAACTTGATTTTATGTAGTAATCTTTGTTTACAATCTTCTCCATATGGAAACCTTAAAAATTTTTATAGCTCAATTAATACTTTTTTTTCCATATTGAAAATTACAATGTGTGGAAAGTTAGAATAATGACCCTTACAGATGCCTAAATCCTAATCCTTGGAATCTGTGGCTTTTACCTTATACAAAGAGGGAGGATTTACAGATGTGATGAGGATTTTGAGATGGGGAATGGTAGGTCCCAGGTTATTCTGGTGGACCCAGTCCCAATTCCACAAGTCATTAAAATGAAGTGTATTCCTATCTAGGTGAGATGGATGCAGCTGAAAAACAGGAGAGAAGATTAAGAGACTAGATTCTCTGTTGTTGACTTTGAGGGTGGAGGAGATGGGCCATTAGCCAAGGTATGCTAGTATCCTTGTAAATCTAAAACAGAAGTTAGAGCCACAGTAGGAATGTGACAATTCACACTAGAGGTTACAATGATTTGAGTAAGATGTAGTGAGCCAAAGAACACAGTGGAAGCTAGAAGCTGATAAAAGTGTGAGGGTTCTTCCCTAGAGATTCCTGAGCTAACCACTCCTTGACCTCAGTGTAGGCAATCTGATGATCTCCAGACCTGCTAAGAGAACACATTTGTGTTTTCAGAGCCATTGTGTGTGTTAATTTGTTTCAACAACAATAGGAAATGAATATTCCACATCTACTGCCCAGAAAGTGAGAAGTTTTTATCTTCCCTGAAATGCCACCCAGACTCCGTTAGTAAATAGGTGCATCATAACTTGTATGTGTTTTGATTTCTTACGATGTTTTTTTAAATATAAAAAGTTCCATGCCCTAGGAAGTAGTTTTTTTTTAACGTAAAGAGAGGACTTGAGAAATTTTTTTGATTTTAGAATTTAATGTTTGGCTTATTAAAGTTGCAAGTTCAGATAGTGATTCTTTGTCTTTCAAATACAATTTAAGATACTTTAAAACATGTGTCTGGTAGGTTAAAACCTCACATTTAAAAGCCTGAAAATTATTTTGAAAAATAATTATGAATAATTTTTATAATTATGAATAATGATTAGAAACTAAGTACTTTTGTTTAAATTTTAAGTAATTTTCTATATTGAGTATATTTGATATTTTAAATTCTTTAATCATCTCCTTGGTAAACTTTCACATATCCAAAATTAATTCTTATATATTTAATAAGCTAAAACTTATAAAATAGTGAAATTTAAATTCCTCAACATTTGAGTATAATATTCAGAAGACAAACACCAATTATTTAATTATATATGTAATAGTATGTACAAAAGGACCAACAGTATGGTTTTGATTCTGTTAACCTTTTCTGAATTTAATTTCAAATCTTTCCATGATAAAAATATGCTTTTCTATTCAGGAAATAATTATGGGATCCCAAACAATTGTAGAATTGCCTTCTGATACAGATTTTGCAGTGTGCTTTGGTTGGTTAAGGGTTTGTGGATGCTGATGTATTTAGCTGGGATCCAGACTGGATTCTTGTTAGAAGTGTAGATCAGCTTTACAGAACTTGTTTTTCTCAGTGATTTCCTCACTTCAAGAAAAGGGGTTATCTTGTATCCTATGTTCATGGATTCAGTTTATATATTATCTGTTTGTGCTGATAAGATTCTTACCTCAGTTGATTAATTGACTGGATTTTGAATTTTCTCAGCTCTTCAGATTGATAAATTCCCCTCTCCTTATTTTTCACATTAGAGGTCATTGAACTTAATGGAATACCACTTCTTCATTTTGTCCATTAGGACTACATAATTCTCAGGGACACTAAGTATACAATGGAATATTATTAATTTCTCTAGTCTTTGTTTAACAAAGTCATTATAATTTACAAAATCATTCTTCTAACTTACTATGCTCCACAGTACTACAATAATCCTCCTGGTACTATTTTCAGATGTCTGAACAGAGTTGGTTTTTAGATTTATCATAGTATGTTTAACCTGGTCCTTATAAACTTAGGATTCTTCCTATTTTTGATTTTGGCTTCATTTAAAATATCCTTATGAGTACGTGTTGGTATAAAATATATGTGTGTGTATATATATATATATTTGAACTTTTGATATTGTCTATTAATTTTTCTAAGATTATTTGCTGAGACTGACTTAGATTGTGTTTTTTTTAAAGCACAATGTGAAGGGTTTTGTCTTCATGAAGGAAAAGCAAGTAATGGGAACAGCAAGATGTAAGATAAACTGTCAAATACAGTAGTCAACACTAGTGCATAGAGTATTTATGAAATATATCTAGCAAATCTATAGCAGCTTCATAACCAACTAATTATAAACCTTAAACACATGGTTCTGTCTCCTTCCTTCCTACCTCTCTCTTTCTTCAGTGTGTGCCAGTCCTGGGACTTGAATTTAAGGCCTGGACACTGTCCTTGAATTTTTTCACACAAGGCTAGCACTTTACCTAGCTCCACTGTGGTGTTTTGGTAGTTTGTTAGAGGTAAGAATCTCCCAGACCTTTCTGCCTTGTCTAGCTTCAAACCATGATACTCAGATCTGAGTCTCCTAAGTAGCTAGAGTTACAGTTGTAAGCTTCTGGTGCCCAGTGGTCCCATTATTTTCTAATTACATTCCTGGAAACAAAATTGAATGGTCAGTATGAATATAAATTAAGGTTGTTTGCCTTGCAGGAAAGTCTCATTTCTATCTTTCTTTTATAATTATTATTCAGATAACTATTGTAAAGTAAATTGGGAATGTTTACATAAGTAGATAGGAAAAATGTTTGACTGATATGACAGGAAACAAACAACAAGCAAAACCTCTGCGATTTGAGTGCCTTCTAGGAATTGATATTCATCTCAACTCACTGGTCAAAGATTTTAAGCCAGGGAAAGGCTTTCTGAATACATTTCATGATATGGCTTAAATTAATATTTGCCAAATTGAATTGAGTTTTTGGAACAGAAAAAATTGTTTATGGTGGAAAATTAATATCAAAGACACTTCAGTGTTTTACTTGTCAAATTTCAACCTAGTTTACCTGTAGATTTTAAGAACATAATCATGCAAATAAAAAAAACATTGACATAATAAATATAGTGGTAAGAGAGATGGTAGCAATGTTTTTGGAGGAAAGAAAAACATATTAGAATATCAAATCAGGATCCATTTTGCCTTGTTCACAAAACTACCTATGGATTTGAGAAACTGGGGTGGGCTGTCAGGGAACACTGAGGAGAGGCTTCTAGAAAAATACTTCCTAAATACTTATAGTCAATAATTTGCCTGTTTTGTTGTGAGAAAATTGGATTATACCTTTAAAACATTTTAACTTTACCTTGTTTCCTCCCCATTCTTTACTTTCTTTTTTTGCTTTTTAAATATTTCATTACTATTTTGTATTTCTTCAGTTAGACCTCAAGTTTTTAGGTAATTAAACCTATGTTTACCTAAAAATCATTTTATTTATATTTGTAGTATTTATATATTGTAATAGTTGTATGTATGTATAAACCTATTGTTTTCTTTGTCTTGCTGTCTCTATTTTCTCTCTTGTATGTGTGTCTGTGTATATGTGGGTTTTGTTTTCTGGGATGTTTTTAATCTTTTCTTAATTCGTACTATTTTCTTTTCATTGATTTTACCTGACAGCCCAGATTTACAACTCATATGTTTTAAGTTTTCTGTCCTGCAGTTTTTTTGTATGTTTTTTTAATTGTAAAAATACTGTACAGAGGGGTTACAGTTACCTGATCAAGGTAATGAGTAATTTCCTATCGAGCATTGTTGCCTCCTCCTTTGTTTTTCCCCTATCACTCCCTCCCTCCACCTCCACAACTATCCCCGCCCCCTGCCTGCCCATCAAAGTTGTAAAGTTCTTTTTCAACATAATGTCTTGTACATCTCATTGTTACAATGGGTCAACCTGCAGTTTCATCTTTTTTCTTTATAATTTACTTGCTCATGCAGTTTTAAGACTCTCAGACATTCTTAAGTGGTTCAGAGATACTCAAGAGTTGACCTTCTCTAGAGTCATAATAAACCTTGCTGGGTGGATATCATATTTGACGTTTTGGAACTCTGTTGCTCTTTAACATAGCATTCCGTTCTTGAATGAGGAATTTCTACTCTCTCAAATATATCACCACTGTCTTTTGGGCAAAGCATTACATGTTGTGAGCCTGAAGAGAATGTGTGCTTACTGGCATCCCTGAGCAGGACTTCTCCCAGCCTTTGCTGCTAAGCAGGGTGAGGGTAGTTTCCCATGCATAAGGAGCCCTCATTCATGAGACACACAACTACAGCAGTCTCACACCCATGTTCCTTGTATCCTGTTTTCGTGTACTACAAGGATGTTCAGCTTCCTTTCTTGGCAAGATTTTTTAAAGAACTGAGAAGCTTTTAACCATAAGAGTTTTCCCAACTTCAATTATGGAGATAGAATCTGTTTTCCCACTAGCAAATGACTATGAAAGCCAACAAATATATAGTTCATCTAGATGGGTGAAAAGTAGACCTCTTGATATACAAAAAGTGATTTTCCTGTTTATTTTCTCATTTTTGACCATAATCTCAGCTGCTCTGTGCTGCACAGTGAAGACTGGGAAGGTCATTACCTTCTCATGAGTTCTGCATCTGACTTTCCTGAAGGGATTTTATTTTATCTTGATGGTGAGGTGGAGTGTCTCTCTGCCCTCTCAAGAAACAGTGAGTGTATGTGCACCTAGAAGTCAGCTTAGGAATTGCTAGAACTTTGGTGGCATCTAGAGTTCACGTAATTTTTTTTTTTCAGGAAAAAGGAATCATGTTTCCTGCAAACTATTTTTGTTTTTGTCAAATTAGTTTCCAGCTGAAAATCTAAGTCTGGATACTTTAGGCAAATGATTGTACTCCAGGAGCACTCATAATTTAGATGCCATTATTGTACCATTCTTTTAACCAGAAATAATAGCATATTCCATTCAGCTTTGATTAATCTCCCTTTGGCCTTTGAATCCATGAGTAAGAATTAATTGTGAGTTATCCCATTTGAACTTAGCGTAGAGCCTTGCTTAGTAAGGGGGGACAAAAAGCAGCTAATAATTATAGCCAATTACATTGATAATAATTATTGCTATTATTGTTACTATCATTAATATAGCTAACATTTACCTGACATTTTTATACAAGACAGCCTTCAAAATGTCCTACATGGATATTTGACATGTTTAATTTTCAAGAAAACAAAAAATCTACTCTTATTTTATAAATAAGGAAACTGTACATAAGGAGAATTGCATGGATTATACAGTAATGTCAGAACTAGAAATTAAATGCAGGAATCTGGACTGAAAGTTTATGTGCTTTAATATAAAACTTCAGGATTAATAATACTGAAAAACAGTGGTCACTCCTTGCTTGAAGTAGTAAATTGATTTACATGTTGAATTGTGAATTCATGAGATTTCTTAAGATGAAATGTTTCAAGTTTATTTACAAACTTACCTAAATTCTGTCCTTAAAATGGTGCATTGGATATAAACTGTGTTCTATCCATTTGCCTTGTAGTAATGCTTAGTGAATTACAAACTTAAAATAGCAAGTGCTAACTTTGATATAAATATTTTCATATTTGCATCATAAATATGAGAATTTGCACTTTGAACATTTCATAAATATTAAAAACTTCAGAACACTTCAGTGATAGAGATCCTGTGACTCAGCCTTCTGGGTGAATAGTCACATTTGCCAGCCCTCAGGGAAATTCTTCCTGAAGGAAGAGGCAAACATTGCATCTTTAATATTTCTTTAAAATTTGTCTCACTCTGCTTTTACTTATAAGGAAAAGTTTAAAAATGTCTATACTAAGCAAGCAGTAAAGGAAGTCTTGGACGGTTTGTGTCTGTGGACACATCTGATGTAATCACTCAGATGGGACTGAGACCAGTTATGTCAGCTTCTCAGCCAGCTCAATTAAAAACAAAACTCACATTAACAGTGATAGCAGTGACTTCTGTTTTGATCAGAATCTATGATCTACATTTCTTTTTGAACAGTGTCATCTCTTCGCGTATTTTCTCCCAGTTTTTCCCTCCTGATCCCCCTGCCCGCCAAGTTGTATAGTTCATTTTCAGCATTAGTATCTAGTGAGTATCCCTGCTGCATTTGTTCACCATTTGTCCCATCATTTCTGTGTTCCTCCTCACCCTCCCCCAAACAGATGAATTTACATACAAGATAAAAAGTACAGAAAACAAAAACAGTGACAAAAAAGACAAAAAACCCATCCCAAACAAAAAGCAAAATTACAAAAACCCTCATTTCATTTTGATAAGCATCATTTTATATGATCATATGCACATAGCTATTGAGCCTTTGTGATCCTCTCCTAACAATGTCCTCCTTGAGTCTCACTGTATGAATGTCTAGAATCCTGTATAATTTATCATGTCCAGTTGTATTTTTTGGCTTTTTACCAACAGTATGTTTACTTGTAGATTTATAGGCACATTCTAGTTACCACGAATGAGGTAAACCGTGCAACCTATGTTTTTTTGGGTCTTTGCTTAATATTTTTTCCAAGTCTTTCAATTTCCTTACGAATGGTACAATATCATTCTTTCTGATGGAAACAGAGAATTCCATTGTGTATATATTCTACATTTTCTTGATCCATTTGTCTGCTTAGGATCATATGGGTTGATTCCTTATCTTGGCTTTGGTGAACAATGCTGCAATCACCATAGTTGTGCTGGTAGCTTTAGTGTGGTCTTGCTTCCACATGAAATGACAAAATATGATGTACTATTTTGTTCATCCAAAGCACTATTTGAAGAAAATGGTATTTGTGTATTAAAAATATTTTGCAATGTATCTTTATTGTTCAAGGCATGCAGATACCTGATGATGTACAAGCAGAAAAAATGTTTGTCCTCGGAGGAGCTCATAGACCTCTCTGGTTGCCTCCTTAGTCATATTAACTGAAATGTTTTCAGGCCTTGTAGTATTAGGTTTGAACTCAGGGCTTACTGTTTACTAGTCTGGTGCTTTACCACTGAAGTCACACCTCCCAGTCATACATTTTGCAGATACTGTTTTTCTTTTGGTGCCTATACTGGACCTTGAACTCTGGGCCTAGGTATTATATCTTAGCTACTTCACTCAGGGATGGTGCTCTGCTACTCGAGCCACCACCCCAGTTCAGTTTTTTTGGTGGTTAATTGGAATTAAAAATCCCTGCCTGGACTATCTTTGAATTGCAGTCCACAGATCTAAGCCTCCTGAATGGCTAGAATTACAGGTGTGAGCCACCTCTGCTAATCAGTTGCCGATGATTTTGAGATGGAGTCTAGTGAACTATTTTGCCTAGATTGGCTTTGAAGTATAGTCCTCTGGATCTCAACCTCTTGAGTAGCTAGGTTTATAGTCATAAATCACTTTAACTCCTCTAAAAAAAGTAGACCGATTTCTTTTGTTAACTAATGTTTTAGGCAATTATTTAATGACCATACTAAACATTGTACAAATTTAGATTTCTTGTGAGCAGACATACACCTAAGGTGTATGAAATATGAAATCCAGAATTGAATAGCTGTATACATACCATTGACTTCATTAGGACCCAGAATAATAAAGAAAAGCTTTGTATTTAAATTTATGAGATCAAGAAACAACTTATGGTTCTAGTACATGTATATTTTCATTTTCAACTTCAAAGTTTTAAGAAATATATAACATTTCCATTATACTTTATGAAACATAGCTGTTAGTGCAATGGGATTATTTTGAGAAAAACACTATAGTATAGGAGAAAATGTTAATTATTATTTCTTGAACATCAACATTGCAAATTCATCTTTTACTAAGAAATTTTGATAGCTTTGGAAAAAAAGTACTAACTGTTAAATTTCTTCCCTAGAGGTCAAAATATTTTAGGTCTTTAATAATGTAGTCAATATATATATTCAACTACTTTTAACATTTATATTCATTTACTTTAGAGTAGAAAAGATTGTTTTTATTTTTGCATGAAATGTTTCCCAAATGAAGCTCACGTGGGAAAATTTGTGTATTGCGAAGTAGTTCTGGCCTTCTGAGAATTTTGTTATAACCTCTTCATTGGTAATCCCACTTTTGTCAGATTTAATAGATTTTTCAGAGGAGTCCTGATTTACTTGCTGCCTGTCATTTGTGTACCAAATAATTAGGTAAATTTTTGAAATATTGAGATCATATGGAAGCAACTAGGTTTTGCCAAGTCAGTCTTTCAAAATGACAAGAAGAAGGATTAA
Source organism: Dipodomys spectabilis (assembly GCF_019054845.1). NCBI lineage: Eukaryota > Metazoa > Chordata > Mammalia > Rodentia > Heteromyidae > Dipodomys > Dipodomys spectabilis. The sequence continues at coordinate 2,218,665 of NW_024870715.1, forward strand.
GTTTTAATCTCACTTTAGAAGAAAATTCAGAACAATTAAGCATTTGCCTAGGATTCAACCTGTTTTTTGTTTTTTAATCTTATAAAATTCTGTGAAGTTGGAATTGTTTTCATTTTACAGGTTAGGAAAGAGTATCACACATAATAGGGCTGCCCTGTAACAAAAGTCTATTTTCTGAAAGACACTTATTTCTCCATTAGATCGTGGATCCACATGAGAATTCATTGCATTGCTTCACATAGGGTTGTGCAAGTGTGACATCTGTGGTCCTGTTGGGGACATCTGTATGTGGGTTTCTGTCTGTGTAGGGTAGATGCTTGGGCCTATGCCTTCCTACCCAACAAATGCCCTTTTTGTTTTTCCAAGAGTGTTCCTTTTTTATTCTTTCTAAAAATACTAATTTAAAACCTAAAAAGTGATCTAAACTTCCCTACATGGCAACCTTCATTATAAGGTTAAATGTGAGTTGCCTGACCCATGTAGTTTTAATGTAAGTGTCTCAGGTTCACCATGTACAACTGTTCACATTTTAAGATTTCTGCAAATAGCTTATGCCTGACCTTCATTCTGTTGCATTGTGAAGAGTTTTTTCTCTTGTTTGCTATGTGATCTTGGACAAGTCATTCTCTCTAAGCCTTTTCCTTTTTCAATTTCTGTACATCACCTCTTGTTGTGTAATCTGTAGAGATAAGGTAAACCAAACTTGTAAACCCTTTAGCACTATGAATATTTAATAAATGGGGCTATTGGTTCTCAGATTTATATGTTTATGTGAATCATCTGTGGAGTGAATTAAAAATGTAAATTCCTGAGAATCACTTCCAGTGATTTAAATTCTGTGTATATAGGCAACAGAAATAGGCCATTGTCATTTTTTTAATAAAGAAGATCATGTATATGAAATTTTGTAATACAAATATACATAAAATACCTTTGAGAGACTAATCTTTACTTACCAGACTGACAGGAGTGGAAAGAATAATACTTGGTGTTGGGAAATAACTGTTGTGTTTATATCATTGATGTATAAGTTTATGGTCAACTTGCAAAAAGTAGTCTAGGAATATGTTCAAAAACAGAAATATGCTTGTGTTTTGATTTAGCCATTCTATCTAATGAGTGTTTAACAATGAAAACCTCATGTATAAAGACACATATTGAGGAATGTCCATTTCAAAACAGAATTAGCCAGTTAAATTTTTGTTTAGAAACAAGTTTGGTGGTGCATGTCTATAATCCTAGCTTTATGGGAGTTAGTCATTATCTAAAGTTGTCTTGGTCAAAAATGCAAGACCATATCTGAAAAATAACTAAAGAAAAAGGGTGGAGGTGTGGCTCAAGTGGTAGAGTTTCTGTCTAAAAAGAGCAAGGCCATGGGTAAGAGCCCTAGTGCTGATGAAACTCTCAAAATACCCTGTTCATCTAGAATTGTAAGTGCTTTTCTCTAACTTATAAATTCGAAGTATTTTTTTAAGTTTTTTTTTTTTTTTTGGTCATGGGGCCTGAACTCTGGGCCTGGGCACTGTCCCTCAGCTCTTCAGCTCAAGGCTAGCACTCTACCACTTGAGCCACAGGGCCACTTCTGGCTTTTTCTGCTTATATCATTGTGCTGAGGAATCAAACCCAGGGCCTGATGCATGCAAGGCACTCTACCACTGAGCTACCTTCCCAGCCCTCAAAGTATTTTTTATGCCTGTGTAAATAAAATATAAATAATTACAAAATTTTCTAGAGTGAGCAATGCTAGAAAAAAATTAACTTTTAAAAGCATTTAGGGAAGTTTACATTGTTGATTAATATTGTTCTTAATTTTTTCTCTCTTACATTGTGTCCAGATTTTTTTCTACCATTCCTTATTCTTCTGCTAAACCTAACAGGTTTTTTTTATTGTCTTTTCAAGATTTCTTACAAGAAGACGACTCACTTTTGTGTCAGTTGGGGTGACCAGAGGCAATGGGGTTCTTTTCTTTCCCCTTCCTGATTTCTGTTTCTGTTTACTGTTTAAAATAAAGTAGAACTTTTTGAAACCAGCTCAGTTTTTGAGATAGGTCTGTACATGTAGTTCAGGCAGGCCTGGCACTTAGAATCCTTCTGCCTTAGGCTAAACCAACACACCTGACTTTCATGATGGCCTTCTTGCTGGCAGTGTCCTGAGGTGTTACTAGGTGTCACATGGTGAGTTGGGATGTATGAGTACCTCTGTAAGCTCAGCCTTTAAAATCTGTTTGTGTGGCTAAGGCCTGTTAACTATGTTGCAATCTACTTTGGCTAGTTTTGACTTTTGTTTACCCATCTTTATAAACCTATCTGACATTTTTGCTGATGAAGATCATTATCAGTATTCTCTATTTTGCTGAGGGTTTGCTGAGGATCAGAAAAAGGATAGCACTGAAGTCTACCTCTTATGTCATTTAAGCAAATGCTATCTATGTTTTACTACATATGTTTGTCCTCTCTGTTCTGCGAGTGGATCAGCCTTGATGGCTGGTTAAGGACTTCAGCTTTCCCTCTAATAACCAGAGGAATGATGTGGCAAACCCTTACTGTTGACTGCTGTTTTGAGACAAGATTGTGGGATGAGAGAACAGAGGCTTGGTACGGGCTCTTAGAGGAACTCAAGTAAGAGATGATGATGGCTTGGCTGAAAATGAGCATTCCAAGTGTGAGAGAAGTCTACAAAACACAGTATAAACAATGGTGTATTTATCCTCGGAATTACAGTGTTATGTTATAGTTATCTACCTTCCTAAAGTTCACCAGTATTTTTACCTTTGGGTATTATAATTTAAATATACACTAATTTTAAAGAGATATTTTAACCTTATATGTTTTGAAATCAAAATGGACATGTCAATTTTTGACTACTTTTGATAAAATCCTTGTATAGAAATCAGAGTTCAAGCTTCATAAAGACCAAACTTTTGCTTTCTCTGATTTTAACTATAGTATGTGTTCCAGGAAGATTCAGTATATTTCCTGCTGACTTCAGAAATTGAAAAGTAAATCCTCCTCAACACTACCTCCTCCCTGCCATCTCTTTGCCATTTTGAATCACCAGGGCTTGTCTATTATGCTTTCAAATTGTATCTCAGATCTGTCACTCTGTCCATCTTCACTGTCAAATCCATGGTTCCACATTCCATCAATTTTGCTATTATCACAAATATTCTCATCATTCTTTACTGAAGAGACAGAATTTCATACAAGTGAAAAGTCTCATCAAATCACATCACCAGTAAAATTCTCCAGTGATGCCTTCTAGAATATTCTGCAAGGCTCCCAACCATCCTCTGCTTTTCCCCTGCCTGATTCTGTGCTGTAGAAAACGTTCCCAGAACTCTTTGGGAGGTCAGTTCTCCATTGAGGATGGTATATTTCCTTTTGCTCCTAGGATGAAGCCCACAAGCATGGCATAGACAGTAATTTACAGGGAGGCTCTGCAAGATCCAGTTGATATACCCAGCTGAATCTCTTCTCCATCGTTGGTTCTCTCAGTTGGATCTACTATAATCTCTGAGCCCCTCCTTCCTCATTGGGGTTATACAGAACACTGTCTGGACTCTTCCTCGACCTTACTTCTGCTTCAACTATCTCACCTTCATTTATCCTGAATATCTCAATTTCAACATCTCATCTTCAGAGAAACCCTCTCTAGTTATATACTCCCCAAGTCCTCACTGAGTTTTTCTATTTAGCAGGTGGTTTGACTTTCATAGGTATTCATGAAACTGTCTACATAATGTTTCTTTTTTTTCTGCTAGAGTCCTTACTCCATAGATTAAAGGTAATATCTGTTACCCAGAAGCAGGGGTTTGTGCCTGCAGAACACTCATGAGCTGCCTGGTGAATGTAATCAGAAAATGAAGGTGATTTTTTTAGTAATTATCAAGGAAAATTTAAATCTGTCAGTGTAGTCATTACCAAGGAACACAATTAGAATGCATAATTAGAACCACAACTAGTACTCACATGATTGTGTGTTTAGTCTTGTGCTCAAACTAATTCTCATGATCGTAGGATCACTGTTTAAGATTCTAGGGGATTATGAGAGGGGTGACCCCGATCAGGATGCATTGTACACATAAATGGACATGTAAAATTGAAGGCTCCTCTGCACCTATTGCAAGATAATATTAAAAAGAGGAAGAACACAAAGACTCTAGGAACTACATGCTAAAGAAAATAATGCAGGCTGGGAAGGTGGCTCAGTGGTAGAGCGCTTGCCTTGCATGCATGAGGCCCTGGGTTCGATTCCTCAGCACCGCATAAGCAAAAAGAAAAAAGCCGGAAGTGGCGCTGTGGCTCAAGTTGTAGAGCGCTAGCCTTGAGCTGAAGAGCTGAGGGACAGCGCCTAGGCCCAGAGTTCAGGCCTCATGACTGGACCCCCCCCCCCCAAAAAAAAAAAAAGATAAGAAAATAATGCAGCCAGGTGTTGGTGGCTCACGCCTGTAATCCTAACTACTCAGGAGGCTGGGATCTGAGGATTGCAGTTCAAATCCAGCCCAGGCAGGAAAGTATGTGAGACTCTTATCTCCAATAAAACCACCAGAAAACTGGAAGTGTCGGTGTGGCTCAAGTGGTGGAGGGGTTGCCTTGAGCTGAAGAGCTCAGGGACAGTGCCCAGGCCCATAGTTCAAGCCCTGCCGCTGACCAGAAAAAAAAAAAAAGCCAGGTTGTTTCTCAGCTTGTTAATTTTGAAGTTGAAAGTTTCTGTAACTTTTTTTCAATATGTAGTCTTATTATATATTTGTGATTATTATTATTGATGTCTTTTTCCTAACTTTAATATAGATGCTATATTTAAAAAGTGGCAATAAGGAGGCAGGTGCCAGAGGCTCACACCTGTAATCCTATCTACTCGAGTTTGAGAACTGAAGATTGTGGATGAAGCAGTAAAGTCCATTCTCCAATTCACTACCAAGAAGCTTGAAGTGGAGCTTTGGCTAGGGTGGTAGAGTGTTAGCCTTGAGCAAAAAAGCTCAGGGCAGTCCTTAGGCTATGAGTTCAGCCCCAGGACTGGGGGAAAAAAGTGATAATAAAGAAGAAAAAGCTTTGGCAATAAATACATGAGTGAAGAAAACCAGTACCACATTAATAAAAATGAAAAACCCCCACCATAAGTACGTTATAAATATTTCTACTTATTTTAGAAATAAAGAACATGCCAATTATTTTACAATGTTAAATATCAACACTTATTCATATAATTTTCATTTTCATTTTTATTTTTGTTGGTCGTGGGGCTTGAACGGGCCTGAACGCTGTCCCTCAGCTCTTCAGCTCAAAGCTAGAGCTCTACCACTTGAGCTACAGCGCCACTTCCAGTTTCCTGGTGGTTAATTGGAGATAAGAGTTTCAAGGACTTTCCTGCCTGGGCTTGCTTTGAACCGCGCTCCTCAGAACTCAACCTCCTGAGTAGCTAGGATTACAGGCATAAGCCACCGGTGCCCGGCTATCATATAATTTTTAAATAAGAAAATATTGCTGGCAACTAATAACTCTTATAAGCTTGAAATATTTTGAAATCTAATCTTTCAAATATCTTGTTGCCGTGAAATTTTACTTTTTAAAAGCATTTCTAAATGAGGTATATATTTATATATAAAATATATGATATATAGTATATAATATATATAGCATTTATATACATTATATATTTTATAATATAATATAATATATAATGTATATATTATACATAATGCTTATATACAATATTATATTATATGTAATATATATTATATATATATAATGGAATTCTATGCCTCCATCAGAAAGAATAACATCACCCCATTTGTTAGGAAATGGAAAGACTTGGACATTAAATGAAGTAAGCCAGACCCAAAGAAACATAGGCCCAATGGTTTTCCTTATTTGCAATTACTAGTATATGTCTGGGACAAGCAGAAAAGGTCAAAAGCTATGTACATATGACCAGATGATGTTAAGTGAAATGAACACCAAGATAGGGACACAAGTGGTTTTTCCTTTCTTGCTTTTGTTTCTAATGTGTTTATAATGTACCATGTGATTTGTTTTTTGTTTCTTTGTATGTTCCTCCCACAGTATAACCCATTTTCACTGTATTTGATGTCAGTGCCCTGCATCTTGTATGTACATTTCTCTAGTTTGGGGCGGGGAAGGGAAAAAACACAATGCTTAAAGAGGGATACAGTCTGACCCATTGTAACAGTGAGATGCACAAGACTCTATGTTGAAAAACGAACTTTACAATTTAGGCAGGGCTGGGGGGGGGAGGGGTGGAGTGTAGTGGTGTTGGTGGGAGGGAAGGGAAGGGATGGTAGGGGAAAAACAAAGAAGGAGCTAACAATGCTTAATAGGAAATGTACTCATTACCTTGCTCATGTAACTGAATCCCCTCTGTGCAGTATTTTTACAATAAATAGTATAAAAATAAAAATGTTTCTAAAAGAAAATTAAAATTAACGTCTATTAATTTCTCAGAATGTTAAGACTCATTTTTTTCAGTGAGTCATTTTAAAACATTTGAGTTATTTCCAGACTGGATCGACCAATAACCATATTAGAAGTAAAAAAAAAATACTGAAATGCATTAGGAGTGAAGGATTTAATGTTTATTGACCTTAATGGGATCTATTTTAAGCAAATGAAGGGATAAATAGTCTTTAATAGACATTATTAATAGTGCTTCTATTCCAAAATAAGTTTTGTGGGTCAAACAGTGTAGAAATCATTGTTTTTAACCAGTTTCTTTTTGTTAAATGAAAGAAGCCACCCAGAACTTTTATGACCTTCCGCTGAGGGATGGCTGTTTATATGTGTTCTTATAGTCTAAGAATAATCAGTTGAGAATACTAATTGGTACTGTGTACTACGTTGGTCTGATGATTCTACTTTGAAAATACAGTATTTTAGCACATTGAAGCCAATGCATTTTCTCTTCCTATAACAGATTATTGGGTACCACTTTTTTAGTACTGGTATGGGAGTTTGAACTCAGAGCCTCACACTCTTGTTTCACTTTTGTAGTTCTAGGCTGGAGTACTACCACTTAAGCCACCCCTCTGTTTCTGGCTTTTTTGCTCATTAATTGGAGATAAGAGTCTCTTATCCATAATCCTCAGATCCCAGCCTCCTGAGCAGCTAGGATTACAGCCATAAAAAAAATACAAATATAAAAGGAGGGTTATATTTTGACTCACAGTACATATAGGACCTGGGGAAATCCAAGATCAGGCAGTTCTTAGTAGCATTCAAAGCAGAATGGCAAGCCAAGACATGTAGAAGATGGAAAAGGAGGCTGAACTCCTGTGATACAAACCTGTTTCCCTCATTAGAGCTGATTCTTCATGGTGTAAGTGCTCTTTGAAGGTCCTACCACCTCTCCAAACTGTCACATTGTGGACCAAAGCCCAATATGAGTTTTGGCAGGGAAAAACCTATTCAAACCGTAAGATGATTTGGCTTTGAACCTCTCTGCCTCCCTGTGTTGGTATATAATAGAAAGTCAGACCTGTATGCATCAGACCTTGTGGAATTAAGTCATTCTTGGCATTGAGAAGGAAGTAATTTGTGATTTTTATTGTGAAGTCTGTCAGGGTGGAAACTACAAAACAAACCCCTGAAAGAGTTGATGTCCAAGACTCTTTTGTGCTTTTCTTTTTGCATGGGTGGCCTTGAAATGTTTCTATGTTTAGTAGAAAAAAGTCACAGAAGATTGTTCCTCATACAAAGAACAACTGCCTCAATCGTTGGAGCTGACTGTTTGGAAGACTTAAATCCATAAAAGTACAATGAAAAATCAGTTAATAATTGCTTGTCTAGTCTTTTCTGTTTGCTTGTTGAGTTACATTCAATTCATTGGGGGTATTTTAATGAAAGAAATTATAGTTGTCTCAATGTGTCTATTGAAATGAAAGAGGTTAAAGTGCTGAAAAGCTATGTGTAGAAATTAATATCTGAAAAATACATCATCTACAGAAGAGTGTGGAAGAGCACCCTCCATATCTTGAAAAGACTAAGTAAATATTAATTCGGAACTAAGTAAATCTTAATTTATGCAAAGAAGAGCCAATACAGTTAGTACCAAAGCAATGAGTTATATTAATTAACCCATCATCATCAGCATGCCTACAAGCTTTGGATTGAGGTTGTGTGTGTGTGTGTGTGTGTGTGTGTGTGTGTGTGTGTGTGTGTATTTAGAGATAGTCTTGCCATATAGTTCAGGATGGTCTTGAATTTGCTATCCTTTTGTCTTACCCTCTGAAGTTTTTGGAATTACAAGCATGAACTACCACATGCAGCATTGATAACAACTCTAGGAATTTCAAGAAGTAAATAGAAAAATTCTTTGTAAATTTTTATGAAAAAAAATTAGATTATCTTTCTTTGCTTAACTATACATGTAGATTTGTAAATAGCTAGTTACATGTAAATTTTGATTTTTGAATTGAATTACACAAGTAATTCTCAAGTATTTATTTTCAAGACAGTGTATATTTTCTGGAAAAGATAAAAGAGAAGGAAGGTACTTGTGTTCTTTAGAAATTGACTACGCATACGGCAAGCAAATGGAAACCAGGTTTTTCTTTCTTGTTGTTTTTAATGTACTTTGTGAAGTTATTTATTTTTTCTTTTTGGTATATCCCCTGTTGTCACTGTATTTGATTTTGGAACCCTGAGTCTTGTATATCCATTTATCTGAATTAGGGAAGGGAAGGGAAACAACAAAATGATGAGACAAAGGAAAAAGGGTGAACCAATGCAACAGTGATACTCACAAGATACTATGAAGGAAATGAACTTTACAACTTAGTGGGGTGGCCTTGGGAGGGGAGGGAAAGTGGGAGGAAATGGAGGGAAGGGGTTTACCAAGAAATATACTTGTTATCTCACGTATGTAACTGTAACCCTTCTATACATCACCTTGACAATAAAATTAAATGAAAAAAACCCCACAAAGGAAAAGGAGTAAAAAAGTAAAAGCTCACCATCCCAAGGTAAAGGCAAACTGTGAAAGACTTTTTTTGCCTTGGAGGGTCACCACAGAGTGAAATTGTATTCAGCCAGAGCAACTGGAGAAATGTTCAGTGAACATTGGCCATTGGAATAGACCTTGAAGGGAAGGGATTACCTGTCATGTGAAGATGGAGAAGCAAGAGATTTTACAAGTTGTGCTGTCATGGTATAGTAGTGTAAGTGTTTATACAAGGAAGAAGGATGGATAGGAGAAGCATAACGGGTATCTTAGCACTTTATCTCTTTTCCTTCAGTCTTTTTTTTTCTTTTGCTACTGAATTGATAGAGGCCAAGCTTCTTAGTTTGGATTATTGTTTTAACTAGGCTGTTGTTGCCATCTCCTGAGTTTCAGAGCAGCAGTACCTCTGCGTGTCTGGGATGATTGTGTTTCTTTACAGGTGTGTGTTTGCTTCTCAGTTCACATGTGCCACATTTGCCTTGGGCATTCTTCTGGCATCCATTTACTCTGTGTGTGCTCTATGATTGGGGATGTTGGGAATCTTCCTTGATAAATTCCAAGTGTCTAGAATAGTGCCCAACATAACGGCATTTAAAAATAGTTGCTTCAGGAACTCTTTTTTGATGTTTATTTTCAGATATACTTTGTATGAAACACAAGCACAACTGAAACTGTGACCTTGATGACGAGTATACTTTTCAAAGTCATGATATATAAATTTTCAAAACAGAGGCCCAACATTTAATTAAGAATTGCACATTTTAGTATGGAGGTTCCTCAAAATACTCCACATAGAGCTCCCCTATAACCCGGCAATCCCACTTTTGGGCATTTACCCAAATGTTCACAAACAAGACCACACTAAAGCTACCAGCACAACTATGTTTATTGCAGCCTTATTTACCATAGCTAAGATATGGAAACAGATGCCCTTCAGTAGATGAAAGGATCAAGAAAATGTGGTATATATACACAATGGAATTCTGTGCCTCCATCAGAAAGAATGACATTGCCACATTTGTTAGGAAATGGAAAGACTTGGAAAAAATTATATTAAGTGAAGTAAGCCAGGCCCAAAGAAACATAGGTCCCATGGTTTCCCTTATTTGCAATAACTAGTATATGTCTGAGTCAAGCAGAAAAGGTCAGATAAGGTGATGTTAGGGAAATGAACCCTAAGATATGTATTCAAATGTTTTTTTTTCTTTCATGCGATTATTTCTAACACATTTATAAGATTATTTCTTTGTTGCTTTGTATGTCCCTCCCCCATCGTATAACCCCTGCTTTCACTGTATTTGTTGTTATAATTTGTGGAGGGGAAGGGAAAAATCAAATCGTTTAAATAGGGATACAGGTGGACCCATTGCAACAAAGAGACATACAAGTCCTTATGTAGAAAACGAACTTTACAACTTTGATAGGGGGTGGGGAGGAGGGTTGGGTGGGGGGTGGGGGGAGGATGGGATGGAAAGGGGAAACAAAGGAGAAGGCTACAATGCTTGATAAGAAATGTACTCATTATCTTGCCCGTGTAATTTTAACCTCTCTGTACAGTATTTTCACAATAAAAAAATTAAAAAAAGGTAGATGAAGAAAACTATGAAAAAAAAGAATTGCACATTTTAAACCATTAGAATGTGCAGTGTCATGGCAATTAGATTTTTTTGCATTATTTGGTTTAGTGTTTGTACTTTATCCATTCATATGCCATCTAGGCATTTTTTTCCCTTTGCAGAATTACTACCTTGAAAGATTCCCTCTCTTTGCCACATATTTGGCATATATCATATTTTTGTACTTTATTCAACAAAAAGAGAAAAGTGAAAGGTTACGTTTCAATTTCTGATAGTTCTTAAAGTATATATGACTTTTTATGGCTATTGTACCAGTCAGTTTTATTTTCTTGAGTCAGGTGTTTCTGTTTGTCTCTTTGTCTATCTGATGGTCTCTGTCTCACATTGTCTGTCTCAGTGTCACCCTTTTTATTTCTCAGAATTAAAAAATAGATCAAGAATTGAATATTAGGATTCCTAGTTCAGATACTTAAGCATTATCAATTAATACTGGGTTCCAGTGGCTTATGCTTGTAATCCTTAGACTTAGGAGGCTTAGATAAGAGGGTCAAAATTTGAAGCCGACCCAGGAGGAGTTGGGAAGGTGGAGAGGAAAGGGATGGTAGGGGGAAAAACAAAGGAGGGGGTAATGATGCTCGATAGGAAATGGACTCATTATCTTGCTCATGTAACTCTTGCCCCTCTGTACAATATCTTTACAATAAAAATGTATTAATAAAAGGCCAGTAGACTCCCATCTCAAACCAAAAATTAAAAAAGAAAAACACAGATGGAGGTGTGACTCAAGTAGTAGAGCAATAGGTGAGTAAGAAATCCATAGCAAGGTTGAAGCTTTGAGTTCAAACCCCAGTACAGGTGAAAAACAAAAACTAACACAAAACAATAGCAATAAAACACATACACACAATAAAAAGCAGTAAGTAATGGGTAGGAATTTTCCTGACATTCTTTCTTTGATAGGCTAAATCATTTTTCAGAGATGCCATGTAGAGATTTATTGCTTTAATTATTCAAAATGTCAGAGGAATTAATAAAGGTTCTTAACAGCAAAGGAACTAGCTGTAATAGTGTATGGTAGAAGCTTGCAACTCTTTGCTGAAGAAAATGATGTCCAGAGAATGCATTTGATAAAACATTGACAAGCATTTCTAGACTCCTATGGGAGTAGCAACAATACAAGCATCCAGGGATCTGAGATGTTTTTGTGAGTGTAAAATGGCACAGCTTTTTTGAGATTCTCATTAGAGTATCAACAAGGAAAGTGATTTTTTAAAAAAGTGTTTTCAATATATTTTATACAACCTTGCTCAAAAATTTTCTATAGAAGATGCAATGAGAATGGATTGGGTTGCATACAATCTATGAACATCCATCAGATTAGAAGTTCTTAAATACCTGGATGTTGTCAGCTACTTGTAATTATTACTAGTTTATAACCTGTTATTGGTTGTTTCTCATAACTTTGGGGGAATTGACTATGCTATAACAACTCAAAAAGGCATATGATTTTAGGGTAATGATCTTATTTGCATGCTAGTTGTCATAGAACTTTAATTTTTTCCTGCAAACTTTATTTGGGTGTATATAATTCTTTTACCACAATGTAATTTTGCATATGTGTGATTTGTAAATTGATACATATATCTTTTATTAGATTATATGCTTCCAAGGACAAAACTCCAAAATTCAGATCCCTACCATTGCTTCTGAATAAAGTTCTGTTTTTGCCCAGCTTTAGTAAGTTATTCTTTCCTTATTTAAGGTTATTCTTGCCTTATTGTATTGTATATGTATATATACACACATATATATATATATAGAGAGAGAGAGAGAGACCTCTTTTAAAAATAATTTTATAAACAAGATTGAGTGTATATAAACATTAGTTTATATACTCAGCTTTAAAACTATATAAGCTATACATAAATTAGTATTATTACTGAACTTATCTAGGAGCTCCATTTCTGACGTGTGCTGAATATGTTTTTCCTATGGCTCTCTACTTTTTCCATTTCATTGCTGTGTGGTGTTTTTGAATCCTTTCAGTGTCACAGGTATCTACAAATGACACATGACTGCCTGTTCTGGTAATCTTGAATGATACCATATTGATCTATTTGTTTTATCTTTTTCTCTTAAATTCATTTGCTTAAAATACAACCTATGCTTCAGTTCTCAAAAATAGAGTGTTTCATGATTCCACCCAGCTGTCCTATGTAGAAGTAGATATATTGCCTTGAGGACCTTTTTATGTCATCATGCTTTTTTGTTTGCATGGCATATATTATATCATTTCAAGCCTTTTACAGAATTGAGCCAATGTTGATTATGGAATATTACATTGTATGTTAATAACTCAAGCCCTTTTTTTCCTCAAGAATTTATATTATTTAAGGGAAGGTTCACTATAGTTTGTCAATGTATCTGTTAGAGACCTAGTACTGTTTCTATGTGGATTAGGTGCTCATTTTGGGGGTAGCATTCTTTTTGATCCTCCTAATGCAAGTAGTTTATGTAATGCTTATTTGAAAGATACTGTCAGTAACATGGACACAGTGAGTGCGTGCGCACACACAGAATGCAATCAGATCACGCATTAGGTTTGTTGTTGATTCCCTGTTGTGTATCTGTCCTAGCAGGAGACTTCACCATCTTTGCACAAGGGGACAGGGAGCAAGGGTGTGGTAGGATGTTACAAAAACTGATTTACTCTCAATCCTAAAGTTATCAGAATTGCTCCTTGTTTTTATTTCTTTTCATGAAGTTTCAGCTGATAGTGAACAGTAGAACCATCCCTACATGATATATATTAACATTGGCAAGAACAGTAATTGACATCAGGCAAAAATCTTGTTTTGCATTATGTTTTTGGCGTGCCATCTCTGGAAAAATTATGCTCATTGACACCATCTGCAGCCACCAGATGTGCCATAAGAGGTGTATAACTCCCTTCCAGAGAACCGCTTGATGTTGAATGCTAGTCATTTGTGTTAAAATGACAGCACCTACCATGGAAGAGTAGTCACATTTCATGTCTTTTCTTTCTTTTCTTTCATTTTCTTTCCATTATGATAGCCCAGGTTAGCCTGGAATTTGTAGTTCTCTTGCCTTTTTCTCTCTCTAGCACTTTGTATATTTTAATTATTACATACTAATTTGGAGAATATTGTGATAAGTTAAATATAACTCATGGGGAATACTGATGAAAGTAATTGATCAGTTCACTTTTTGCTCTGTTGCACAGTAGCTATAAAATCTTTTGGAGCCTATGCCATCAAGTCCACATGCCAGTGATGCAGTTAGATCCTGCTGGATACCTTGCATTTCTTGGCTTGTGTGGTGTATTACATGAAGAGAATTGGCTGTCAGGGTGTAAGCAGATGGTGTAGGCACAGTCAGTCTTTTTATTGCATGGTTGAGTATGCTTCTAGGAACTCTCTCCTAAATAGGAATTTTGAAAATAAGCTTGTTCATTTGAACAAGTTCTTCCTCCAGATTTTTATGTCAAAAAAGACAGGACACCACTTTAGTGGAACTCTGATTTTGTTTTTGATGGCTGGGGAGAAAAGAAGAAAGAGTAGGAAGTGATTATTTTAACTAGAAATCTTTTTATGTTTTACCTGGAGCTGGTTGTATCCACATTTAGAAATAATAGAAATCCTTTATGTTCAAGCTTGTTTTTGCTATTTTGGAAGCTATTGCTTAGTGTCTGCCAGGACACAGGAGCAGTTTGTACAGTTGAGCATGCTATGTATACCTTGGAATTCTGTGGACTATTAGAATATTAAAGAGTAGCAGTATTTGCTAGTGGCTAGAATTCTTTTTGTTGTGTAAGTATATAGTTGATGGTACATACTTTTTCTATCCTTCTCTCATTTAAATCTTTGTCCAGAAGTTCCTATGATCCATACAGGCTGTCAACTTGTTCAGATATCAACTTGTTTTCTCATACTTCAGGGATTCCCTAAGACTTATTCTAGGCATTCTATAAGAAAACACTGGAGTAGAATTTCATGAATGAAGAATTTTCCTTTTGCTCTGCCAAATGCTGTTCTTACTCAATTTCAGCAGATGAGGTAATTTCTAATTTTCTTCAGTTTTACAACTGTCCTAGATAAATACCTGAAGTTGTCCTTTGCCTTTATAATTGGAACATGGTGTGGTTCCTACATACTGAGTAAAAAGAACTTGATAAAGGGTCAGGTTAGTTAAAATATATGCATAGATTGGATGAATAGCTTGTAAAATCAAAAGAATGACTGTCTGCAGAATGATAATGCTTACCTTTGGAAGCTCATCTTCCAGAAGTAACTTTTTCATGTTTTATTTTTAATAACTGAGGAACTGAGTCTACAAATAAAATTTGAAAACATTTTTTGCTGATTGCTATTGCTTTGTCTGGTTCATCTCATTTCTTAGGGATCAGATGACCCAGGATACACTGATCAATCCCATGAGTTGTCCTCATTTTCCAGATGTAACTCTTCTGCCTTATTGTGGAGTTGTTTTGACTTCTTGAACAGTTCTGTGTTTATTACTATCTGCATACCTAGCCTTCATTCCTCCACTCACAATTACCTACTGCCTACTCTAGCCATACGCCAACATCTGTCATGTCCCCTCACTGGTCCATGGTATGTGTGGACTGGTGTATCTCTTTTTAAAGATACATCTTTCAGTCTATCTTAGCTGTGAGTAATTGCCTGTTACATTCTTGTAAATGAGCGGTACCATGAAAATATTTACTTTATTTGCAAAATTTCATACATAATCTTTTATTTTAGAGAAATATAGAGTAAATGTTAGCATTAAGTGGTGGTATTACTCAGAGTGAACTTGAAATACCAATACGTCAACCATGTTAGTAATTTTTGTGAAATTCTATTGAATTGTTTGAGTTTCAGTTCAATTTTGAAGTTGAGATGGTAATTGAGATATTAGTTATATATATTGTACATTAGAAAATGTAATGGTTTGCTGTCTTGTTACTGACTGTACCACTCATTGTCTTGCATTTCTGTATGGTTTTGTCCTAACTAGGTATATTGGTAGTAGATATGTTGCACTGTCTTGATTTGTTTTGCCTTGAACTTAATATGAATGAAATCCTACTCTATGTATTTTGCTCAGATTTTACTTTTTGTTCAGATACTGTTTTTGAGAATTAGCTGTATGGTTACACCTAATTTATTCTCAATTATTACTGTGCAATGTCCAACTATCTGATATACTATATATAAGCCTTTTGTAGTGGATTACCATAATGAGCTGTTGTTCATACTTTCTTAAGATGACTATTGCTATTATAAACTTCACATATATATATAAAAATAATCTTAATAGATTTAAAACTCTTACCAGAAGAACTGATTTTAAAAATCATATTTATTGTAGAAGCAAGACGTGTCATCAGGTTTTTCAGAAGTGCTTTTAATTCCAAGGACAGCAAATTAACTCTTGACATTTTTGTCATAATCTTGGTTAAATGTACTGGACAAACTTTTAAGTAAGAGGGAGATGATGCTGTATACATCGTTCTTTGAGCATCACTTTGACTTGACCACTTTCCGCAACATTTTAGCATTGTAGCTGTCACTTGAGCATCTCTGTCAGTGATACTCACATTGAAATGCTAAGGTTATCCATAGAGGGAGGTTAAAAATAAAACTGCTGGCCTTCAAAATCCTCTTATCAGATACTGATCAGGGTCAGATGTTGACAACGATGCGTCTGAGAGCAGCATGTAAAAAAAAAAATTGCAGACATTTTGTAGTAGTAAATTGTGTTCTTATTCAGTTGTCTTTTTTTCCAGTCTTGAGAGCGTTTCTGGACTGCACAAATTTAGGTGGCAAATCTTAAACATATCTCCAAAGGCCTACTTGCAGTTAATATGTTTATTTATGAAATATTTTTATGATATGTTGATCAACAATAATTCAGAAAGCAGTAAACAAATATTTTCCCAAAATATTTTTTCTATAGGTAGTTAAAAAGAGCTACTTTCTCAATAAAGTGAAGGAATTTTTAGAACAGATATGATGTTTAGATTGTGTTAAACATATATTTGCTAGTATAGGTAGAAGTTATAAATCATCTAAAATAATATATATGTAGAAAAAAGCAATACATCTGCATTTATAAACTTTTGATTCATTATATCTAGTGTTCTGATATTATATTAAAAGTATATGTATATGTCTAGGATAATCTTAGCAGATATGAGCGAAATAGCTCAATAGGTATGTTCATATGACCATATAAGAAGATGCTAAGTGAAATGAACTCCAAGACTTGGACCAAGCGGTTTTTCTTTGTTGTTGTTGTTTTAAATGTACTATATGACTTTTTGTTTCTTTTGTATGTTCTTCCCCTATGGTATATCCCTTGTTGTCACTGTATTTGATTTTGGTATCCTGGTATTATATACACATTTATCCGAATTAGGGAAGGGAAGGGGCACAACAGAATGGTGAGACAAAGGACAAGGGGGGAACTGAGGCAATAGAGATACTCACAAGACGATATGTTGGAAATGATCTATACAACTTGGGGGGGTGTTGGGGAAGAGGAAAAGTAGGGGAAAAATGAGAGAAGGGTAACAAGTTTGACAAGAAATATACTTATTACCTTACTTCTGTAACTGCAATCCCTCTATACATCACCTTGAGAATAAAAACAAATAAAGAAAACAAAGTCATGAAAAAACAAACAACAAAGAAAAAACCTTTTGTGTCCATGTGTTTGAGTTTATTTCACTAAGCGTCATCTTATATGGTCATATTTATGTAGCTGTTGAGCTGTTCTGCTCATCTACAGCAGAATGGTGAGACAAAGGGCAAGGATGGCACCCAATGCAGCAGTGATATTCTCAAGACAGTATGTTGGAAATGATCTATACAACCTGGGGTGGGGAAGTCAGTGTGGGAGGGGAGACAAGTAGGAGAAAAATGAGGGAAGGAGTAACAAGTTGGACACAAATTGTACTTACTACCTTACTAATGTAACTGTAACCCCTCTGTCTATCACCTTGACAATAAATTTTTTTTAAAAGAAGTGTACGTTAATAATGGAAACTGGAGACATGATGAAAGGCAGAGGCAGCCCAAATTCTGTAGGTGAATGAATGGATACACACATATACAAATACACATATAGACACAAATACAAGCCTGATAGAAAATCACTAAGCCTTAAAAATGAGGACAGTTTTGACACATGCTATAAATGCTACACCCTGGCTGAACATTGAGGACACTAGGCTAAGTGTGTAGAAGTCACTCATAAAAGACAAATGCTGTGTTATATCACTGATAACTTGGGCTCTAGAATAAGATAGCAGCATGTTAATTGCAGAGTCTGGAAAGAGGGAAAATGGGAAATGATTTAATGGGCATAGAGTTTCAACTTAACAAAATGGAAAAAATTCTGTAGATGGTTGCAAATTAATATGAATATACTTAGTGCTACTGAACTTCACAGTTAAAAAATAGTTAAGCCCTGTAGTGTTGATGAATGTCTATAATTTAGCTTGAAAGAGAGAGAGGAGAAAGAAAACTGAGTTCAAGCCCAACCTGGGTTGCAGAGTGAGTTGGAAGTGAGTCTGGGCAATATAGTAAGAACCTGTTGCTAAACAAATAAGGAAGAGTTTAACATGGTAAAATTTTATATATTTTACTACAACTGAAAGAAAGAAACTGGAGAGAAAACATAATTTTTAAAGTAATATAGCTACAATTGTTTCTATAGAGTAAGTACCTACCGAAGTCAGGTCCTTGATCCTTTAACAGAGATACTGTATTCTGCATGATTACCAATCAACTAGAAATACACAGGAAACAATAAAGGTTCAGTGACAATTTATTTGTCTCTAAATCATATTTATTTTGGTGGCAAAATTGGGCAAAGTAAAATATTATTTGTAGAACAATTCAAAGCTTATAAGTTTTGAAATTACCATGTCCAATTGTCTCTACCAGCTCTTTTGCTTTTATGGTTATGAAGTAATAGTACAGAAAGTTATTTCTCATATTTTTCAGATTTTTATTATTGTATGTCATGACCTGAGATGATTTCCATGTATTTACTTATTTATGTGTATTTAAATTAATTTTATTTATTTTTAAAATTTATTTTATTGTAAAGGTGATGTGAAGAGGGGTTACAGTTACACAAGTAAGGTAGTGCGTATATTTCTTGGTGAACATTGTTACCCCCTCCCTTGTTTTCTCCCACTTTCCCTCCTTTATGTATTTATTTTTGAGATGGGGATTTGCTATGTAGATTCGAACTTGCTATGTGTCCCAGAATGGTCTTAGACTTGCATTCTTCCTGCTTCTATTTCTGAGTGCTGGGATTATAAGTGTGTACCATCACTCCTGGCTTTGAATTCTGTCCTCAGGAAGCCTGATATCACTTGTGTTTGAGGTGAATGAGGTGAGGGAGAATAACAAGAGAAAACTGAAAAAACAATTACCAAGAAAACCTGAGAAAGTATTATATAAAGGTGAGGAAAAAAGTAGCGAGTTTTGGGAGTTTGGATTTTCTGTTAGAGGAAAACTATGGAAGAAGCACTGGGTTTCCTGAAGAGGTGGGGATTGAAGGGGAAGGGTGGTACTGTCACTTGGATCTGGATACAACCATTCACTAAGATCAGGACAAAAACTGAAGGGTAAACTTGGGGGAGACAGTGTCCACTTTAATTGAAGTTTTGGAAGGAAGGGTGTCTAATGAGAGTCTGTGGTATGGGACCAAAAGAGCTTCAAAATCTGGAGCCTCATAAAATTAGAATAACTGAGGAGGAACAACTCAATGCTAAACTGAACCAAATCAAACCAATAACAAAACAGTAAAACTAAAGAAACCCGAGTAAGAATTGGTCAGAGAGGAAGAAAGGAAAAAATAATGTCCTTTCAAGAATTTGAGCAATTCATATGTTTTTGGATGAGACAGTAGTCAGAGATACATCTGAGAAATCTTGGTGGCAAGGTGTTCCCTCCTAGAGAGCAGGTCAGGACACTGTGGGACTCAGACCTGGAGGCAATGGGTTGCTGACTTCAAGCAGAAATACAGACTATGAGCAAGACTATCTTTCAAGAATTTTTGCTTTTACAAAGAGAGTTGTAGGAGAGTAGAAAAGGTATCTGGGTTTAAAGAGATCTTTAATTTTTGTGTGCTTTATTAACACTTTCATGGTGATAAAGTATATATAACAAACATTTATGACTTTAATCCTTTAAAAATATTATTTACTTGAAGTATGTCCTCAGCATTGTGAAGCAACCATCATTATCTTCCTTCTCCAAACATAATCTCTTGTCTGTCTCCATTCACATGCTGCTTTAGATAATTCATATAAATAGGTGATATAATGCTTGTACTTTTGTATGTGGCTTCTTTCACCTATAGCATAATGTTTCTAAGGATTATCCATATTGGAGTTGTATCAGAATGTCATTGCTTTTTTTTTTTTTTTTGGTTGTTGGGCTTGAGCTCTGGGCCTGGGCGATAACTCTACCATTTTATGCATGTGCAAAAATAAAAAAACCCCAAACAACAAACAAACAAGGCTTTTAAAACTCCCTTTGATACTGTAAACTTTATAGTGTTATTTAATAGGCATCAGCACTGCATAAATGGAATCAACCTAAACTGAATTATTATTTGTTATTTGCTTTTGGTGAGTAGATAAATTGCTTATCTTTAAACATGTCATTTTTTTGCAAAGACTATTTAACACAATAATTAATTCTTATAATTCATTTGTCAAGACTGTCAGAAGTTTCAGTTAATGTTCATAGCATAAACAATGTCATACCAGCAACAGAAAAATCAAAAACAAAATGAGCACAGTTTTGTCATCTAATAAGTTTCCTTCTACCTGTGTTCATATGAATGAATGGCTTAGCTTTGATCATGTACAACATTGAATCATCTGTTAATTGTGTAATATTTAATTTATTCTCTGTTAACTAATTTATAAGTATATTTGCCATGTTTTGCCTGGGCTTTAACATCAAAAAGATCCATCAAGCTGGGTGCTGGTGGCTCACGCCTGTACTCCTAGCTACTCAGGAGGCTGAGATCTGAGGATCATGGTTCAAAGCCAGCCCGGGCAGAAGTCCGTGAGACTCTGATCTTCAATAAACCACTAGAAAATCGGAAGTGGCACTGTAGTTCAAGAGGTAGAGCACTTGCCTCGAGCCGAAGAACGCAGGGACAGCACCCAGGCCCGGAGTTCAAGCCCCATGACCAAAAACAACAACAATAACAAAATCCATCATATCCATTCCAAAATTTCTGTTTGTGGGCTGGGAAGGTGGCTCAGTGGTAGAGCGCTTGCCTTGCATGCATGAGGCCCTGGGTTCGATTCCTCAGCACCACAGAAGGAAGAAAAAAGAAAAAAGCCAGAAATGGTACTGTGGCTCAAGTGGTAGAGCGCTAGCCTTGAGCTGAAGAGCTGAGGGACAGTGCCCAGGCCCAGAGTTCAAGCCCCATGACCGGACCCAAAAACAAAACAAAACAAAACAAAACGAAACATAAAAACAAAATTTCTGTTTGTGTAGAAACTTTCTCCTTACCTGGAAAGCCATGTTCTTTATTCTCATTGCTTCATGGCATCTTACTCTGTAGATTTTCTATATTTCCACAACCATTTCAACTTATTTAATCTCTGAAATACTTATTATATCCATTTCACAGATATAAGCAAGGCTTAGGAAACTTCAGAATTTTGCCTAAGTGCATTAAATTTTTATGGACCAAAATCTTTGAATTATAATCAGCTATTTTGTCATTTGATTTTAGTTTTTTCTCTTTATGAATACTAAAACTCAAAGCTGAGACACATGAGATTATAAAGTAGTCTAATTAACTCATGTTACATACTTTTATCATGTATACCAACATCACACAATGGATCTCTTTCTCTCTCTCTCTCTCTCTCTCTCTGGCAGTTGTGTTGTGGGGCTTGAACTCAGGGCCTGGACGCTGTCTCTGAGCTTTTTCCTGTAAGGCTAATGCTTTACCACTCTGAGCTATAGTGCCACTTCCAGTTTTCTGGTGATTAATTGGACTTTCCTACCAGGGGCAGCTTTGAACCCTGATCTCAGATCTCAGCCTCCTGAGTAGTTTGGATTACAAGCATGAGTCACTGGTGCCCAGCTTGTATGTATTTTGGTACATATATTAGTTGTTAACAATGGTAGCATTCTGGCCAATAATCTTTTATCTATGAAATTATATTGATTTGATTTGTGAATAAAGAAAGATCTTTCTATTTGATATAATGTTTGCACATATATTGTTGGTGGAAACAAATACATTTTACTGTGTATGTGCATGCATATATGTAACTATATATATGATACTTATTACTAGAATTTATATATTATAAAATAATAAAACTATTTCTCTTAAAAAGATAGAAATAACTTTAACATTAATATAATCTCATAATATTTCTCCTGTTATTGTTTTTGTTGTTTCCCATTTCTGGGTTGTGTGTACCATACTTGTATAAAGGATAGTGTGAAAGTGACACAAAGGTGTCTTAAGTGATATGGTCAAACACTTTTAAGACAATGCTTAAAATAAACTTTATTTGCACTGAAGGTTATTTATCCAAATCAATTCAAAAGATATGTGAAATGTCTGTCCAGTGCAAAATATTTGGTAAATGTAACCTTTAAAGAAATGAATTTTGACTTAATTGTAGTTGAAGTTCAAAAGTTTGTCCTTGAGGAAGGGTAAACTCCATATGAGTTAGTATTAGCAGAATCAAGTTTGAAAAATGAGTTTGCACCCTTTACCTATGACTTGCATTTAAATGGTCTTTGCAAAAGTTAATATGGTACTAATTTATCTCAGAAGCTGTTGTGCTGATGTGTTGGCCTTTTGAAGAAAATCAAAAATACATAAATTGAATCTAGTGTCAAAGGGAAACTAGCAAGTAACATTCAATCTCAAGAAAATAAAAACTAACACTATTAGTTCAGAGTGGTCAGCCATTTTCCTTTGGATCCTAATAATCATTGAAGACCACTTGAAATGTGTTTTTGTTTTATTTTAACGCTGTTAGTATATTTTCTTGGAATTGCTTTTGGTTTTTGGTTAGGAGAATAAAATGAATTTCCTTGTTTGATTCAACATCACATTCTGTTGTCAAGGTTAGAACTCAGAAACATTTTATTCAGTGGTTCATGAAAATCTCTTTGCTGAAGAAAGGGGATTATCTAGCTTAATTTCCAGGACAGGAGCAGATAAGGAAAATAAGACCAGGGAGACTGCTTACCAATGATTCCAGCTGTTGCCATATTTATTTTGGAATAAGCCAAAAATGATACTTTTCCATTTGTTCAGGAAAGCTAAGAGCACACACTTTATAAGATTTTTGCATGTTTCAAATACTCGTTTCCATCCTTATTTGAATTGGGATAGTAGATGGTAACTTTAGTTTTAAAAAGTAGATTAGTATATGTCATATCAGAAGGCCCAGTCCTGGAAATAAACATTTGGCTACCAAGTTCTAGGAAACTGGATAGGCGTATTCATAGGCAAATCCTTTGGTAGGCCTACAGCTTCTCTTTCAAAGAGAAAGAAGAGAAGCTATGATTTATTTAGGCTGAACTAGGACCCACTTTCCAGGAGCTTTGCACACATTGCCTTGTTTACTCATCAGGGAAATTCTGATTTACTTATACTTAGAATTTCCTTTTTATAAATGAAGAAATTGAAAGAGAGGGCAGGCCAATTCAAGGTCAATACTAAAAGATCCAACATGAGAAGCAGGCTTTCTGACTAAAGAGTTCCTGTACTGTACGCCACTGCCTTTAATTTTGGCAACAATTTTTTTTGGCAGATGGTGATCACAGAAGTTGCTTGAAGTCATAACTTTTATGTACTCATTTTTTTCTTAAGTCAAATTGTGTAGTCTTTATCTAAAAAATTATATTTCCAGTTTTGTTGTTTAGATGAAAAAGGTGTGAAAATTTGAAATGTTATCTATTCTCATTTCCCACTTTGCATGGAGAATATTCCATACTCAAATCCAAATGTCATTACCAATTGTTGCTGACACTTAAAGAAAGGAGAGTCTCTGCTCAATTTTGATTAGAAATGCCTGTGTAGGCATATGATAGTCCATAGCAAAGTTTTGGCACTTGTGTACGGCAACACATCCAGAGCTGATGATGTGTGATTGATAGGCAAAGAACATTACTAGTGCAAAGGTGCATGAAGATGAGTATGTATATTAGCAACTCTTAATGTTTGTGAAATAGCGATAATACAGTGGCCAGAATATTGACAAAACATTTTTAAAACAGTGACACTACTTTTAATGATTTTATATATTGATAAGAAATGTGTTGATTGCAGTAGTTTGTTGAATCAATTCCAAGTTGTATGTGGTAAAGTCTGTAATTATATCTTAGAGGAATATTGAACAACACAGATGTGATCTCTGGTTCTTAAATGTCATTATTACACTTCAGTCTTAAATATAATTTATTTATAATGCTGTTTGCAATAGATGTAAAGTATTACTATGTGAAAAGCATTAATCTCAGATGTAATGGGAAAATGTCTATTTCAGACATGAGATTTCAACATACTTTAAAACATTTTTTAGGGTTTATTACAAGGCAAAGGGAAGAATTTTTACAAGGTATAGTTCAATTCCCCACATTATTGCCACAGCTTCTGAATGACAAACATTTGTGGACTGTGGCAGCAATCTGTTGGGTGTTTCAATCTATTTTGAGCTGAAATTGATTAGCAGTTTATGAAAGTATACAGAAAATTGCCATGCTTATCAAGGCAAATCAAGCCATAATTCTGCCTTTTTTTGTACACCTGCAGCTATGAATATTTTTGGTGGATACATTGAGATATGCTCAAGAATATACATATTGGACTGCATATCATGCAATTTATTCTGATCGTACTGACAGTTTGCAAACAAGAACTCAAAACAAGATGCAACTGTGTGAGCTTCCGAACTGTAGGTTCTGATTTTGGCATCTATGAATGCTTGGAAAGAGGCTACAGCTGAAGAGGTGTGCTTTTGCTCATCTTACTGTGAAATATAATCTGAGCATTTGTTTGATAGGTTTCATGAAATATGGAGGACATCTCAACCATAGGCTTTCCCCTTGATTGCTTTTGTTTCTGTGTCATCTTGATAATAATAAGGAGAAGGGAAAAATCAACTGGAGTTGCTGATCAGATTGCCCCAAGTTAACCATTTTCAAGGAGGATCATTAAGAAATAAATGAGGAAGTGAGGAGTGTTGGTGAGTATGCTTGTGGCAACTCATTAAAGAAAAAAATTACTATAAGCTAAAAGAAAAGGAGGAGGACCATAGACTACATAGAAGTCCTGGTATTTTGAGAGGGCTTTTGAAAGCAGGACATGTATATACAAACAGGCTAGATTTTGTGCTGTCTTTGGGGCAGAGTTAAGGAAAAAAGAGGATCACTTTTTTGTCTTGTATGTAAGTTTATCTGTTTTGGGGAGAGTAAGGGAGAGCGTAGAAATGGTGGGACAAAGGGGGAACAAATGCAGCAGTGATACACACTAGACAGTATGTTGAAAGTGAACCATACAACTTGTAGGGTAGGGTACTTGGGAGGGAGAAACTGGGAGAAAGTTAGGGAAGCGGTAACACTATTCAATAAGAAATGTACTTGTTACCTGACTTACGTAACTGTAGCCCCTCTGTACATCACCTTTACAATAAAAATAAGTAAGTAACTAAATAAATCTATAATGAAAAAACAGGAAAAAAGAATGAAGTATATAGGCTTGCTTCGGTGACACTCAGGAGGCTGAGAACTGAAGCTGGCCTAGACAGACAGTTCTGTGAGCAAGAGTAGGAGATTCTGTCTCCAAAAATACCAGAAGCTTGGCTGGAGGTATACATGGCTTAAGTGGTAGAGTACCAGACTTGAGCAAACAAGCCTAAAGAGTGCCAGGCCTAGCCTGGCAAATGAAAAATAAATAAATAAGAGGAAGTATTGTGATATTACAAAAAAAAAAAAAACAAACCAACAACAAAGAGAGCACACCTGAAAATCATTCCAAATTTACATGCGCTTTGGAGTAAGTTACTCATTTAAATTCCACGTTAATTCTAGCAAATGTTTTAAAATGCTTCTTAAAAGTAATATATTGTGTAGGAATCTGTTACCTTATGCCTGGTTCTATCTTGAAAAATATGAATCATCCTGCTAAGTTCTGTATTTGCAATGACTCTATTCTGAATAAAAGAGTATACTATGTAAACATATTTCTAATAAAAAAATCTTAAAATGTTTGTAATGAAAATTAAGACAGAAGAGAAGATGTAAGTCATGTATGAGATTACTCCTTTTGGACATAATCGACTATATATTGGTACCCTTGATATGGTAAACTGAGGATTGCTTTTTACATTTTTATATAACACATGAAAATTTTATTTTTACATCATCAAATATTTTCCTATAACATTAGATTTGGAGGATGGATAGTTTTTTTTAATTTAATTTAATTTTTTTATTGGTTGTGGGGCTTGGACTCTAAGCCTAGGCACTGTCCCTCAGCTCTTCAGCTCAAGTCAAGCACTCTACTATTTGAGCCAGAGTGCCACTTCTGGTTTTCTGGTGGTCAGTTGGAGATGAGAGTCTCATGGAATTTACTGCCCTTGTTGGCTTTGAACTCTGATCCTCAGATCTCAGTCTCCTAAGTAGCTAGGATTACAGGCGTGCGCCACCAGCACCTGGTGAATTGATAGTTTTTAATCATATGGAATTTCCATCATTATTTAATTTGTATCTTGAGATGGTTGGTATTTCCATTATTTTGTTTGTCATAACAATAACCAATGTAGAAGTCATCAATATTAAAAAGTCATATATTGTCTGGGTGTTGGTGGCTTGCACATGTAATCCTAGCTACTTATTAGGAGGCTCATATCTGAGGATCATGGATCAAAGCCAACCTGAGAAGGAAAGTCTGTGAGACTCTTATCTCCAATTAACCACTTATAAACCAAAGATAGAGCTGTAGTCAGAGTGGTAGAGCAGAAAAACCCTTGAGCAGTAATGCTCAGGGACAGCACCCAGGCCCTGAGTTCAAGCCCAGTGACCCACAAAACAACCCCCAAAAAGTTATTTTTTGAGTTACAAATTTCACATAGCATTCACAATGTATGGAGCCACTACTTCTAGTTTCAAAACATCTTATCACTCTGAGGTAAAAACTCTTACCCATTAATATAGCATTTGTCTTTTAGGTCTTATTCACCATTATTTCATCTCCTGTCTAAATTAAACTCATATTTCTTTTTAGAGCTCAGAGTAGCCTTTTAAATTCCTGTCCTATAATATTTCAAGAGACACATTCACTTTTCCAGTTCTACATCTGTTGTTCAAGTCCAAGTTCATTTCCTCTCTCTTTATGAAAACTTGTACTAAGCCTGATTGATTTTTTTTTTCAGAAAAGTCAGCACATATGTCTTCATTGTTCATTTGGTTCACTTTTCACTTTGTTTTCTAATACTAGTTCGGTAGCAGGCGTTGCTCATAAATTCAGTCACAAAATAGTTTCAGTTTTGGTGGAGAGTGGTGGTATCTTAAGTATTTCATCGCACCTAATGATGATTTTAGCACATGGCACTGCTGAAATGCACAGAAAACTCTTGTCAAGATGAATTGAAAGTCAGCTATAGACCATAGTATAGTGCTCAGTACACAGTAAAGTCCCAACAAATGTTTGCTGATTATTGATTTTAGCATATTTTTATCTAATTTTCTCTCAAGCTCTCAAATTGTTTATAACTAACAGCATTTTTAAAAAGTGCTGTGTGTGCTTTTATTTATCTGATCTTATTTCTGACATTGCTATTCATTTTAGAGTACTGAATTTTATAGGAAAAGACAAGGTTAAATATTTTTTAACGTAATAATTTAGTCCAGCTTTTCTTTTCAACTTTCATCTACTGTAATTGATGTTCTTTACACACTCCAAATTCCAAATACAGGATTGTAAAATGTATGATTGTGTGTTTGCTTTTGTTTTCAAAGTGATACTATTGGCTAGTAACTTCAAAGAACATTCCATAAGAACTTTGAGGCACTTTTGGCTATTATTTTTGATAGCTAAAAGCACATTTTACTGGAGATATAAATGATATGATTTCTCCCTAAGTGCATTTGCCCTGTACTGTGTCAGTATCGATTGGCCTCAGTGAGTAGAATGCATGTTTCCATAGGAACTAGGAGAATAAATTGATTGTGACTAGAGGTTCTTATTCCAGAAAGACTTGCAGAGCAAAAGAATGTGAATTCACATGCTAAGTAATCCCTATTTTTACTTTTAAAAACATGTTTTTCTTTTTCCAGGCTAAGTTGTATTCTAAGTAAACCTCTTCCTCATTACCTCTGAGAACTTACTAGAAATTCCTTGATTGTTTTCATCCTTCATTCCTCTATGAATCCATAAAAAAACAGATTGAAAAAGAACAGTGAAGAGTCAGAGCTATATCTTTCTTAGACTACCTCCTTACATTTCTGATAGTCATCTTTACAACATAAGGAGGCCATTATTTATTCTTACTCTTCTTGTAATCAGTGAGTAGGTTGTGCTAATTTTATTGACCTCCCCCTTTAAAAAAATTAGACTGATTTTAAAGAGAAATCTTTTACAATGAGGAGGACTAACTATGCGAAGTAGCATCCTGTGAACAATGCTCTGGTGAGTGGCAACAAGGAATTTGTTCAAGCAGTTCCTATAGTGATTACAAACTGGCTCACTTCTCAGCTCTTAACAATTCTAGGGTGGGCTTTTCTTGATTAACCATCAGCTGCAGCATCTCTAAACATACACCACACACACACACACACACACACACACACACACACACACACACACACACACACACACACTCTTTGCCACACATAAGATAAACAAACAAGAAACAGTTTACACAGAGCAATTTAGTCCTTTCCATGTAAATATGATTTCATTTCTGTGTACTGTTTTGAAATATGGAGAGTCTATAAATTTTGACTTGCAACTTGTAGAATATACAGTCAGATATCGAATATTTTACAATGGCCCAACCCTTCCCCACAGATGTACTATATATAGTCTGAAACACATTGTCAGATGTCACATGTTACTTCCAGATTCAAGAGTCATTGACTCATTCATTAATCTCATTCATCTCCTTTGGGGACCTTTACCACATACCCAGCTCTACCCAGTAGAGAACTAGAAACTTCCCTGTGATACCACCATGTCTATTTGGCCTCCTGTACCACTTAGTTGTTCTGGCCACAGCCACAGTCACTTTATAACATCACATATTTGAACATGCTACCTTTCTGCTTAAAACCATCCCTCAAAGTCCTATTGAAATTCACAATTCCAAAGTTCATATCACAGTTCACCAAGTCTTGTGTCATGTGACTCTGCTACCCTCTCCAACCTCTTTCATTCTCATTTCTCCTTTGCCTACTGAGTCCCATCACATTGTCTTTCTGTATCCAAATGAGACTAGTATTGTCCTCACGTGAGAACAATGCTCTCTGACTGGTATACGCTTTTCATTTTTCCTCCCAAAGTTAGCTCTGCCTCCTCGTTCATGGCTTTCCTTGAATGTCATGCCTCAGAATTTCTCTCCAACCATACTAAGTAAACAGGCCTTTCCTAATACAGACTATTCAGTCCTGGGTTTGTATTTACTAGTTTCCTTTTGTGTTGTCTGTCTCCCATAGTAGAGAACTATGTCAGGAAGATCTTTATAGAGCTAGCATCTTGAATGGAGAGCGTATGTAGTGCATGGGAATAAGGGTTTGAGAGAGCCAGAAAGATAGAAGATGGTGATCAAATTGGCTTAGAAGGTTTTCAGTATGCAGCAGTAGTTCTTAGGTGATTAAGGGGATGAGGCTGTGAGTACAAGTGGAGGTGAATGGAGAATTGCTAGAATTGAATGTCTTCTACAAGTCATATTTTATTAACCACTTACCACACAACCACAATTCATGCTATCACATGACCTGTGCTTGTCTATAGGTCACTTTCCACATCTTTAACTTCCCTCCTTGCAAATGCTCAGAAATACACTGCACTTTTCCTCATGCTTTCTAACTTAATTCTTCAATGATGCCATTTAGTAATATCATACTTCTGCTACGTTCATGGTAACTTATGTTTACATCTGTCCTATAACTTTTTTTTCTGTCTAAATTGTGTCCATCCTGTAAACTCTCAACTCTCAGAATGTCTTTCCATTCACTTTCTTTCTTGACTCCCCCACTGTGCTGACCTGTGTAAACTGTCTCTCCCTGAACATGTCACCATGTTTTGTGCTTTCTCCCAAAGGCCTTATTTTTCCGGCTAGATCTATTTTTCCACCTAGATGCATAGTAGTTGCTCTTGTCTTTGTGGTGTTATACTCCAAAGAACTGTCTTCAGTTGGTACATGGGAAGACACTTAATAATGGAAAGTTAAATAAGAACTTTATCTTTGTGAATATTTGACAAATAAAAAACAACTACCAGCTGTGTGCTGGCTGCTTACACCTGTTTTCCTAGCTACTCAGGAGACTGAGATGTGAATATTGTGATTCAGAGCCAGCACAGGCAGACAAGTCAGTGAAATGCTTATTTCTATTTAACCAGCAGCAAGCTAGAAGTGGAG
Organism: Dipodomys spectabilis; assembly: GCF_019054845.1. NCBI lineage: Eukaryota > Metazoa > Chordata > Mammalia > Rodentia > Heteromyidae > Dipodomys > Dipodomys spectabilis. Next base: position 2,248,882 of record NW_024870715.1, read on the forward strand.
GTGGCTATGGCTCAAGTGCTAAAGTGCCAGCCTTGAGCAGAACCATTCAGGTACAGTGCCTAGGTCTTGAGTTCAATCCCCAGGAGTGGCACATAACCAACCAACAAAAACCCTTACTACACAATATTTATGAATTATGAAATTTATAAAATTATGAAATTAACCATTTTAATACTTTGTGTATAAAATAATTGAGTTGCCTAGAAAGTGATGGAGAGACGTGTTAGACCTTCAAATGTCACTGTGAAGTATTCAAGCAAAGTTTAGTTTAGGACTCTACTAATTGACACATGTCTACAGCTTTGCTTTTTGCTGGTTAATTGAAGATGGAGTTTAGTAAATTTTTTTGCCTGAGCTTGCTTCCAACCTCTATCATTCTGTTCTCAGCCTCCTGAGTAGGATTATAGACCATTAGCCACTGGTGCTCAGCTCTATGCTTAGCTGCTATATCTTGTCATGTCAGCTGTCATAGTGATTAGTAAATAATGTTATTATATAACATGGCTGAATAATAGTATTTTTCATTTTAATTTTTGGATAATGTAAAATTTTTAAAAAGATAGTTATGTTGAAAAGTATAGTAAGGACATGATAACTTTAATGTCTTAATTATCAACTATTTTTATTTCTATTCCTGCTCTAGAGAGGTTAGTAGATAATTGTGCTTAATAGAACCTAGGACAAGCAGGAAATGTATTGTAACAGGTAATCTGGAGAATCACCAGGTGAATGAAATTTGGGATTTTCTGATATTGCCAGAAAGAGGCACAAAGACATGGTTAGTGGCTAGACACAGCTAAAACAACCATACCCAGTTTGATTTATTAAGTGTATTCATTCTGCAGATGTTTACTCAGTGCATATTTTGTTGTGTTGGAGGCTAGAGATAATTGAGAAGGGAAGAAAACAAGCACAGCATTCGCCCTTTGGGTGCTTACATTATCTTCATTATGCAATTGAGCAGGCAACTCTGGTTAGCTCCTTGCATTTTATGTGTTAGTGTCATCAGCTCTGTAAGCTTTCCCTTACACATGTGACTTGTAGCCTAGAAAAACACAGAAAACTATCCTATTTTCTCAGCTTAGTGAAGATACAGCTATTTGAGGACAAAACTGATAGCATTATTTAAGCATAGAGCTTCAAGATGAGACCTAGAAACTATATGAGTGTCCTCAGGCAAACTGAGAATTGAGGGAGAATTCTGGTAGGTCAGTGCTTTGTCTGGTCACATGGATTAACTCTATTCCTCTTTAGTTCATTTATTTCCCTGCCTTTTCTACTTCATTCCCTGGATCTTGGGGTTTTAACTAGACTGCTTCTTCTCAAAGTCATCTTCAAAATAATTTAGTTTGGATATTAAACTTGCTCTCAACTTATCTATACACTCAAACTTTCTCTGTTTTTTTTTTTTCTCTTAGTGATAGGGGACATTTTGCATGTCTTCAAATTTTGCCATACAAAAATGACAACCCCCTAATGATTTGGTGTGGCAGTATTGGGAGAACAAGAAGCTGTGCTTCAGTTCTTCCACACTGACAGAAGTAATGTTAATACTTTCCCATTAATTTCCCATGCGGTCAGTCATGGTCCATAGTGACAAAAGTGTCCCAATTATGTGACTTAGTGTTGTTTCTTAATGTATAAGTATTTTGTACCTTTTCAAATATGTTTAAAATTATCTTTAAGTAGTTGTAAAAGGGTTTTCAATTCAGCATGTGAGCTTATGAGTACAATACATCTTGATCATTGTCACCCTATTCATTGTTCTCCCTCATCTTTCCCAGCCCCACTCATCCTCTCAATTTATCCAATTGTTTTCACATGTATACCTTGAATATTATGACAGTACCCTCCCTTCCTCTATACCTTTCCTCCTGATCCCTCCCCAACACCACAAGTTCTGGCTCCTTGGAATTTATTTTATTAAACTTAGTTAGTTTTTCAAAGGAGTTATGCTACTGAATCCTCTCTTCCATGTATCATTTATTTTGTATTTTGATATCACATCTATATTTTTTTAAAAAGCTGTTTACTAATTATGTTAGATATCTAACTTCACATTTGTCTGAAAATTACTTTTGGCATTTTATAACCCCATTGTTTTCTACAAGTAGATCAAATTTCTATAAATCTTTTTGTGAAATTTGAGATCATATCATTTTTATGTTATATTTCTTTAAATAACTCAGTACGATTTTCTGGTTTTTGTTGGGGCTAAGTATGTATTTCAGAACTAAGTTTTCTAGAGATAGTGCACATTGTGGACATGAAAAGTAATGAGATTGTAGGATGCCCTAACGAGGCTTGAATCTAAGGCAGGAGAAAGTTGTCATGTTTTCTTTGCCATATAGTTTGCTTCAGGACTAAAGGCTTGGATCCAGTGGTTGAACTGTGAATGAAAAAGCTGAGTGAAATGAGTGGCCCCAAGTTCAAGCAAAAAAATAAACTATTTACATAGCTTACTTGATTCATCACTATCTGTGCTTTTCTCCTCCTTTTTTCCCCGCCAGTTATAATAAGTCGCTTTGTGACCAGAGAAAGATAGGAATTTTCTCAGGGCACATCTAGTATATAGCAATTAGTGATAAAAGCCAAGTTGAATTTTGCAGTCTAAAAAAATTCTTAGATTTAAACAGGGAGTGAGAAATACCAAGAATGGAAAGAAAATGAGTTAAAACTTAAGAAAAAATGAGAACATTTTGGTGGCATAAAGTTAGGATTTTTAGAGTTGAGGCAGGAAAATGGTGAAACACAAAAGAAGTTGAAAGCAGGGATACTCTAAAAATGGGGAGAGAGGAAGAACTTGTCTACTCATTTCTTCAGTTAACCAGTCCTGTTCTCTTTGACTAAGCCGACATCTCTCTCTACTTTTTCATAGCGCACCTTCCTACATAGCAGCTATTACAGTAGAAAATGCAATTGTATACTGACAGTCTGCCCTCCCCACTGCAGTTTTACTTAGTGGCATTCTTGATTAAACAGCTTGAAAAGCTGGGGGTGCAGTTCTGTAGTAGAGTGCCTGCCTGACATGTGTGAGGTCCTGGCTTCCACCCATACTGCCATACAGAAATAAGCAAGCAAACAAATGAAACCACCCTGCAAAATTGCACACGCACGCGCGCGCGCACACACACACACACACACACACACGCTTGCACATACACACATAGGCTCAGTGCACTAAAAATAGATCTCAATAGGAAGATTGGAGTGATAGACTGTCAGATCATGAAAAGTGGTGTTCACATTATCCTGTGTGTGGGGGGGAACCCTACATTTTATTTTGTTTGTTTTTTTTTTATTTTTTTTATTGTGAAAATACTGTACAGAGGGGTTACAATTACATGGGCAAGATAATGAGTACATTTCTTTTTTTGTTGCTAGCATTTATTTATTTATTTATTTATTGTGAAAATATTGTAGAGAGGGGTTACAATTACATGGGCAAGATCATGAGTACATTTCTTATCAAACATTGTAGCCTCCTCCTTTGTTTCCCTTTCCCATCCCTTCTCATTCTCCCCCTACCCCTCCACCCAATCCTCCCCGCCCCCCCCCACCAAAGTTGTAAAGTTTGTTTTGGACATAACGACTTGTATGTGTCATTGTTGCAATGGATCCACCTGTATCCTTATTTAAATGACTTGTTTTTCCCCTTCCCCTCCACAAATTATACCGACATCAAATACAGTGAAAGCAGGGGTTATGCTGTGGGGGAAGGACATACAAAGCAACAAAGAAATAATCTTATAAATGTGTTAGAAACAATCGCATGAAAGAAAAAAAAACATTTGAATACATATCTTATGGTTCATTTCCCTAACATCACCTTATCTGACCTCTTCTGCTTGACTCAGACTTATACTAGATATTGCAAATAAAACTTGAAAAAGGAAATCAAAACAGAACTTAGAAAGTGGCAAAACCTCCCATGCTCCTGGATTGGAAAGATCAACATCCGTGAAAATGGCAATACTTCCCAAGGCTATCTACAAATTCAATGCGATACCTATCAAAATTCTAACCTCATTCTTTAAGGAAATAGAAGAGGCAATCCAAAAATTCATATGGAACAATAAAAGACCCTGAATAGCAAAAACGATTCTCAACAGAAAGAATAGTGCTGGAGAAATATCAATACCAAATTTCAAACTCTACTATAAAGCCGTAGTAATCAAAACAGCTTGGTACTGGCACAAGAACAGACCTCAGGACCAATGGAACAGAACTGAAAACCCAGAAATGAACCTACAGACCTATAGCCATCTAATCTTCGAGCTAAAAACATAGAATGGAAGAAAGACAGCCTCTTCAGTAAATGGTGCTGCAAAATTGGTTAACTACTTGTAGAAAACTGAAGCTAGAGTCTTATATATCATCCTGCACCAGAATCAACTCCAAATGGATCAAAGACCTCGGAGTCAAAGCAGACACTCTGAAAACATTACAGGATGGAATAGGAGAAACCCTAGGTCTCCTCGGCACAGGCCAAAATTTTCTTAATAGAGACCCAGAAACACAACAAATCAAAGAAAGGTTGGACAAATGGGATTGCATGAAATTGCAGAGCTTCTGCATGGCAAAAGACATAGCTAGAAAGATCAATAGAAAGCCTATGGATTGGGAGAAGATCTTCACTAGCCGTACAATGGACAAGGGTCTCATATCTAAAATATACCTTGAACTAAAAAAATTAAATCCCCCAACAACAAATCTTCAAAGAAACAACTGCCCTACATTTTTTATTGCATTTCTCCAGATAAAAATCACAGTAGAACTGAAAACTAAGATGACAGATTTTCAGTTCTAAGAGTGTGTTGTATTGTCTTCATTCTGTTGAAGTATTCACTTCAAAATACCTTGACTTTGATTTTATTATTTCCAAAATATGTCTATATTGGATAAGTTGTTTTTGACCCTCTTCTACTGCAAGGAGATATAAACAAGATTGTATATCTGCTTTATTAACTAAAGCATAAACAGAATGCTATTCAGAAGATTCTAAGATGACCTACCAAAATGGCTGTAGTATATAGTAAGTTCTTCATTTTCTGAGTCCAAAAGTGTCTTAGTTTTTGCTTTTTTCCCTAATTTTTAAATTTTTGTTGTAAAGACGATATACAGAGGGACTACAGTTATATAAGTAAGGCTACATAAGTCAGATAATGAATACATTTCTTTTTGAATGATGGCACCTCTTCCCTCATTTACTCCCAGTTTTTCCCTCCTGACCCCCCTCCCCCACAAGTTGTGTAGTTCATTTGCAACATAGTGTTTAGTCAGTATCATTGCTGCCTTTGTTTACCCTTTGTGTTACTTTAATATATATTTTTTCCTCATTTGAGGGCTATAGGAATGCAACCCTCAGCCAATGCAACTGCTGTTCATAAAACATTCTCAGTGAAGACTGGAAATATAATTCAAATGAAGGACATGTTCTGTTTTATCAATATAAAAATTGATTTTGCTCTCCAAAGTTGTCAAAGGAAACACTTGGTAAAATGTAATGTTGAGTTTTTATAAAGTGTAAAACCATCATCGAGAAATGATGGGTTAGGATATAATTGCATGTTAAAGGATCTTTTATTAGAGACTTTCAAGATAAATCTCATGAGAAGTGGGGGAATCATGTTAAAGTCCCCTTCCATCTGTCCATTTCATTTTTGCACAAAGTTATCACTCAGCAAGTTATACTTGATACAGGAAGCACTAATTTTCATTTATTGAGCTAATTTTATTGCCACTTGCAGCTGAAATGGGTCTAATTTGGCTTGTGTAGTGTATTTTCAAATAATTGTTGATAAAAATATTAAAAACTGATGAATGGAAGGGAAGCATTTTTCATCAACCTTTTTGAAAGGTACTTGCTTATTCTTTTGATAAATGTAGATTTGTAGTCTGCCTAATTGATGAATGAACACATAATTGTGATTCATATCTGGAAAGGCTGGGAAGTTGGTATAATAGATCATCCAATGTTCCTGGAATCACATAACTTAAATTTGAGAACAACTTCTTATCAAGTGAACTTAGGAATATCCTGTCAATAATTTAAGCCTCAGTTATCTTAAATAATTTAATGTTTCCTTATCTATAAAAATAGAACAAAATCACCCACTCAGGGAACAGAGATGGTATTTATAACTCACTTTCAAGATTACCAATGTTTAAATTCATATATAGTATGACTATTAATTCATGCAGATCTTGGAATTATATGAACAATCTAAATTTAGTTTCTAGAGTTAGAGCTACAGAAGCATTTCTGGATCAGTACTAGGTAACAGCTTTGCAGATAATACTTGAATTGAATAAAATGAGTTTGAACCAGTTTGATATTTCACTGTCCTGCTCTTTGGGTTATTTGAAGAAAGTTTGGATGGACTAGTTTGGGTTCCACTCTGTTTTCACTATTAGGAACTAGGTCACAACTTTTGCTTAAGAAACATCCCTTCATGTCCCTTTCTGAGCTATACAGTGCTCATATGGTTTAATCTGGGTTTCATATATTCCAGAAAGTGTCTGTCTGTTTGTCTGTCTCTCTGCCTGCCTGTGTATCTGTCTGTCTGTCTGTCTGTCTGTCTGTCTGTCTATCTATCTATCTATCTATCTGTCTGTCTGTCTGTCTGTCTGTCTGTCTGTCTAATGTATTTGGTTTTTAATAGGCTACATATTTGTTTATAACTAATAGCGGGTGTTTGTTTTATAAAAGTTTTTTTTTTCGGGATGGGAAGGTGGCTCAGTGGTAGAGTGCTTTCCTTGCATGCATGAGGCTCTGGGTTTGATTCCTCAGCACCACATTAAAAGTCGGACGTGGTTCTGTGGCTCAAGTGTTAGAGCGCTAGCCTTGAGCTGAGGAGCTGAGGGATAGCACCCAGGCCTAGGGTTCAGGCCCTTCCCCCTCCCCCCCCTGCCCCCGACCAAACAAAAAAAAAGTGTTTTTTTTTTTTTTTCTTTCATAATGGAGAGAAGTATAACTGTTCTGGAGATTGTATTGATAGTATATTTATAGTATATTTGTTATATATGAGTAGTATATTCAGAATATACTGATTATATTGAATTCTGAATAAATGTGTTCTTACTCTCCAGAACTATTCCCTGCCCTTGCCTTATTTTGCCCTTGATTTTCTCTGTATGAAAAATTCATTTGGCTATTTTAACTTTTTAATTTATTTGAGTAAAACTTTTAATATAATGGGTAAAAATTCCTTTACTCATTGAAATATATTGTCAAGGCTTCCATTCTTTAATTTAAGGTTGAAAGAAAATGCAATACAATTGGTGCTGGTAATCCGAGAGCTCAGGAGACTGAGGTCTGAAAACCATGGTTCGGAGCCAGCCCAGGAAGACAAATATGAGGACAAAGCTGGACCTGGAGATGTGATTCAAGTGGTAGATTGCCGATCCTGAATGAAAAGGCTTAGCAAGAGATAGGTTGAATTCAAGACCTGGTATTGGTGGTTACGTGTGTGCACACCACCCCCCTCCCCTCATGTGCGCACAACACACACAGACACCACAGATGCACACTTACACACACAAACACACACATTATAATGCATAAGAATACATTCTAAGACTAAAGAAATAAAACTATCCTCTTGTTTGATCAGTTTTTGTTTCATATATGTTGTAGTCTGTTATTGGTGCATAAATCCTATAATGCTTTCATCATCTAGATAACACCCTTTATCTCTTGTAAACTGTTTATTTAAAATATATTTTTATTTTCTTTGGTTGCTACTTGCTGAAATGCCTTTTTCCATCCTTTTATTTTCTTTCCTTTTTTTAAAGTGAGTCCTTTTTAGACATAGTTGAATCATTTCATTCTAGCCAGTTTTTTTTTTTTTTGGTCTGTCATGGGACTTGAACTCTGGACCTGGGCGCTGTCCCTCAGCTCTTCAGCTCAAGGCTAGTACTCTACTACTTGAGCCACAGCACTGCTTCCTGTTTGTATTTTTAATTGGAGGATTTTATCTATTTAGAGAAACTACTGAAATAAAGACTAAACTTGTGATTTTGTTACTTGTTTTCAAATGTATCCTATAATTTTCCCCTCTCCTTTCTAATATTATAATTTCCTAAGTGTTTGATTTTTTTCGGAGTGAAATATTTAAATTCACTTTTTAATTTCCTGTTATATATTTTCTAACCATTTTCTTTGTAGTTGACATTAAGGTTACATTTAGCTTCCTGAAGTTGTAATATTTTAATTTCCGTTTATATCAGCTTAACTTCAGTTCATACAAAAACTGCCCCTTTGGCAACTTTGTTCCACCCCTTTAGGTTGTTGCTGTCACAAAATTATGTCTTTAAACATCCTGAGTTTCCAAACAACCTAATAATCTTTTCCAATGATTAGCCTCTTTGACTAGAAAAAAAATGTGGCATTATAAACCAAAATTACAGTAATACTAGATTTTAGAGTAATTTTTAAAGTGTGTTATTTCTTAAATAGTGTACAAGATAGAAAACAGTAAGCTGTAGCTCTTATAATTGAAGGCATTATTTTCCCCCTGGCCTGAGTTTATGTCTGGTATGTTTTCATTTTACCCTATAGGACTTCTGGAACCTTTCAGTATCAAACTCTTAGATTTTGTTAACCTGGAAATGTCTTAACCTCTTCCTCACTTTTGAAGGATGGTTGACTAGATACAGGATTCTTGGATGACACTTTTAGTTTGCACTTCGAATGTTATAGCCTGCTGCTTCTGATCTCCACACTTCTCTGAGAAATCTGCTGTCTTTTTGAGTATAGTATGTGATTACTAAATTTGATTATCACTAAATTTGATTGTCACATGGCATGATGTGAGTTTCTGGGAGTTCATCTTATTTGGAGTTAGATAAGCTTCTTGGGGGAAGCTTATGTCCCTATCTTTAATTAAAAGTTGGGGAATTTTAAGACATTGTCATCGTGTTCCTGTTCTCCTATAAGCCTGCCTACTGTCCTTCCATTTCTTTCTGAGGAAAACCTAAGCACCCTTAGTCCTTTTCTTTTCTTTCTTTCTTTTTTTTTTTTTGTACATTTTTATTGTAGAAATGCTGTACAGAGGGGTTATAGTTACCTGAGCAAGGTAATGAGTCCATTTCCTATTGAGCATTGTTACCCCCTCCTTTGTTTTTCCCCTACCATTCCTTTCCTGCCCACCTTCTCAACTCCCCTCCCACCCACCCCACAAAGTTGTAAAGTTCGTTTTCAACATCTCCTTGTTACAATGGGTCATCCTGTATCCTTATTTCAGCATTTTCTTATTTCCTTCCCCTTGCCAAATTAGAAAAATGTATATACAAGATGCAGGACACAGGAATCAAATACAGTGACAACAGGGGTTGTACCAAGGGGAAAGAACATACAAAGAAACAAAAAATCAACCACATAATACATTATAAGTACATTAAAAAGAATAACAAGAAAGATAAAATCTCTTGTGTCCCTATCTTGAGGTTCATTTCACTTAGCATCAGGTTATATGGTCATTTGTACATAGCTTTTGGCCTCTCTGCTTGTTCTAGACATATACTAGTTATTGCAGATAAGGGAAACCATGGGACCTATGTTTCTTTGATTCTGGCTTACTTCACTTAATATATTGTTTTCCAAGTCTTTCCATTTCCTCACAAATGACGTGGTGTCATTCTTTCTGATGGAGGTGTGGAATTCCATTTATCTATCTATCTATCTATCTATCTATCTATCTATCTATCTATCTATCTATCTATCTATCTCGATCTATTGATCGATCTATCTATCTCGATCTATCTCGATCTATCGATCTATCTATCTATCTATCTATCTATCTATCTATCTATCTATCTATCTATCTATCTATCTATCACATTTTCTTGATCCATTCATCTACTGAGGGGCATGTAGGTTGGTTCCATAGCTTAGCTATGGTAAATAATGATGCGATAAACAGAGTTGTGCTGGTAGCTTTAGCATAGGCTTGTTTGTGATCATTTCGGTAAATGCCGAAAAGTGGGATTGGTGGGTCATAGGGGAGCTCTATGTGGAGTCTTTTGAGGAACCTCCATACAACTTTCCAAAGTGTTTCAACATGTCTACGTTCCCTCCAACAATGCAGTAGGGTTCCCTTTTAGCCACATCCCCTCCAGCATCTGTTATTAGATTTCTTGATTATAGCCATTCTAATTGGGGTGAGGTGGAATCTCAATGTTATTTTGATTTGCATTTCTTTGATGGCTAGAGCAGTTGAGCATTTCTTCATGTGTCTATTTGGCCATTCTTATTTCCTCTTCAGAGAAGTTCTTAAGTCTTAGCCCACTTATTTATTGGGCAGTTGTTTCTTTTGAGGATTTGTTGTTGGGGGATTTAATTTTTGAGTTCTAAGTATATTTTAGATATGAGACCCTTGTCTGTTGTATGGCTAGTGAAGATCTCTCAATCCGTGCGTTTACTATTGATCTTGCTTGCTATATCCTTTGCCATGCAGTAGCTCTGGAGTTTCGTGCAATCCCATTTGGCCAACCTTTCTTTGATTTGTTGTGTTTCTGAGTCTTTATTAAGAAAATTTCAGCCTGTGCCAAGGAGCCCTGGAGTTTCTCATTTCCCTTCCTATAATGTTTTCAGGGTGTTTGCTTTGACCCTTAGTCATTCTTGTGGCCTAGCAGCCCATGCATGGTGCTACTCCTGGCTGCCCTTGCCCTCTCCTGTTCCATTCCCAGTCTTCCCTCTTGTTGTTCAAGCCTGGATACCCCTGGGCTTTGGCACTTGGGTTCTGGTTCCACTGTTCTTCCATTAGATGGTCATGAGGTCATTGCCCTCCTAGTTCTCCAGAGCTCCCATCTTCTCTGAGGCCTTCTGTCCTGACTGGATTTCATCTACCTCTCTTTCCCTCTTGACATGTTTCTCCTTACCAGTTTTGTTTTTCTAGGTTGCACTTATGACCTGCAATGTTGTTTAATTGCTTCATACCCACTGTAAAGTGTAAAATCATGGATTTTAAAAATTTATACCAGTTTCCCTTGTACCTAGAGGGTTGCTTGATATCAATAAATAATAATTTTAGTTTGATAACGAGTAAATACATCCAGAAACTGTCACTATTTAAATGTTGAAAAGCATTAAGCTTTGTTGGTTAAACATAAAACACATTTATCCATATTTACATGCATTTTTGCCTGCTATTATTTAAAATGGAGTCACATCTTACAACAGCTTCTTCTATTTCATAAAGTACATTAACATCAATTCATTATTAAATAGAATCATTAGAAACCTATTCTAGATTTTAATTATTAAGCATAATTTTGGGCCTGTAATAGGTAAGCAATGAGTTCCTAAACTTTATCAAATATTTAATAACAATAGATGCATAGTTTGCTATTTGGAAGTATTTCTTGTTCCTCAACTACATGGAAATTTGCTGATTACTCTGTACTAATCTGTATACGTTAATCTATTATTAGATATTTTTTCCACTGTAATCTATGCTATAATCATGCTACAGGTGTTGTTTTCTGGCAGTTTTGATTTTAAAAATTATATTACTTTTATTGATTTAGCAAAATATGATGGATAAAAGGTGACCTATTTTTAAAAATTACATATAGTCAACATCATATGCCATCTGCCACTTTCTCATATCCTTAGAGTTATTGTTTGTTTACTTTGATCATAGTATCATGTTCAGAGTTAATTTCAATATTTTCCCAGTGCTGAAGTTAATTTGAAAAAAAAACGGCAATTTTGCATATCTTCTAAAAAATATGTTTTAACAAGCCTAATGAGCCTACCTGGGCATAGTGTACTTCAAAGTGTTTATAGAAAGTGATTATAAGTGTATATATAAGTGTATATTATAAGTGTATATATACAAACCTGCATCGGTTTGTATTTTTAACATGACATATGTCGTGTGTATGTGTGTGTGTGTGTGTGTGTGTGTGTGTATACCAGTCCTGTAATTAATTGATAAGAGTTACCCAGACTGCCTTTCACCATAATCCTCAGATTTCAATCTCCTGAGTAACTAATATTAACAGCATTAGCCACTAGTGAAAGGTTGGTATATACTTTATTAATATTTAGAACAAATAGACATTTTGTTAACCTCCGAATAATATAGTTTTTTCTTCTCCTTTTATCTTAAAGACTTTGTTTTTCTGAGGCCATTTATATTTTGGCTTGACTTAGCAATTGTATATAAAGTGAGAAAAATTTACATTTTTTAGAATTATAATTATGACTCCTGCATTGTAGAAAATTTGAAGAACACAGAAAACTGTGTGGCAGAGTCCAAGTACCTTTCTAATTTATTCTCCCTTTTTTCATTAGTTAGGAAAAGCAACAACAACAGTAACAGTTAGATTGGTGTGCTGCCAACCCATGTAAAGTCTCTGTTTACTTTATTTCCTTGCTCTGCTGCTAAAGATTGTGTTCTAGCCAAAATGTGATGTGGTTTTGATAGAAAGCCACCTGAACGGAATGGGTTGCCCTTCTTCTTCCCCTTTGCCTGTCATCTTGCTGATCAAGATGAATAGTTATTTTATTCATAACCTTTTTTTTTTCTTTTGCTGGTCTTGGGGCTTGAACTCAGGGCCTAGGCACTGTCCTTGAACCTCTGTGTGCTCAAGGCAAGAGCTCTACCACTTGGAGCCTCAGTGCCACTTCCAGCTCTGTTTATATAGTACTGAGGAATTGAACCCAGGGCTTCATGCATGCTAGGCAAGCACTCTACCACTAAACCACATTCCTAGCCCCTATTCATAACTTTTGTTTACTGAATGCATGTCTTTCCCTAACCTTGCTTTACCATTACTTTGTCTTGGAAAACAATTGATCTGTCTTTGCTTGAACGTCCATTCTCCTATAACTTCTTAAGTTTGTGTCTGGTATGGCACTCGGCATTTTTGTTATTACTCTTTTTTTTTCTCCATGCTTCTTTCATTTTGACCCTGAGGAAGGGTCAAATCTGGATTCAGTTACTAGCTAAATAGTTGGTTCATAGGGAGATTATCCCAATTTCTCTGCACAGTAGATCTATATGTTCTCTAAGCTTGATTATCCTTATTTGCAAAATAGGTATATTTGCTTCATTTTGAGATTACATGAAAAAATGATAATGCATATTATTCAGTACAGTCCCACACCCAAGGCTGATGTTTAGCAAATTACTCATTGCCTGCAGGTCTTTGCTCAAATGTTTTCTTTATCTTGAAGTTGCAAACAAATTTCACCCTTCACTCTTAATCTGCCTTACTGTACTCTCTAGCATTTATCACTATCTATCATTCTCTGTATGATTTGTTTATTTATTAGGCCTATTCCTTTTTATTCTGCACCAATATGGAAGTTTTAATAGAGGCAGAATGTTTATTTGTTTTTGATAAATGGAACATTCCAAATTCACAGAACAGTACTGGACACTTTTTTCTCTTTAAAATGTATTTTTATTTTCTTTAGGAAGATGTACAAAGGGGTGTCCATTCAATAGAGCAGTTTATGAATACAGTGCTCTTGATTAATGCCACTCCTTTTAACATTGTCACATACCACTCCCATCCCATCCCTTCCCTCACTTTTCTTTATTTTAGGTTATATATTTGATTTTTTGCTATTTAACATAGCATTTATAGATACAATGTGTTTGGTCTGTGTCATCTTTTCACATCTTCACCCCTCCTCTTCTACCCTTCTGACCCTCAGCTCTTGTGCTCTACCACTGAGCCAACTTCCCAGCCCTGCACCTGGCATTTCTTAGTAGGTGTTCATTACATACTGCTGAATGCATGTGTTCAATGAATGACATAGTTTATCAAGAAGGTTACCATTTACTCGCCATTCTTGCCTCTGGATCCTTTGTGGGAAGCATCTCTAAATTTTCCCTGCTCCGGAGAACTTTTTCAGGCTGAGTCATATCTCTTTGTCAAAATCTGATGCTGCTTTTGGGTGGAGCCTCTGGTTTTCACCTTCTCTTGTCTTACTACTTTTCTGGGCTACTATCACTGAATACCATAGTTAGGTGGCATGAACAATATATTTTTTTGTGTTTCTGGAAGCTACAAGATCAGTGTCAGTATGTTGTCACGGTTGGTTTCTCTGAGCACTTGTCATTGGCTTGTGGCTGGCCATCTTCGCTCTATGTGTTTACCTGTTTTTTCTGTGTGCGTCTGTGTTGTGGGCTCTGCTCTTGAACCTTGTTTAGAGCAGGTCAAGGCCTGTTCATACAACCTCACGTACCTTAATTACAGTATGTTCTTCACATAGAGTTCCGTTATGAGGTACTTGATATTCAGATGCCAACATGCATTTGGAGGGTGTACAGTTCAGTTAATAACATCTTATATTTCTCTGGCCTTTATGAGCTACTTGATGGGATATACTGACTTTTCTTGTTTTAATTTTGGACAATGTCTGTGATGACCTTATATTCCTTAGTTTGAGTTGCCCAGTCATCTTTCCTCCTTGCTACCTCCTTCTCCATATCTAAGCCCCCTGCTCTGTATTCTCAGGGGAATTTCAGAGAAGGTCAGAGATGTACAATTAATGCACAGAAAAATTATTATTTTTAGGTCCTAAAGGAATAATCTTCAAGGACTATTTACTGATTTGAATGTTGTAAATACTCAAATAGCACAGCCTCTAAATAGCTAAACATAACCAACAGAGTAGTCAATAAATCTACAATTGGAATAAATAGATGAGTTTTTAACACACTTTTCTTAGTAACTGGTAGATCAAATCTAATCAAAATGTTTTTCACACTTCAGCATACATAACAGCCACGTGGAGAACTGTTTTTGATTTCATAGGTCTGCAGTAGGGTTTTGATTCTGGTGTTTGGAAGATCGTGCTTTGAGGAATGCTGAGCCAAGCAAGAAATTAGTAAGGAATTAGGTGACTGTAAGAACAATTAGCAAACCTAAGCTCGTGGACATATATAGTGCCTTGCCCTCAATAATAAAAGCAATAAGCTATGTATTCAATTACACAGTGGATATTTACCAGGTACACTAAGTGTGGTGACACATTTAGATACACCAAATGCTGATATCATATAAAAAACACAAATTACAGAAATCTACTAACTCGGCCGTTTTATATGTCTGGAAATTATTTTAACAAAATACTGCATTTCTAAGTAATTTTGTGGTTTGGGCTTTTTAAGTCCTCAACTCTGCCTGTAGTTTTGGCTTCATTATAAGAGACTGCAACAGATATGGCATGATGCCCAAATGACTTAAGCTGAATGCTGTCTCCATAGGCATCTTCTTTTATTCTGCTTTGTAGTTTTCTATTTCAAATATTTTAATTAAAAAGATTAAGTTCTTAGAACCCTGTACCTATGTAGGCAACCTAATGTAGAAGAGTAAAATTGAGGCATTTTCCTATATTGAAAGATCCATAAAATTTAACCCTTCATCCCCGCATGCAGCCCATTTAAAACAACTATAAAATCAGAAACACCTAAGAACCTATTTGACTTCACAAAGCATTGCAAGATCTCCTCTTTTCAAGCTCCTGTGTGACTGTAAGTGTAATTTTGGGCTCTGTGGTTTTTGTACTTTGCTGAAAACAGATGGTATTTTCTAAAAATTGGTGTGCTGATAAGGTAAAGCTGGCATTCCAGATCATCCAAAAATCATGGTACAATGCTCATAGCTCCGTCAAATCTCTTTAACCTTCAGCTCTATAGTCTATGTGTGTGTCATAATGATTACAGTTAGTAAAATTTAGTGAAACTTACTGATGAATAAGAGTCAGCACTATAGTTATAACTTCTTACCATATTACTATAATTATGCTAATACTTGACATTTGGTTCTACTTATGTAAGATTTAGATACTGAATTTATATCTGTGAAAGCTATAGATGGAATGTCCCCAATAAAAATAAAGCTTTCATGCTTGTGGATTTCATCATAATTTGCCTTCCTTGAAAGTAGATTCTTTGCTACTGAAGGGTTTAAACAAATGAATTTGATTCCCCTCTATACTTTTACAGAGTTAAATATTAAACTTATCTAAGTACAGAGAAGAAAGCTAAATAAATGTCCTTAGTGTTAATGGCTAATATTTATTAGAAAACTATTCATTAAAAGTTCATAGGTGTATGTATTATGAGTCCAAGTACATTTTTGCTTTTTTGGGTCCGGTTATGTGGCCTGAATTCTGGGCCTGGGCGCTGTCCCTCAGCTCTTTTAGCTCAAGGCTAGTGCTCTACCACTTGAGCCACAGTGCCACTTCCAGCTTTTTTCTTTTTGCTTATGTGGTGCTGAGGAATCAAACCCAGGGCCTCATGCATGCAAGGCAAGCACTCTACCACTAAGCCACCTCCTCAGCCCCTCCAAGTACATTTTTTAAGAAGGCAGACCAACTATTTACTTTACACTGCCCCAAAGCAAGAAATCATAAATCTAGTCGGTTTTTTAAGTATATTTGTTTTTCTCCAAAATTGTTTTGAAATAGTTTTGAATTCTTTTTACAAAGAACCACACACTACGAGGAAGAAGGAATTCAGTTGCTTTTTAATTTCCTTTACAGTTAGCACAGTTATTGAAATAACTTTTGGTATGGAGGTAGAAGTGACATGGTCCCTTTTCCTGTCATATAAAGTCATTGTTTTGTTTCAGTTGTTTTATTTGTTGTGTGTCAGCTTTTTGAGACAGAATGTCACTACAGAGCAAGGCCAGCTTTAAAATTTTGATCCTGCTGCATAGCTGGGATTATAGTCATATGTCATATGTGGTATTAATATAGCTATGAATACAAAGATCTCTTACTGTGCATTGGACTTGAATGGAATTGTTATTTTAGGATCATTACTAGAAACAGAGCTAATGACCCTCGTGGTAGGTATATGGTTGTAGCTGTACAGTGCTTTTAGTTATATTATGTGGGTTGTCATTTTTCCTGTGACTTCTTTCCATATGCACTTAATCCTGCCCTGATAGGCTTACTCAACTCTGGCCTTCATATCTACTGGCCTTCAAGTTGGTCCTAGGTCAAGTGTATTCTACTGCTAAGCCTTCAGGGCATTGCAATTCCTGAATCTTCCCCTGATGTGAAGGTTAGAAGCTTTGATGCTTTCCCTGAGGCCATTGTCTGAGGATGAGAAGGAGGTGTTGGCAAACCTTTCCTTCCAAGGATTTGATTTAGACTGGCTATGTGATGTCTCTCATTAGTTGTACTTCTGACCGTCTGACCAGCTGTTGTTATTCACTTCTTTAGTATGGTCTGGACATCCTGACAGATACTATTCTGATAGTTGAGGTTGCCAGTCCCCAGTCCTCAGGTATCTTTGCCTGTTGCCTGTCATCATTCGCAGAGATCTGTGCCTGTGACATGGTGTAACAGTTCCTCAAACTCTTCAAGACTAAAGCTCACTTCTTCAGCCTTAATTAAGTCATAATAAACTCCCCAGTTCACGGGTCTGACTTCAAACTTCATGCTTTAAAAATCTTCAATGATATCTCAAGATTTGAATTCAAGTCTGAGAGTCTGGTTTCAGTCCCTTGGATCTGCTCTGTTTATTTTCCAAACCCTGATTTTTGTAAGAAGTTAGGTACATTTGGCATTCTTCCCTCCAGTCTGTTTTGGTTTGCCCATGATCTAATGAGGGCCTGATTACCTGGGGCTTGTGTTGGCTGACCCTTTGGTGAGTCTGTCCTTTCTTCTGGTCTACATAGCACTCAGATTGGACTTTTTTTTTTTTGGTCAGTCATGGGGCTTGAACTCTGGGCCTGGGCACTTTCCCTCAGCTCTTCAGCTCAAGGCAAGCACTCTACCACTTGAGCCACAATGCCACTTCTGGTTTTCAAGTGGTTTATTGGAGATAAGAGTCACACGGACTTTCCTGCCCGGGCTGGCTTTGAACTGCGATCCTCAGATCTCAGCCTCCTGAGTAGCTAGGATTATAGGCGTGAGCCACCGGCGCCCAGCTCAGGTTGGACTTTTTAAAGTGGTGTTTCTTAAACATTTTTTCTTTTACTATTTTTAAATATAATTTTATTATTATTTTTTGTTTATGTGGTACTGAGGAATTGAGCCAAGTGCTTCATGCATGTTAGGTAAGCACCTTGCCATTAAGCCACATTGCCAGCCCAACCTTTTTTGTTTTTATTTTTATGAATATTAGCCCTTTTTCTTTTTTGTAGTATTAAGGTTTGAAATCAAGACCTTGGTGTTTGCTAAGCATACCTTCTAGAATTTGACTTCTACCTTTTTTTGTTTTTGTTATTCTTCAAATAAAGGTCTCATTATCTGCCTAGATCAGTCTGAACTTCTCTACTCCTATTTATGCTTCCTATGTTGTTGTAATGATAGAGGCGCACCACTATACTCAGCTTTTATGGGTTAAGATGAGATGTCCTGAGTTGGCTTTAAAGTACAATCCTCTCTCCATCAGCTATGTAAATAGCTGTATTCACAAGTATGAGATTCTGTCTGGTTTATTCCTTATATATTCTTTTTTTAATATATTGAGTTTTAGAGTATTAGAAAATATGAAATAGAGCCCTAGGAGTTGGTACCCAGAAGGATAATTGTTTATTATTTGTGAATTTTAAAATGCTGTGTTCAAAAGCTGAGTTCAGATGTCAAGCATTTGGAGCCTGGTCAGTGGACACTTGGTAAAGGAATCAATCTTCTAATGAAAAGTGACAAATTTTCATCAAAATTGATTTAAAATACCAAATTTATCTGTTTTTCATATTAGTGTTCTGCTTTTTTGAGGTAGTGTTTTGTGTACTTAGACTTCTTATTAAATCTAAGTGAATTTATTAATTTTTCAGTTTAAAAGCAAAAGCTGAACTTGCTATTCAAGCCAGTGAAGGCAGGAAGGAGCTGATGAGATGGAAAGTATTACTAGTGTTCTTCAGCCCAAGACATTTCTGAGTGAAAGCAATGGAGATTTTAGAGCTTCTTGTCTCCTGTAACTTTCATTATTCTTATAAAATTGGTTTCTTTTTTCAGAGCAAGGGGTTTTCATATAGAACTAGTACACATGACATTTTAATTAGATGTACTTGTTAGTTGTTCCTTCATTTGTTTTCATTCCTTTGTGGACTTTCTCAGTTTGTGAGTTTACAGACAGGGCACTCTAATTCTTCAGATTAAAATCAGGTCTCAGCATAGCTCTCAAGTAAAAGGTATGTAGGAATTCATGGCACTTGACATTGAATGAAATTCACTGCCTACCTGTAGTGTTCATCCACCACCTCTAACTTTAGGACCTTTGGCTAATGAGTTAACAAGTATGAGTCACTTTTCTCCTTCCAAAATGGGATAATTGTATTTGCTTTACTGGCTGTATTAGCATTAATGAAGTAATACTTGTGAAATGCTTAGCACAGTGCCTAACAAACAATAATTGCTCTGTAAATGTTAGCAGTTTATTATAGGTTAAAATCTCTTTGAAAACTGAAATCCAAACATGTTTCACAATCTAAAAATTTGTATCAACATATCACAAGTGGAAAATTCCATACCTGAACTCATGTCACAGGTTGTGTGTGTGTGAAACATGAAAGCATTTTTATAGGTAGACTTGAGTCCTAATCTCTTGATGTGTACATGCCACAAAATCCAAAGAAATCTGAAACTCATAATTATTTTTGGTCTGAAGCATTTTGGTGAATCTTAATTGTGACAATCTTAATTGTCAATCTTAATTGTGATTGACATTTTAAGACATTTCTTACAAGAGAGTTCTATAATAGTTACTTAATGCAATAGGAGAAAATTAATTAAATATTAATTAAATTAAATTAACTATAAATTGAATTAACTAAATAGTATCAATATTCTAGAACAACATGTGTTTAATAATTGTGCCTGCCTCTCTTAATTTTTGCTTACCTATGATTTAGGGCTAGCTAATCTCAGTATTAATTTTTGTGAGGAATAACCTTAATGTAAAAGAAATTTTATTTAAATCAGTCATGTTAATATTGTAGAAATTAGAATCACTTTAGATGGATAAAAAATACCAGTTTCAGAGAGCCAAGGTTTCTCTTCTATGCAAAAACAGGAAAATGTGGAGGTTAAGATACATCAACACAAAGTAAAGCCATGATGCAGCTATGTTGTTTCTGGAATCATAACCTAGATGAATGAGATCTTCACTAGACCAGTGAGTAGCTGAGTGATTCTGTCTTTGTCTGATCTATTTTTTCCTTTAAGAGTTTTTCAATCATTTTTTTAATTGTTTTTAAGTAGTTGTACAAATAGTTGCCAGTTAACACAGTAGTTTATGAATACATTGCATCTTGTTCAGTGTTACATCTTTCAGCCTTCTCACCCATCCTTCCCCTATCAATCCCTTCCCTCACTTTTAAACAACTTTCTTAGACATATACTAATTATTAAAAATGAGGAAAAACAATGAGGGAAACCATGGAGTCTGTTTCTTTGGGTCTGGCTCACTTCATGGGTGATGTCATTCTTTCTGAGGGAAGCATAGAATTCCATTCCATTTCACACACACACACACACACACACACACACACACACACACACACACACACACACACACACACACCACACACACACACACACACATCACTTTTTCTTGATCCATTCATCTACTGAGAGGCATCTGGGTTGGTTCCATTTCTTAGGTACATAAAACTAAAACAACAACTTTTGTAGGATAGACAGTGAATTTTTTTTTTTTTTTCGGTTGTAGGGCTTGAACTCTAGGCCTGAGTGCTGTTCCTGAGCTCAAGCTGAGCACTCTACCTCTGGAACCACAGTGCCACTTCTGGTTTTCTGGTTGTTTATTGGAGATAATAGTCTCATGGACTTTGGCTGGCTTAGAACTGCAATCCTCAGATCTCAGCCTATGGAATAGCTCTGATTAAGGGTGTGAGCTACTGGCACCCTGCTGACAGTGAATTCTTGACTGCATTTCCTACTTCCCTCCTCCTTTTCATTCTTCTCTCTCCCCCTGGACTCCACCCTACCCCTTTCAAGTACCTGCTTCCTAGGTTTATTTTGTTTGAACTTCAAACTTTGCCTTTCTAAGGAATTACACTCTTTGAGCTCTTCTTTGAATCTTCCATATTTCAGTTAATAATTTGTAGACATTTGACACTGCCTAGTGTATTTACCTATAAGGTTATAAACTGATTCTAGTGTATTTACCTGTAAAGTTATAAACTGAGCTAGTTTCTACTAGTGAGGGAAAACATGCATTTTTTCATCTCTATGGGCCTGAATTACTTCACTTATTTTTTTCCAAGTTCTTTCATTTACAAATGATACAATATCATTCTTTTTAATGGCTGAATAAAATTCCCTTGTGTATATATACCGTATTTTCTTGATTCATTTATCCATTGAGGGGCATCTGGGTTGATTCCATATCTTGGCCATGGTAAGTAGTGCTGCAATGAGCATAATTTTTCTGTTGACTTTACTGTATCCTGGTTTGTTTGGAATTGCTGGATCATAGGATAGTTCTATGTTTATTTTTTTGGAAGAACCTTCATACTCCTTTCCAGAGTGGTTGAACAAGTTTATATTCCCACCAACAGTGTATTAGGGTTCACTTTTGGTCACATCCTCACCAGCATCTGTTATTGTTCGTTTTTTTGATAATGGCCGTTCAGCGTTGAGGTAGAATCTCATTGTTGTTTTGTTTGCATATCCTTTATGGCCAGAGATGTGGACCATTTCTTCATATGTCCGTTGGCAATTTTTACTTCTTCTTAGAAGACTGTCTTTAGCTCATTAGCCCATTTATTAATTAGGTTGTTTAGTTATTTTGAGGGTTTACTTTTTGAAATTCTCAGTATATTCTGCATTTTACTCATCCATTAGAAAGGATGATATTGTATCATTTGTTTAAAAAAAAAACCTGGAAAAAGTACACATTTCCCATTGATCTAGTGCAAGGTGATAGATAAGGATCCAGTTTCTGTTTTTTTTTTGCATGTGGATATCCAGTTTTCTCCCCACCATTTGTTGAACAGACTGTCTTTCTTCCAGTCTATGTTTTGATAAAACTTACTATGTTCTTACTGAGAAATCCTGCTTAAAAATATTCATGTAGTTTAAAGCCAATTTAAGACTTTATAAACATGTACATGTAACTAACCCACGCAAGTTTTAAAGACAGACAAGGTGTGTGCTAGAAGAATCTGGAGTGCTCCCCACAAGGGAGGATGGAATGCAGGCAGGCCTTTCAGAAGAGAGCTTTCTTCCTTTTCTCAGTGTTTTGTCTTTACTGGCTTGAATAGCTGCTCCCTGGAGGGATTTGCCTTTCCTTCCTTTCCTTTTTTTTTTTCCCCAGACTTAGTACTATCTAGTCAGAAATAGGTTTAATGGGTGGAAAATAGAGGCATAGAGGCATTATGTCATTTTTTTTTTAAACAGATGAAATTGAAATTGGTTCAACAAATAGCTATTTAGTGCATAGTCTGATAAATCAACTGTAGTTCTTTGGAGATAATTCAGAAGATGGATCTAGATTCTCCTGTAACATTGAAATCCTGTGTTATAAATATTCCACAGAAATGTTTTGTACTTGATAGGAAAGCAGAGGCTATTCAATTCTGTCTGTTCTGAAGGCAACCTTAACACTATGTGACATCATCAGAATACATTTCCTCTGAGACACACTGCTTTTGATCTGTGAGTGATGATATTTATTTCAGTGGAAACACTAAAGAAGGAAGCTGCCCATTCCATTCTGGGTAGCTGAGCATTAAATGAAATTTTAAAGTTGTAGCTATTGTGGGTTCCGTTCTGGTCCTTGGGAATAGTTCGTGTGTGTGTGTGTGTGTGTGTGTGTGTGTGTGTGTGTGTGTGTGTGTGTGTGTGTGTGTAACAGATTTGTTATAAAGGCATTGGTTTTTGGTGATCATTTTGCCCAGTTATGTTATTTCACGTGGAAGGAAACTGTGGTGGAGTGATTTACCTGTGATTACACAACTAATGGAAGGCTGTTAGATGTGTAGAGATACTTAAAGTACTATTTACTCACCCGCATGTTTTCCAAATGAATAATCTGGGATAGGAAAACATTCATTAAGGGATCATCTTTCTAAGTTTGGTTGTTTTTCATCCTCTGCACTTTTTAGATATATTTTTTAAAGAAATGTTAATAAGGAATGAGTTATAGGAAAATTGATTTTGTTTTTATGATTTTTTTCTTATATAATGTTCTGTAGTTGAACATTCAGTGTATAGTTCCAATTTACATGAAAGGTCTTATATACATGATTTACCTCATAATTATAAAAAAAGAGACTGATTTTCTGCCAAGCACAGGAATATTGGACATGTATACTGAAGCAAAAAGTATATATAAACTTTTGACTCAGAATCTTCTACAAACAAATATGAAGATATATACAAGAATATTCTCTATAGCTTTTTTTGTAATGAAGAAAAATATAAATGTGTAAATAATAATATATGCTATATTATATATACTAAATTACTATATATCACTAGTATTGCCATAACTAGAAATTTAAAATAACCTCCTGGTTATCCATGTATTAACATGGACAGTCACCAACAATATTTTTCTCCATATTTTTAGAATAGATTTATTTTAGTATATAGTTGTCTGAGTTTCATTTTGAAATTTCCCAACATGTATAGATAGCATACTGTGGAAAATAATTTTGAGTGATAAAGCAAAATAGTTATAGAATATACAAGTTTGGCACCGGTGGCTCATGCCTATAATCCTAGCTACTCAAGAGACTGAGATCTGAGGATCACGATTCAAAGCTGGCCCAGGCAGGAAAGGCCGTGAAACTCTATCACCAATAAACCATCAGAAAACCAGAAATGGTGCTGTGACTCAAGTGGTAGAGAGCTAGCCTTGAGCTGAAGAGCTGAGGGACAGTGTTCAGGCTCAGAGTTCACGCCCCATGACTGACACACATACAAAAAGAATATACAGATAAAATAATTTGTTACTTATGTGCATTTGTAATAAATGATTACAAGCAAACCAGTGAATGATGATTGTAGCCTGGGCTTGAAAAATACATCATCAGTTTAGGAAGGGTTGGACACAAGTTGGGAACACAATAGGATAATCAATTGAAAACCCATTCACAGTAAAAGGACATTTGAATGACTACTGGATTGTGAGTGAGCAGGGCTGGGTTAAGATCTTATTCTTCTACTGATTTAGTTGTAGACTTCAACTCTTGTTCTCTTAATTTGCTATTTATAATGTAAGAGTTTTTTTTTATTAGGCTGCTTAAGTATTTCTTCCAAGATGGAAAATATCTGCATTCTGGGTAGCTGTGTGACACTGAACCTATTTCATAAGAGCTTTATTCAGTTTTCTCATCTATTGAATAGAAAATAAAGATGAATAGTCACACGTGTGCAGTAAGGTTGTATTGTGGTGTCTGAGCTAGTCCATGCATTTACCTCTGTGCCCAATGGGACGATTCAATATATGTTAGCTAATAAAGAAAGCCACAGCTATAAATACATGAACTGTACATTGTAAGATATATTAACCATCCAGAATCCTTTTCTCTGTAGTCACTTCCTTTTAGAGAACCAGCTTCTCCAGGGTATTCCAAATACCCTTGGGCTATTTTTGACTTGCAGTCCTTTGTCTATGTGAACTTTGCCCTTTATTTCAAGTCTTGTATATTCTTCTGACTACATTAAAACATACATATATAAATATATGCATTTGAGGAAACACAGGGTAGGCCTGACTTAACTCATGGATATAATTCAGTAAAATATAGATTTCTGAAATGAGAAGATTTGACAATGTACATAATTTAATTGTACAAAGACAAACTCCAGGCTGAATGTCTTCTTGGCAAACAGCCTCCCATTAAGCCGTGTTTCAATACACACTGTGGGCTGAAGGGTGGGAAGGGAGGGAGGGACAATTTGTAGCACACTGTATCTACTTTATGGCTACTGATTTTACACAAATTTCAGATTACCCTTATTGTCTAATCATATGTTTGGGAGGATGGGCTATTTATGAAACGTTAGCTTTCCAGATGCTCCAACAATGAGCAGTAAATGCTGTATTCATAAGGCAGCCCCCAAATGCGACAGATTAGCCGCTTCTAATCTTTGAATTCAGAACAAATGTTAGAAAAACGAACACTTGCAGAACTGTGTGTTTCTATTACCTCATTAAAATGTATTTATAAATGAAGGAGACAGAGGAGCAAATGTCTGCACAAAACATTGCTACTTCATTAATATTTTTATTACAAAAGCCATCTCTGTGAAATCTGTCAGCCTAGAAGAAATAAATGAGTCATTTGTCTCTCTTTTTGTGTTTTGTTTATTTTCCCTGATATGCAAATTCAAGTTTAAATGAAATATTTTAGCAGTAAATATGAACTTGGTGAAATTAAAAAAAAACAAAACAGTAGCATGTGAACTATGAACAGCATCTGGTCCAAAGTATGTATAATGTTGGAGTGGAAGTGAAGGAGTTGCCTGAACTCAAACAAGAGTTCCTTTTTCATAAATGGTATTAGTTGGAGAAATACATTATGTGGGCTGCACAGTCAAGGACAAAAGTAATTCATTAAAATGAATAACTTTTTTTTATCTAGAGCTGGGTGTGGTTTATCACAGCTTTGATCCCAGCTATTTTGGAGGCAAAAACTAAGAGAATCACAATTCAACGTTAGCCTGACAAAAAGTTAGCAAGATACCATTTTAGTCCTTATCGCTGGGCACAGTGGCAAATAACAGCTACAAAAGAGACTGAAATCAAGAGGATGAGGATAGTGATTTGCAGGCCAGCCCAGGCAGACAAGTTTGTAAATGTCCATCCCAAAAGAAAAAAGGTGGTCATTATGGTGTGCACCTTTTATCCCTATGAGAAGGATGACCAAAACACAAATAAGAGGATTGCAGTCCCTGCTGGATTAAGCAGAAAAGACCTTATTTGAAAAATAAATGCTGAAAAAAAGAGTGGCTAGAAACAAACCCATAAACATTTTTTCCTTTCCCAGATTAGAAATTAGAAATTTTGTTTAAAATACAATTTAAAAACACATCATATAAAAGAACAAAAACAGGTTAAAAATTAAAAGCACACAATGATAATCCTTACTATTAAGTTGTATATGGTAACTGTTATCTTTAATCCTAGTTAAGATTTAATCCTAGTTAATCCTAGTTAGAAAGATCTAAGAGATCTTTCAATAGATTTAGTTATTTTAGGATGTCCTTACTAGAGTGTGTTTGTGTGTGTGTGTGTGTGTGTGTGTGTGTGTGTGTGTGTGTGTGTGTGTGTGTGTGTTTGTGTGTGTATTGCTGTGAAACAAAGTAACATGAAACAACCTTTTTTATGCTAATGGGTTTATAGTCAGGAATTGAGATTGGATGTAAAGTCCTTTTTAGTCTTTGTACTATTAAAGTTGCTGCAGAAAGACTAATGAATAGAAATATGTAAGGATTTTTCTCTCTTGTGTCTGGGTTGTGGGTGGTAATGACTGAGGCCTGGGCTTTGCTGCAGCTATGCAATGGACTAGCTCTGTGTGTCTGTATACACTGTGACTTGGTTTTTTTTTTCAGCTCCCAAATAGTGGGCTTACGAAGAGGAGAAGAGGACTCCCAAGAGCTTTAGGAAAAACTTGTATTGTTTCTAATGACCTAGCTAAGGAAGTACACATGATCATTCCTAAGTGTTCTGTTGGAAACAATTATGAGTATGCATGTAAAGGGGATGTGTGTGTGTGTGTGTGTATGTATGTATGTGTGTGCATATAATAATTGCATGCCAAGGTATACATATATATATATATATATATATATATATATATATATATATATATATATATATATATATACACACATAATGTTAGATACCACAGGGCTGACAAAATTGGTGATCCTATTTGGAAAGATTGCTGATAAAGTCTTGTTTTGACATATTTTAACATAACTAAACAAACAGATCTTCACTACTATTCTCTTAGAAATTTAATTACTATGCCTGTACAGACTATGTCATTACCATGCTGTAAACTTTTAAATATTCTTTGATGACATGATAAATACCTACCTTCTTGTCTTCTACCAATGAAATTCATGCTGTTTTACTACAGTGACTTCTGCATCCTGATTATGACCTCTTATAAATATACAAACACATGTACTCATTACCTTACTCATGCAACTGTAACCCCTCTATACAGTATCTTTACAATAAAAAATAAATAAAATACACACATTTAAATGTGAACCTGCATACAGACACACATTTAAAGAAAATAATCTTAGTTTTAGTTTGGTCAAGTGTCAGCTTGACTCACTTTGTCACATTTTATGTCTGCCTCACAACTTGCTTTTCTGTATCACTGTCATGCTACCCATGATGTCATAAAGAAACAATCTCATAGGCTGTTTCCTTAAAAGGCTCGTGTGAATTCTTTATTATTTTAGTAGGAAATATCTACTATATTTTAGTTCATATAACCTGAGGGGTTGTGGCTGGGGTAATGGAGAGGCTGTCTTCTGAAGCACAGAAAAGTCCACTTAGTTTTGTATTCCTCACTAATGAAAACTGACAGCTCACTACACTTTGAACTGGAAGTCAAATCGGTTAAATTCTCACTCCAATTTTAGAGCATATATTCTGATTCTTTTATGGAATACATTAGCCTGAAAAGATCTATTGAAGTGATAAGCTATGGTTTTTTTTTTCAGTATGTACTGGTCACAGGATGTCCATTAGTTTATTCTCTAGTTGGACTAAATATGATACCATTGTTACTGGGATATCTGCAACCACAAGACAAAAACACACAAGCCAAACTCACATCCCTGTGAATCTAGATTTCATGTAGTCAATTACATCATTGCCCCCAGGTCACTGGTCTAGACTGGCAGCCAGTAAAGAATGTACTTACCAGGGTTTCTGGTAGAGAAAAATTTCATCAGTATAGCAAATAAACTTACAGTAAATTAATTGACAGCAAAAAAAAAAATGTACTATAAGCCAGGTTGCTCATAGTTGCAGGGGTTTTGTGAGGTCCTTTGCTACAGGATTATAAACAGAGTCTTACATTTCTCTTCCACTAAGTTATTGGTATAAGTCCCAGATTTTAGAAAATGTTACTGATTCAACAACTTTCATTTGATAGAACTAGTTTATCAGAAAAGGAAAGGGTTACCAGGATGTTTTGAAGACACTTAAAAATAATGGTGATTAAGTTTTAAAGCAAAACGTGAGTTAAAAAACAAATTTATTTTAAGTCATTGTTGATCAGGATGTTAAAGTGTAGTTCCTAGCTTTAATTTTCATAAATGGAAAATTGTGAGACTTGTTTTGGAAACTTGGACCAAACATTACTTAGCTTAGCCGGCCACTACTTATTCTGGTCTGTGTAGACTTTGGCAGAAGGTTCCAAGTGTGACAGAGGCGATTTCTCTGAAACGAATGAAGGAATGTTAGAACATTTGGGTCCTATTATTTCCACTTCAGAACTTCTCAAATGCAGTGTTACTGCCCACCTCACCATGGCTGAGAACTCACTTAAAATTCATACAGGCTTATTAAGAAATGCAAGGTCCTGAATATTCTGAATACATGCAGTGTATGTCTGGAGACTGACTCAGCTGATGGAACACTAGGGAGTTTCTGGGGCCTTGCTTTACAGTTCTCAAATTGAACATTTGGAGAGCCAAAATACACAATGGAAAATACTCCCAGTCTTGCTGTTTCCAATTAGGTGTAGACCTTTTTTTTTTTTTTTAATACTTCAGCAGGTAGTTATTCTTCATGTTTATTAATTAAAATATTTATTAATGTGTATATACTTTGGAAGCTTTGCAGTTGGGAATAAAAGATTTTTTTTGTCTATCTAGAATAAATAATCATTTCATCCTCGTGGTTCTCCCTTCTGACCTTTTACTTAAGAGTGTTAGAAAGGTGGCTTTCCTCAGTTTTATGGCAGATGCTGAATAATGTAATGAGGACATAAACCCATTAAACCTATTTCATCCAGTGTACTAGGCAGTATCAAGGAAGTGGATGGTAGTACATGTTCAGTGATTTTGTTATTTGGAACAATCTATCCAATGTGGTTAGGACCCAGGGTATTTTAACATTATGATCCTTATTTATATAATCAGATCTATGACTTAATATGTTTGATTTGAATGGTTTTTGCTTTTGCATTCTGTGAACTTACAGGCTCTGCAAATAACAAACATTCAAAATAACAGCTTGTGACTTCACTTGTGATGGTTACTAAACATATATCAAAGTAGAATATTTTATGATATTCTTTATGTACAGCCTGGCAAGTAATCATTGAAGGGCAGCACACAAACACATAATGGATTGTTATAAAATTCTCTAATGATGTTGTCATTTGCAGTATTAGAGTAGAAAGCCAAGGAAAGGTACTATTTAGTGAGTGCCTATGGGTAACAATTGCTAGGCTTCCTTTCTTCACTGGGTTGATTCAATTATTCCCATCTGAATCTCAGTGAAGTCAAGAAACCTGTCTAAGACCACCCAGTTTATAAATGTTGGAGTTTGTTTTGTCTAATTCCAAGTATGACTTCTAAATCTAATGACACTGTTGCCAATCTTGAATTAATTAGTATTTTGTATCATTTCCTTTTGGCTTAACTTTGAAATTTCCTTGCAGATTAAAAAAAAATACCCTTATACTTCACAATAATAGCTCGTTTGTTATGTTCTCTGTCTCCATAAGAATGTTGTGGGAAGCCAGGCACTGGTGGCTCATGCCTGTAATGCGAACTACTCAGGAGGCTGAGATCTGAGAATTCCAGTTCAAAGCCATCTGGGTAGGAAAGTTTGTGAAACTCCTATCTCCAGTTAACCAGCAAAAACCTGGAAGTGGAGCTGTGGCCCAAGTGAACCAAAAAGCCAAATGCGAGTGTAAGGCCATAAGTTCAAGCCTCAGTACTGTCACAAAAGAAAAAGAAAAGAAACAAAAAGAAAAAAATGTTGTGGGACTGAACCAAAAACAGGGAGCATATTTTCTTAACAGCAAGACTAAGAAGAGAATGCTCTTTTTGCATACTTATTGCTTGTGGGATATTTCCTAAACAGAATAGTTTCCAGATATGCATGAACAAAACCTAGGATTCTGTACTTAGAGCAACATTCAAAAAATTGTTGATGAAAATCTCAATATTATGTACCTACACTAAATGGCAGAGTATTAACTGCCTGAAAACATAGTAATTGATCTCTTCTTTTGGAAGCTAAGGTCTTTCAGCATGAGATTTTATTTATAAACAGTACTGTTTCTCCTAAAAGAGATTCATCATGAGGACATCTTTTACGACTGTCCAGATTGAAACATTAAAATAAAGATTGTTCTGCTAACCTTCTATAGGAATGGCAAGACCACTTTGGATTTGGGTTTATTTCCTCAGTTAGAAAGACATGGGATGAATATTGACCCTAGAGAAATATCCACAAAGTAAGAAAAGATCATTATGTAATGCATGCAGGATGAATTCTAGGTCATTTCTGGAAAAAAAAGCAGCTATTTGAAGGATTCTGTATAAATCATGCTTACGTCATTTGTTTTGAAGCTACTAAACTTGATCTGTGACTGATTATTTTTCTATAGCCCATGTGTAATGAATACTTGCACTTAGATGACTGGATATATTATTTATTCAAATAACTGTACAAGAAAAACATATTGCTTTCCTCAGTGACCTGGGAAGCCAAAAACGTTGAAGATCTGGGCAGTCCATTAATAATGAAATTTAAAAAGAAAAAAAAATAGAACAAATTGGTTGATGGAGTTAGCTGTAAAATGTAGTTGCTATGCTGAGTTACTGATTACAGGTATCGTGGTTTCTGTGTGAGGAGAGATGATTGGCCCAGACTGATGGTCGCTGTGGGTGACAAAGGCAGTGTTTAAAAGGTTGCTCTGACTGTGCAGGCTGACTGTTCTAGAAGGCTGTGTGTGGGTGTAGGTGTGTGCACACCCACATGCTCTCTGCTGTGCACCTGCAGGCAGTGCATTTGTAGGTTGTTCTTGTTTAATCCAGAATCGCCTGGCATTGCTACCTTGTGATTGGAACACAGGTATTATTTTAACAATGCTTTATTATGATATTTTGCCCATCAATAATTTTTAAACGAGACAAATATGTTCAAAAATTAGTTTGTGAACCCTTTTTTCCCTTTGTGTTCTCTTATAAACCCTGGATGTCTGTAACCCTGTAGTGTGCCCATGGTTATGTTTCCTTTTAAAATAACCTCCTTTGTTTAATTTGCAGTCTGATGTGAAGGAGGGAGTGAATAAAATGAGAAATGAACTTAAACTGTTTCTCAATCCAAACCCTGAAAGGCATTAGATTATTCCAGCAGAGTAGGAGACCTGGGGCTAGTTTAATAATCAAGATCTGTCAAAGCATTTGGAACGTCACAAGTAGAGGGAATGTGATGGATACTGGGTGAGCTTCAGTCACTGGGTGCCTAGCTCCTAGACAGGACACTGTACCCTGGGGTCAACCAGATAACTCTACTTATTCATTTTCCTCCTGACTTGAATTTTCTGATCATTTTTATCTGTGTTCATCTCTCTTCTCAGTCTCCACAATCCTTCTCAGAGAATACAATAATAGGATTGTGCATTTAATCATCAAGCATCTTTACATTTATTACAACTTTTCTCTGGACCATCAGGGTATTGCTATGATTCTAAATTCTGTATCTAAATGAAATTTTACAGGTGCCATATTCAAAGTTTGCTTTTTGTTCTATCACTATTACTGACCCCCAGAGTTTCAACTGAAAAGCTAAATCATCTTTACTCCCACCCCACCACATCTCATCAGACAATGAGTTTGGTTATGGAGCCTTGTTCTTTCTCCATTTATGCTTCTTGTTAACATTGTCTCTTGTTTTAAGATAATTACAACTACATGTGAACTGCTCTGCCTAACTCCCATTGCTTCTTTATGATTTATGCTTACCAAAATGCAGCCAGAATAGCATTTCTCATACAAAATTTTCATCACTTAAGTTTTCCTGCCAAAAATATGCAACCATTTTCTCCATAGAACTATCTTGTGGTTCTTCAACATGCTAGATAGGGATAAAGTTAACTCATCCTGAAGATTTCTTTCCATAAAACAGAGTAAATATTTGCTGAATAACTGAATAAAAATGCTTTCACTTACTGAGGCTGTCTCACAACACTTAGTACTTACTTTATTACAACAAAGTCTCATAAATTATATTGTAATTACAGAATTATACACCTGTTTTTCCTTGGCTGAGTTCCTAGAGCTTAATGTGAAGCATATTCATTTCTCTTTATAGCATATAGCCTGGGGCATGCATTTGGTAAATGCACCAAGTCTTTGCTGTAAGCACTGAGTCAGCCACTTGAGTTGTATACTGATGCTGTGGGTCCTCTTGCCTTTATTACCAGGACTGATGTGGGGCTTTCTAATCCAGCAGCTAATGTTTTTAGGGTAAGTATGTTTCACTACTCCTTGTCCTGGATGGGAAAGTGAAATGTATGTGGTAGTGCTTTCTTGGAGAGACTTCAGTGCCAAATCACTGACATTGCATTTGGTCCAAGGTCTTTTCAGTCTTGTCTACTGCCATGTACAATGTTAAGACTGGTGATGAAGGCATGTGTCAGGGTCTGCAGGCTTCCTATAACATTATACTTGAGCTGAGTCTGTGGCATTTACCTCAGATTGCAGCTGTATGCCACTATGTATTTGTTGGTGTTGTTTTTACCTTATACTTGGCAAAAATTTCAAATTAATAATTTCAAATCTCAGTTACAAAATTAGCCAATACTAATAATCAGGACCCCTTTTATACCAGTTCATCAAACATTTTACCCTTTTATTATTTACTTAATCATTGGATGCTCTTTCCCCTTCTCATGCTTTCTGAACCACTTGAGGGCATTCTGTACTGTAGACTTTTGACTTATCTTCTTCAGGTACTTTTCTTAATACTTAGGCATTTCTCTCTGTGTTTGTATGTGCTTGCATACACAGGTTCTGGGGCTTGAACTCAGGGCCTGGGTGCTGTTCCTTAGCTTTAGTAGCTCCAGGTTGGCACTCTGCCACTTGAGCCTCAGCTACACTTCTGGCTTTTTGCTGGTTAGTCAGAGATAAGAATCTTACAGACTTTCCTTCAAGGCTAGCTTTAAGCCATGATCATCAGCTCTCAGCTTCCTGAGTAGCTCGGATTACTGGTATGAGCCACCTGCGCCTGGTAGTTTCAGGTATTCTTGTGTACAACCAGATAATTATAATCTTCAAACATTTTCCAGTAGGCCTTCAGCCTACTGTTTCTATTTTACTTTAATCAAATAAGCCAATAACTTATTGTAGAGCATTTTCCCTTTCAAAATAGGATTCAGCCTAGGATAAAAAAAAATGCAGTTGTTACATGTTTGTACCTTCCTGAAGAGAATGCATTTTTAGTTTTGTGTGTGTGTGTGTGTGTGTGTGTGTGTGTACATGCGCATGCATGTGTGCATGTATGTGTGTGATAGCATTAATTTAAAAAAGAATGTAGTGTAGTCTCAATTCCTCCTTTTGAATAGAACATTTTTTATTTAGGTGTTTGGCAGGTAGATCTGTAGACTTAAACTTTCTAGTAGTTGGATTTGAAGTACTCAAGGCTATTATATGTAATATAATTAGAAACTATTGTAAGTCATGACTTAATTTGCATTGAGTGATTTAACCGTATTTGAAAAATAGATATAAAAGGAAAAATTGACTATGCCAACATTTAATAAATATATTCTGACATTGGAAAATGAAATAAAATGCCATTTTTGAGTTTCTATTGATACCCAAATTGGCTAAAATAGCTGAACTAACAGGTAACAGGTAAGGTGTTGTTCTTAAATTGTTCTTTCGTTAGTATTTTTGGGGATTGCTAGGGTTTGAATTTAGGGCCTTGAAATTTCCATCCAGGAGTTATATCACTTACATCACATCTTCAGCCTTTTTTGCTGAGTTACTTTTAGTTTAAGGTTTCTGCCTTATCAGGCTTAGACTACAGCCCTCTTATTTACAATTCCTTCTTGGTTCAGGTGACAAGTATGAATTACCCCACTCAGTTTTTATTGGGTTTGATGTATCTCTGGAACATTTTGTTCCTGTTTCCAATCTCAGCTTTCTGAGTCTGTTGATATGAACCATTGTGTCTTGTTATTTCAGTCTTTGAGGTCATATATGTATCTCCTTCAGATCTACATTTGACTGATTAATTGATATGAAATTTTTGCATGAAGACTTTTGTTGTTATTTTGAGAGAAGTATGCTGTTTTGACTGCAGGTGTTTATAAATTAATTCCTTGCAGAATAAAATCCTGAAGGTTTTAGAACATTATACATGAATATTTAATAGATAGCAAATATTTGGACTGGTTCAGGAAGGAAGTAAATGAGCATGGGATTGAATAAGCTCTTTGGGTATTTATCCCACTGGTGGAGGGAATCGTGTGGAGTGGTGTGTGTTTGTTGTTACTGTCATCTGTTCACCCATTTCAGCTAAACTCATGAATTCAGAACAGCCTGGGCTTATTTCCACAGCACTCAGACCTTTCTGTACATTTACACTTGCTCACAATCTGCTTCTTTTGCATTCCTAGTATGGTCATCTTTTGTTTTCCCACCAGAGTGTGTTCAGGATGGCCACTAGACACAAGGCAATCAAATTCTCATAGGCATGGAGGTAAAAGGAATACTATCAAATGTCATTCTTCAAAAAACTTTAATTTGTTTTTCCCTCTCCATTGTTTATGATAACCTCCCAGAAACTTGAAAATAGCATTTCCTTCCCCGCTGTTTTTGTCATGTGTGTTTGGAAGACAGTTTATTTTTCCCCCCAATGGAAAATAGTTTGCCTTTATCAAGAGAGGAGGAAAACAAAAGCAAAAACAAAAATCTATCAAAGCTATAGACTTAGGGTTTCCCCTATAATCACCATGTTTTCCTTCCTTTTTTTTTTTTTTTTTTTTGTTAAGAATCATGGAATCAGTGACTGGCAGAGGGAGGAGGGGCTGTTTTTGTGGTCATAGAGACTGGAGTCTAACTACTTAATTTAAACCCTGGTCTTGTCATTCACTAATCTCCATCTCTGTCATCCTGTCTCCTTATCTATAAAATAGGTACCACCTAGAAAGTTGCCATGAGGATTCCTGAACTGAAACTTGTTTAAGTATTTAATCCGGGCCTATGATAGGACAAGTGGTGTTTGTTAAAGAAAAATAAACTTTCTGCCCTAGCTTCTCCTTTCATGGCTAGAATTATTGGAAACCAGAATTCACATATCTTTGGATAGTTTTTCCCATGGAGCTAAGAAAGGGAGGGAAGAAAGGTGGATTTTGTTTTGAAATTTAATCTAATCAAAAATCAAAATGTATAACCTTGTCATTCATCTTGAAGTTTTGGCCTGGTTGAGAAGGCACTATTTAAACATGTCTACATGCTATCAGGCCCACTTGACCATTTTCTGTGAGTCTGCCCCTTCCCTAGTTCCTGAGTACCATGTTTAGTGTGGTTTAAAATTTTATGGATGTCAGGTACACATACTTGAATGAAAACATATTTTCAGCGATGACCCTGGGAAGCATGTTCTCAGCTTTAAAAATGATGCTGCCGTTAGCATGTAAAACATATAAATGAGTATTTAAATAACATCATTGCAGTCTTCCAGGCCTTCAAATGTCTTTTAAAAAATATATATTTTATTGTTATTGTAGAGGTGGTGTACATAGGGGTTATAGTTATATAAGACAAGTAATTAGTAAAGTTTTTAGACTGTCATTCCTTCTCTCACTCTTGTCTTTTTAAGTGCCATAAAATCAACCATTTTTGAAGCTAAGAAGTACTTGTAGTTTTTTTTTTCTACTGAAGGCAGCAAATGAGGAAACATGATGTCTCGAACTTCCAGGAATTCAGGAGCATTTCAGTGTTGTGGAACCATGTTTAATAATCATTGTGTTGCATGGAAGATTGTTTACATTATTAAAACTCCGTATCTTGGATAGTGAATCTTACAATCTATTGAAGTCTAAAGCTGTTAGAAAAGTTAATGAAAGTGTTAACTCACCATCTTTTCAGGGGACTAAGTCAGATTAAATGTCAGGCTTCTGAGGATTGTTAGTGATGAAGCTGAGGATGTATTTTAAGAGAAAAAAATTCTTCCATGTATCTAGAATTTCTGTTTATGTGTGACATTTCCTAATTATGTTATATGCATTTTATAACTGTAGATTTAAGTAGCAATCTGTGTCTTTTCTTTCTTTTGTATTGGTGTTAAAACTCCAAGTCTCGTATCATGTTTGCTAGGCAAACACTTTGCCAAGTTATCTGTCTTTTCCTCTTTTCTCCTCTTCCCTCCTTATCTCCCTCCCTTTCTCCCTTTTTCCCTTTGCCAGTTCTGTGTCTTGAACTCAAGTAGTTGTGTTCACTTAGCTTGCTCTCTTAGCTTGCTTGTCCACCTGGTGTTCTACCACTTGAGTCACATCTCTAGTCCAGCTTTTTGCTGGCTAATTGGACTTTTCTGCTCAGCTGGTCTCAAACCTGGATTCTTCAAGTCTCAGCCTCCTGCATAGCTAGGATTACAGGTGTGAGCCACCAGGGCCAAGTTCCTTTGCATTATTATTTAGTTTTTCAGTTTATTTTTAGATGGTGTCTCATGTTAACTCTTGGCTGCATCAAGTTGCTAACCTTGATTACTTGGTCCTATTGTATTCAGAGTAACTGGGATTACAGGAGTGCCCCACTATAGCCATAGTTAACATACTTACACATACTTACACAACTAAAGTCAGTTCCTTACCATTGTATTTCTTTTTCTTTTCTTTTTTTTTTTTTTTTTTTTTTTTGATGCACAGCACATAGTCCCTTTGTTAGGCTGTATCTGTAGCTAAGGATACCTTACTTTCTATCTCTACTGATCTATAAGCCACTGATAAAAAGCTTCAGAAAAGAGTTAATTAACTGACTATCTTTTGTTTATTAAGATGCTCTTTGATTATACCTATAGTAATGGCAAAACTAATTTCTTAAAGTATTGAAGAAATGAGTATTATTAATAAGTAGATAAAAGCACCGGTGTAATGATACATATATATGCTGTTTTAATTTTTCTGGTTTATTGGAGAGTAAAATTTCTGGGTGGAATTGGACTCTGTGAGAAATAATGAGTTAGTTAGGAGTTCACTGAAAGCTTTTTACAGAACATAGGTTCTTAGTGGTCCCTTAGGAGAAACAAGGAAACCTTGGGCCAAGTTTTCTTTTTAGACAGTGGAATAATACAAGATGTGTTAAGCCAAATTTTTCATGAATATTCCATTTCTATGAGTTGTTCTAAGATGTACCAATGATTAGATTATTATCAATAAATGTCTCCCTATTTTGTCATACTTAGTCTTGAGCTTGTGCCAAGGACATGCATTTTATACTTGAATTTTTCACCTCAATGTCATGTTTAACATCTTGATCTTGACAGTTTCTTAGAACTGACTTTCTGCGATGGAAGGGTGAGAAGAAGGACATGAACTATGAGACTATGTTTTTCATGTCAACTATTATGTACATGTGGGTTAGAAGTAAGTGACTAGTTATCATATGTTTGATTTATCTTAAGTAGTTTCGGTATTCCTAATGGTGGTTTTACCTCTTGAAGATTAATTATTTAATGCTGTAGTGTGAAGTCCTCTGGTAATTTCTCTTTGATGACTATAAAAGTTCTTTAGGTACACTTTTTTTTTCAGTAGCTTTTTAGTTTTAACATTAGAGAGAAGCCTAATAGAGCTTGAATAACCAGGAACTAGAAATTGCAGTTATTATTGTTGGCACAATTTAGAAACGTTGATTTTAATAATTGGCCTAAAACATACTATATTGTTCATCTGTGTTATACCATGAATTTCCTTTTCTTTTGCTGGTACTGAGCTTTGAACCCAGAGATTTGCTTGCTTACCTTGTCTGCTCAGCTAGTGTTCTACCAAATAAGCAACATCTCCAGCCTGGCTTTCTAATGGTTAGGAAATAGAATCTTATGAACTGTTCTGCCTAAACTGGCTTAGGCCATGATCTCTCAGCCTTCTGAGTAGATTGGATTACAGGTGTGAGCCATCAGCACTTGGCTTGTCTTCTTTTTAATTCATATTTATTTAAGTACTCAATAGTCCATTACACTGTTTGTTCAGTAACAATGAAGGTTAATTTTTACCTGTATTTTGCTTACTCATTACAAATTTCATGTATGCTTAATTAAATTGCATGAGATGGATTTAGCTTAGTCTTGAATGCTGAGGAATCAGTGAAGAAGGAGAAGAGGTTAGAGGCTTCTGTGGCAAGCAGACACAAAGCTATGTTGGTGTCAGTGCCAATCATGGAGGGAGCAGGGAATCACCAAGGGCATGTGGCCAGCCTGGGATCTCAGTCTAAACCCAGTGGAGAGGTTATGAATACACCTTTGAGAAAGTGCATCCATGTCAGCTTTGCAGACTGTGGTTAGGTCTTATGGAGATATAAGAAGTTGTCTAGAACTCCTAATGTACATGATGGGGCAGGAAAAAGCCCATTTCCTTGTCTCCTGGCAGTCAGTAGCCTAGGCATCTGCAAGAACTCAAGACTGTCAGAACCAAACTGGGGCATCACTTTACTAGCAAGGAGACATTGATAGTCAGCCAATCTGCTCTCCTGTCTCAGGAGGATCTTAAGTGCTTTTGGTTAGACTTTCAGGCTCAAAGCTTGTAGATGCAATAATTTACTGCACCTGGCAAGCCATGACATACAGTTGTTGGCATGCCTACACCTGACCACTGCTGGTAGTGATTAATTATCTAGCAGGACAGCACGATAAAGTCAGGCAAGATCACAGGCAAAGTACATTTGTCCATGTGGCACCTCCCTTCTACTTTAGTATTTTAACTCATGCATGAGGCTACAAGGAAATTAAGAGAGTAAAAGGGAAAGAGCCACATTAGAGAGAAGTCTATACAATAAATGCAGCCACTTATTCAACTATATTTCAAATACTTTAGTGTGTAATTCCTCAAAGTAAGTATCTATGCATTCATCTTTGAAATTCAAATTCCATTTTGCTAATGAACATCCCAGTGTTTACCAGAGGTACAGTTAGCAGTGACAAAATTCATTGGGATCCTAAACTTCCTTCTTTAGGTATCAGCAGAGTCCTGACTTGACTCAAAGGCCTACAGATGTTGGCTAGGCGCATCCTCTGATATAGCAGAAACTGGCAGGTAGAGTCAATACCTACATTATTTATCCTGAGAAATGGGTGCTGAGTCCTTGAAAGTTCAGTGTAAGACCTACTTCCATTTCTGATAATTCATTGCTGATATCTATTTAGTATTTCTGGATTGCTGGTCTATGTGGGTTTAAGCAAGAAGAAGAAATAAGTGGCCTGTGGATGCCTCTGTCTCTGAGGACCTACAGATTTGGTTGCCACACACTCTCCTGAGGACTAGGACAAGACAGACAGGTCCCCTTTGGGTGTTCACTCATATATAATCAAAGTGATCAAAAGAAACACAAAATGAACCCCAGGATAGGGACACAAGTGGTTTTTTATTTCTTTCTATTGTTCCTAACATATTTATAACGTACCATGTGATTTTTTTGTTTCTTTGTATGTTCTTCCCACACAGTATAACACCTGTTTTCACTGTATCTGATGTTGTTGCCCTGCATCTTGTATATACAATTCTCTAGCTTGGGGAGGGGAAGGGAAAAAACAAAATGCTTAAATAGTGATACAGGTTGACCCATTGTAACAATGAGATGTACAAGACACTATGTTGAAAAACGAACTTTACAATTTAGGCAGGTTGGTCGGGGAGGGAGGAGCATAGTTGTGGAGGTGGAAGGGAAGGGATGGTAGGGGAAAAACAAAGGAGGAGGCAACAATGCTTGATAAGAAATGTACTCATTACCTTGCTTTTGTAACTGTAACCCCTCTGTACAGCATTTTTACAATAAAAAACATATTTAAAAATATTTTGACATAAAAAAAGCAGCACAGAATTTTCATGTAGCCTAGATCTTCTGAAAACTCAGCTTGGAGACAATGTTTTTCTTATAACTTTCTGTGTTTCAGTATCTGACCAGATGCTTGTCTTTGCCTATAAAAGTCAAGTAAGTATACCAGCAGTTATAAATGGTACATAGATGTCCTTTCAAAGTGTAAGAGTTTAACATTTTAAATTTGATTTAGGGCTTTTCCAGATCTAGTTGTCTGCTCCGGTGAACAAAGGAATTACTTCAGCTCCATGGTGGGTTCCTACCCTCCTCCCCCACCCCCATCTCCCCGCCTTGCCCAGTTTGGAGAATGTGTTTTCATTTTATCAAAAACAGATAAGAGAAGTTTCAATAAGAAATATAGTCAAACACATTCCTTTTGAGAGGAGGAATTCCCACGAAGAACACAGTGTTTGTAGACTTTCCTTTTGAGCAAATTGTATTTGCAGATTGCTCTTTCATATCGTATCAAAGTCAAGTTTGTTATGAATATACCCAGGCATAGATTGGGAAATTATTGCTATTTATTCTAAATGTCTACTATACTCATTGGTTCTTTAAGTGCCAAGTGAGTTTTTTATTTCTCTGTTGCAAGTCAGAAAGTAATATTTTATAACTTTACACATATTTTCCCAGTGCATTTTTTTCAGAATTAGAGTATATGATATTGACATGAAGATACAATCCATTTTTTCTGTTTAATCCAGTTCTCC
The DNA here is from genome assembly GCF_019054845.1 of Dipodomys spectabilis. Lineage (NCBI taxonomy): Eukaryota > Metazoa > Chordata > Mammalia > Rodentia > Heteromyidae > Dipodomys > Dipodomys spectabilis. The sequence continues at coordinate 2,289,577 of NW_024870715.1, forward strand.
AGTTTTATGAGTATTTGTGTATGGAAGTGCATTTAGTTGTATAAAATTTAATGTGGAACCCATAAGTAATCCAAATCTTCTTTGTGCCAAGGTCTTGCAATTTCTATCCCCTGTAAGTTTAGTATATGTTCTGCAGAAAAGAGCACAGGTCTACCTTACACACATCAAGACTGGTAGCCTCATCCCTCAGTAACAAGGAGATATGTTCTCTGTTATTTGCTACTCCCTTCTCGCTTTCCAGGGCCTCTAGCCCTACTAACTTCTTCCTCCTTGCTTTCTTCAGTTCTGCCACGAAGGGCCAGCCCTAGAGCAAGAAATCATAAGGTCTTAGGACAGGGTATTGATGTGGCAATCCCCATCCAGTTGTGACACAGAAGTGTCTCTTACCCCTGATCTAGACACCTACAGCATCCTCCTGTGGGGATCACTATGCTTCTAATGCTCCTCTGTCTCTGTGAATGGAGCAATGGGCCCAAGCAAGGGAGAAGTGTGTAGGTTTCTCTAGTTGGTACACCTTGGAGATTTGCTCTGGTGGTTAATAGGATGGAGCAATCAACAGCTGGCAAGTGGGAAGTTCCTGTGTGCTGTCAGCACTGAGTGGGGGTGGAACCTATGCTTGAGGGATCTCAACAGCAGGACCAGTGAGATCACCATGGAAGGAGAGGCTGCAGAAGAGAGAAAGGAGCTTGATCCTTTAGTATCTTCTGGGTACTTGTTTCTGCTTTCTGAATAAGGAGGCCTACAAATTCTGTGGTACTGTCTGATAGACATGGGCTATTATCAGCAATCACTGACTCTACACAGTGCCTTCTTATTTTCATGTATCAATCTATATTTGCTTCAAATCGTAGTGACATAATAAGATATTCAGAGAGACCATGTGGGGAATAGACCAGCACAAAACCCATAATGATATAAATATGTGGTGGAAAATTACAAAAAAAACCCTTGCATTTCCACTTTTATTTTGCCTCAAGGAAATGTCAGAATGCCCAGCTGGCCATAACCAGTTCCAAAGTTGCTGCCAAAACTAGTAGGTGGTGAAAGATAGAGCTTGTTATTCTTCTCCATATCGGTGCTTGACTGTGGGTTTGGGGGGTCACTGTGGCGAAGCCAGACCAGGTGCTGTCGCCTGTAAGAAATTCCATGCTGACATCAGCACAATTAGACCCAATGAAAAGTAGTTTTCAGTAAAGGTGAAAGTACTTGACATGTGGATGAATGTCTGTAGAAATGTATTTACAAATAGGCCTAAAATGTTTTCATCTGGAATGCAAAAGGACAGAATTTGTGTTTTACAAGAAGGAAAATATTTTGATAAAATTAAAACATTAGAAAAGTTGTATGTGTAGGTTGAAGGACCAGTGTAACAAAGTTAAATTGTTTCACCTCACCCTCCCACATGGAGAGTTTTCCAGGGATGTGAGATGTGAGGAGTAAAAACTAAGGTTTATGTCACCTTTGAACTGTGGAGGCCAAACAACTTCTCTTGTTTTATGTGGAAGAAGCCTACTTCATTCTGGAGCTTAGAAATAATATGGCTTCACGTCTGATCATTTCAGGACACTTTAAAAACATGGTCTTGTCTCCTGTTAAGGATTCTCTTTTCCTTCCACTAGCAGTTTTCCAAGAGCATCTTTGCATATACATTGCATGAACATATACATTAGGGATTAGTGAACTTTGGAAGCTTCTGAGGTCAGTTTTTTTTTAAGACTTGTCTTAATAATCAGAACCAGCTGTTTTCCAGTGAGCATCCAAGCAAACAGCCACTTTGTTTATTACTCTGTTCTGCCTGACCTGAGGTCAGACAGACATCAGAATGCAGACCGGACCTGCTCAATATCTTTGCTCCTTTGGTACCTTAAAGACCAGGCAAAGAGGTTCATTAAAATCTAGGGTTATTAAGAAGAATTTGCTTCCATCATTAGTTTCACATCCTAATCTTCTCCCAAATCTGCAAAATAAATAGATTTGAATGTCAAGTTTTCTCCTTGCTTACTATCATAGAGTTGCTAATTAGAAGCAAAATGTCCAATCATTCCTGTAGAAAAAAAGAGACTCAGCAAGGGGCCCAGATAAACTGTGAACTGGGTGATTAATATAAGAATAATCATGAGTCTTGTGTCCTTGAATGCTGTTGTAGTGGAGTTAATAGGAATAAAAATGGTTTGTCTCCTCCAGTGGTTGGTGAGGTCTTTCACTTGTCTAACTTTCGCCTCTTGGGTGTCTACTTTCCAAGCAGATTGGTCTCCCTTCTGTGAATCATTGTCTGGGTGGATACTGTCTTACTCTTTTAAACCTCCAGTTATTGTTTCTGTTTTATAATTTTTGCCTTGGTTGGTTGTTCTCATGTTTGATCCTGTTCTGACTTTTCAGTTTTCTTCGCTCTGCTTATTGCATATTCCCCTTCAGCAACAGTTTGCAAGTATTTGCATTGCCTTGTGATGATTTGCATTTCCCATGAGCATTAAAACATGCCCATGTCCCAAAGGGCAGAGCCAGTGCCCTGGAGGCAGCATGCAAGGGGTAAATCCTGCCCCCACCACCATTGTGTCCTTGGAGAAGTGACACAGCTTTTCAATGTTCCACTTTTCTCCTCTGCAGAATGGGGATGATAATACAGTTCCTGCCTGAAGATTAAATGACTTGCTCTACATTATGTATTTAGGACTCTGTAGTATATAGTGAATACTTCACTAATATTAACATTTATTATTTTTTAATAAGTTTTTTATTTTGAAAATACTATACAGAGGGGTTACAGTTACATGAGCAAGGTAATGAGTACAATTCTTATCAAGCATTGCTGCCTCCTCCTTCGTTTTTCCCCTACCATCCCTTCCCTCCCACCTCCTTAACTCCCCTCCTCCCCCCTTTGCCCCCCACCCCAAATTGTAAAGTTCCTTGTTCAACATAGTGTTTTGTACATCTCATTGTTACATACAAATGGGTCAACCTGTATCCCTATTTAAACATTTTGTTTTTTCCCTTCCCCTTCCCAAATTATACCGACATCAAATACAGTGAAAACAGGGGTTATACTGTGGGAGAGGAACATACAAAGAACCCCGAGATAGGGACACAAGTGGTTTTTTTTTCTTGCTATTGTTTCTAACATAAATTTTATTATTACTTATTAATAAACATTATTATTACTTATTTTTGTTTAGTTATAGAGCTTCTTATTAGCATCAAAATTTTCTTTAGCAATTTTTTATTAGAATTTTTTTGGGGGACAACATATCTCCCTATCTCTGATATTTGGAGTTGCTTGGAATATGTTTAGAAAGTACTCCTCTAAGAAGTAAGTTTGGTATTCTCATTTTTTTCTTTTTCTTAAATGCTGCTTTTATATTTTATATTTGTATGCGGCTTTTACTCTTTTTCCTAAGCATTGTAATGAAGTCCAGTATCTTGCTACTCTTGGTGTGACATGGCCAGTACCAGGGAACAGGTAGAAAAATAGATGTTAGGTTGCAACTCAGCCCAACTGGATGAGAATCTGCATTTCAACAAGATCTCCAGGTGAATCTTAAGTACATTAAACATTCTCTATGGTCTATAGCACCATAGTGCTCTAGGGAAACATGAAGGAACCGACCTGAATTCTATTTCATAACACATAATATTGACTCCTTCTACAAGTACAGCACTTTAAGCCCTTTGAGATTTCTTGGAAAACCCATGTTGGCATTCTCTTGTGTGTAATTGTTATCGATTAATGTCATGATTAAAAGTTCAACTCAGGTCCACTGGGAACTTTAGCTCATTGAAAGAAGAAAAAATAGAAAAGAAAAACATCTCATTGATCTGAAACCCTCAGTCAGTCATTCTAACCTTTTCAGAAAACACTTCAGATAAATAGCAATAATCTTAGCAGTGAGAGATTTGTCTCAAGGAATAATCTTTCTAACAATGGCTTGCATTGATTAAGTTCATTGCTTTTTAACTGTTCACTTTGTTGCTGTGGTAACTATTTTAAACATTACAGTTCATTTTCTTAGTTGAAATTGTGTGGAGGAAGGTTGCACAAAGAAGCATATTTGGGCTTCTTCAACTGCTGGCGAATTGCTTGAAGAGAATGTAGTTTTCTGTTTTGTCCCCCCCCCCCCACCTCCCCAAATATTGCTTTGTTGAAATAAGGTTCTGGAAAGGGGAGACTTAGTCATATTTATGGGCTAGACAACATACAGAAGAGTCAGACTAGTGTTAGGAATCTTGGTATCTATGTCAGGTGACAAGACAGGACTACCCATGCTAGAATTAGCTGAAGAACTTTGCTTTAAGGAAAACTTTACTTTTGTGAACCCTGCATTATGGTGCTGTTAGATGCTTCTCTTGTCTTTTACATACGTCTGTCTTTATTGGTAGTTGGAACATTTGGAAAGTTATCACCAGCCATTTGATTGTTTGGTGGCAAGAAAAAATGAATTTAGACAATATGAATTTAGATTTAAATAGTAAACTCAGGTACAAAAGTTAAGTAGTGGTATTTAGAGATTTAAGTTATTACTGGAAAATGATGTTTTGAAATTTAGAAAACAGTAGGTCAATAATTATAAAACCAAAGAGTACTGATATACTCTAAACCAGCCTCGGAGTCTTCTCAACCTTTTCAAGCCTCTCATCTCTTTATATCCTATCAGATGCTTAGTGATTCCCAACAAAAGTTCCTTTTATAATGTCTTACATAACTGTCTGTTGTATCCACCTACCTAGCTTTCTTGCTTGGATTACTGTTACCTCTTGCTTAGAGAGTTTCAGTAGTCTCTGAATCAAGCACTTCTTCAAAACCATCCACTATATATTTTTAATTCCCTCCCTCCCTCCCTCCTTCCCTCCCTCCCTCCCTCCCTCCCTCTCTCCCTCTCTCTCTCTCCCTTCCTTTCTTTCTTTCTTTCCCTCCCTCCCTCCCTCCCTCCCTCCATCCCTCCCTTCTTCCCTTCCTCCCTCCGTCCCTCCCTCCCTTTGTCCCTCCCTCCCTCCTCCCTCCCTCTCTCTTTCTTTCTTTCTCTCTCTTTCTTTCTTTCCCTCCCTCCTTCCCTCCCTCCCTCCCTTCCTTCCTTCCTTCCTTCCTTCCTTCTTTCCTTCCTTCCTTCCTTCCTTCCTTCCTTCCTTCCTTCCTTCCTTCCTTCCTTCCTTCCTTCCTTCCTTCCTTCCTTCCTTTCTTTCTTCCTTCCTTTCTCCTCTTTCTTTCCCTCCCTCCCTCCCTTCCTTCCTTCCTTCCTTCCTTCCTTCCTTCCTTCCTTCCTTCCTTCCTTCCTTCCTTCCTTCCTTTCTTTCTTCCTTTCTTCCTTTCTTCCTTCCTTTCTTCCTTCCTTCCTTCCTTCCTTCCTTCCTTCCTTCCTTCCTTCCTTCCTTCCTTCCTTCCTTCCTTCCTTCCTTCCTTCCTTCCTTCCTTTCTTCTTCTTCTTTCTTTCTTTCTTTCTTTCTTTCTTTCTTTCTTTCTTTCTTTCTTTCTTTCTTTCTTTCTTTCTTTCGTCATGGGGCTTGAACTCAGGGCTTGGGAGCTGTCCCTGAGTTCTTTTGCTCAAGAGTAGTGCTCTATCACTTTGAGCCACAGCTCCATTTCTGCTTTTTTTTTTAATGGATAATTGTGGATATGAGTCTCATAGGGTCTTTTCTGCACAGCTTGGCTTTGAATCATGATCCTCGCATCTCAGTCTCAAGTAGCTAGGATTACAGGTGTGACCCCCAGTGCCCAGCTTTAATTTTTTGATTAGTTGTACAAAGAGGTTACAATTATGTAAGCCAGGTTATGAGTATAATGTGCCTTGACCAATGTCACCCCTTTCATTGTTCTTCCCCATTTACCTCTTTCCTTCCCCTCAAGTTACAATTTTTAATGTTAATTTTGTTAATACAGACTCAATTTTGATATGCACAGGCTCAACAATATCAAAACTTGATAACATTTCATTGTCAATAAAAAATAAGAAAACCACGTTTTCTAATTTGCTCACTTAAATTTTTTCAGAATGGCCACAATATGCCTTTATAAACTTTTTTGCCCAACTCTTCCATTTGTGGACCTGAGTACTGGCAAAGTTGGAGTAATCATTATATTCCATGTATATACTGTGTTTCTCAGCCTTCTCAACTTCAGCCTTCTTTTTTCCATCCGGATTTGTCCGCTCATTAAACTGACCTGTCTCATTGCTGGCTCAGTTTAGTATAGTTTATTATTCTCCATTCTAAGTTCATAAACTTTAACTTTTGTCCAGTCAGTTGATATGATCAACCAGCCTCATGGAAAACATTACTATGAATTAGAATACCTGTTTACTAATTCACAGCGATATATTGTCTCTGAAAACAAGATACCTACAAATAAACTCAGAAACTAGAGAGTTTGTGAATTGGTTCAGAATTGAAACCTAAGGATTGAAGCCTTAAGGATATTCCATCCAGGTTATGGGAAACCTTATTCCCTTATCAGGTCATCTGATAGGTCCTTTTCTTGGATAATTGGATATAAACACTGATGGATTCTTCAGGTTCCAATCTCTTATTTCTTACTGGGACTGACTGGAGTACCATTCTCCTTTACAGCATTTTCTGTTCTAAATAGTGGCTTTCTAAATTACAACAGTACTGGCATGTGGACCTCATACTTGCAAGATGTCAAATACCACTTAAGCCATGTCTCCATCCCCTTTTTATCTTGATACTATTTTCAAGATAGGGTCTGTCTGTATGCCTAGGCTAGCCTGGACTGCAGTTTTCTTATACTTCCCTGTGTTGCTAGTGATGACAGGCTCTCACCATCATGCCAGCCTTTCTGCTGTGTAACTGTGATAAAATGCCTACCACCATGACAAGCCATTGTTTGGGATAAAATCTTGAGAACATCTTACTGGCTTTGAAACATCATTCCCAAATATCTGCTTCCAAAGGATTACAGGTTTGAGCCATCAGGCTCAACTAGCAGTATTCTAGTTTTTAATTTTTGAAACATTTCATGTCTATAAAACCATGCATAGTCCCTTCTTCAATGGAGCCAGCATCTATGGAGGGCTGATCAAATGGTCTCAGAATGTCACTTTTGTTTGAATTTATACCTGAACTCTTATGTTACTTGGTGCATTTATTATTATCTTTATTGTATTTACCTCATTTCTTAGTCACTTTTAGATCACTTAAAAGCAGAGTATTTTTTATTCCTGTTTATTGTAGTCTCAAGTAGATGGCTTTTTGTTCTAGAAATTAACTATGGAATTCATTTCTTCACTTATTCATTTGCTCATTTCCTCTCTCCTTTCTTTCTTGTCTTTCACAAACATTTGTGAAACATTTCTTTCTGATTAGGAATATGCTAATATCTGAAGATGTAATAGAAAGAAACAGATTCTAATAACTTATTGGCTCTGATTGATTGCCTTAAGATATTTCTATAATCCACTAAATGACACCAAGAGGGAATTGCTAATACAATGCTCCTCCATTTAAAACCTTTTATTTTGCGGAGAAGCACATCGATTTCAGAGAAGAAAAGTGACCCCGTGTGTGTTTGGGGGAGAGGGTTATTGGGGTTTGAATTCAGTGTCTTGTGTTAAATAGGGAAGTTCTCTTCTATTTGAGTCATTCCCCAACCCCCCTTTTTCCTGCTTTCCTTTTGAATAAGGTATAACTTCTTGCAGAGCCAAGCCTAGACCACAGTCCTCCTATTCTTCCTATTATAGGTGTCACGGATGTGGACCAGCACACCCAGCTTTCTCTTTTTCTTGTTGAGAGGGAGTCTCAGTAACTTATAGCTGCTTATTTGACCTTGAACAGTGATCTTCCCAATTTCAATGTCCTCCCAGGCTTTACAGGCATGTGCCACCAAACTTGGCAAAGAAAAAAAAGACTTTTGTAAAAGGACAAAGTTAGTGAAATAGCTGAGATTTATTACCATAACCATTTTCTTTAATGATTCTGTTTATTGGTTTTAATTGGAGGAACTCTACTGTTTAAGACACTGCAGTGGTTAATTGTATCTATCCATAAGTCTAGGTTGTATTGAGTTAGCAATAATCTGGTTTACATTGTAGAGGTATTTTGTATACATGGTTAACATCAACTATTAACCTCAGTAGTGTGGGTAGACTTTCTACATTTGTTAGAGAGCTCAAGAACAAGACCTGCCTTGATACTTCTACACAACTGACATGTGTGTGTGTGTGTGTGTGTGTGTGTGTGTGTGTGTGCATGTGTGCACACGCTCATACATACATATTATTGGGTTCTCTTTCCAAAGTACTTGACTGATTGAATGATATAGTTCTGACAATTACATAGCTAAAATATTAAACAAAATATTTATGTCAGGAAGTGGCGCTGTAGCTCAAGTGGTAGAGCGCTCACCTTGAGCTGAAGAGCTGAGGGACAGCGCTCAAGCCCAGAGTTCAAGCCCCAGGACCAACAAAAAAAAATATTTCATTATCATAAACTCCAAGATTAAAACACTGAGATACCACCTCACTCCAGTTAGAATGGCTGTAATCAAGAACTCTGATAACAACAGATGCTGGAGGGGATGTGGACAGAAAGGAACCCTACTGCCTTGTTGGTGGGAGTGTAAACTTGTTCAACTACTTTGGAAAGTAGTATGGAGGTTCCTCAAAAGATTCTATAGCGCTCCCTTACAACCCAGCAATCTCACTTTTGGGCATTTACCCAAATGATCACAAACAGGACCATACTAAAGCTACCAACACAACTATGTTTTTTGCAGCATTATTTACCATAGCTAAGATATGGAACCAACCCATATGCCCCTCAGTAGATGAATGGATCAAGAAAATGTGGTATATATACACAATGGAATTCTATGCCTGCATCAGAAAGAATGACATTGCTCCATTTGTTAGAAAATGGAAAGACTTGGAAAAAATTATATTAAGTGAAGTAAGCCAGGCCCAAAGAAACATAGGTCCCATGGTTTCCCTTATTTGCAATAACTAGTATATGTCTGAGAAAAGCAGAAATGGTCAGATAAGTTGATGTTAGGTGAAATGATCTCCAAGATAAGGATTCAAATGGTTTTTCTTTCTTGCAGTTGTTTCTAACATATTTATAAGATGATTTCTTTGTTGCTTTGTATGTCCCTCCCCCATGATATAACCCATGTTTTCACTGTATTTGATGTTGGTATAATTTGTGGAGGGGAAGGGAAAAAACAAATCGTTTAAATAGGGATACAGGTGGACCCATTGCAACAATGAGATGTACAAGTCGTTATGTTGAAAAATGAACTTTACAACTTTGATGGGGGCGGCGGGGGGGGGGGGGGGAGGGGGGGGAAGGGAGGGGAGGAGATGGGTAGGGGAAACAAAGGAGGAGGCAACAATGCTTGATAAAAAAATGTAGTCATTATCTTGCCCATGTAATTGTAACTCCTCTGTATAAGTAGTTTCACAATAAAAAAAATAAAAAAAATAAAAAAATCACTTGTGTCCCTATCTTGGAGTTCATTTCACTTATCATCTTATCTGGTCATAGGCACATAGCTTTTGACCATTTCTCCTTTTCCCAGACATATACTAGTTATTGCAAATAAGGGGAAACCATGGTACCTATGTTTCTTTGGGCCTGGCTTACCTCACTTAATATAATTTTTTCCAAGTCTTTCCATTTTCTAACAAATGGGGTTATGTCATTCTTTCTGATGGAGGCATAGAATTCCATTGTGTATATAGACCACATTTTCTTGATCCATTTATCTACTGAGGGGCATCTGGCTTGGATCCATATCTTAGCTATGGTAAATAATGCTGCAATAAACATAGTTGTGCTGGTAGCTTTAGTATGGCTTTGTTTGTGATCTTTGGGTAAATGTCCAAAAGTGGGATTGCTGGGTTATAGGGGAGCTCTATGTGGAGTCTTTTGAAGAACCTCCATACTGCTTTCCAAAGTGGTTGAACAAGTTTATACTCCCACCAACATAGTAGTAAGGTTCCCTCTGTCCACATCCCCTCCAGCATCTGTTGTTATTAGAGTTCTTGATTTTAGCCATTCTAACTTGAGTGAGGTGGTATCTCAATGTTATTTTGGTTTGCATTTCTTTTATGGCAAGAGAGGTGGAGCATTTGTTCATGTGTCTATTGGCCATTTTTATTTCCTCTTCAGACAAGTTTCTCTTTAAGTCTTTAGCTCACTTATTTATCTGGCAGTTGTTTCTTTGAGGATTTGTAGTTGGGGGGTTTAATTTTTTGAGTTCCAGGTATATTTTAGATACGAGGCCCTTACCCGTTGTATGGCTAGTGAAGATCTCCCATTCAGTGGGCTTTCTATTGTCTTGCTTACTATGTCCTTTGCCATGCAGAAGTGCTGTAGCTTCATGCACTCCCATTTGTCCAACCTTTCTTTGATTTGTTGTGTGTTGCAAGGATTCTTATCTGCTACAGAGCAAGAGAAGGAAAGGGATGAGAGATTTCACTGTGTATCAATAAAGTATCAATAAAGAATTTTATTTTTCAGAAAATCAAATACTAGAAAAACAAAAACTAATCTCAATTTCTTTCTTTTTGATTTAATGTTCATTTGTGTAGAGTCTGGAGCATTCCTGACTTTACTTTTGAATTTTATAAGATAGAGCATGTCAGATACTGCTTTAAATAAGGCATTGAACTTGAGTAGCAAAGTACCTTCAAGGTCACATTGGTTAATCCATAGATATCCTTTGCTGCAAATTAGTTAGCCCTTCAACAAATATCAATATCTAAAATACAATTTGTTTTTAAAAGACAAATGGGCATCTTAAAAAACACAATTCTTAACCCAAAGGAGTGTTTTCGTTTGTTCCTGTGCAGCCTCTCCTAGAGATGGTGTATCATATATAGCCATATTGATGGAAATAGACAGTAGATCCATATTATTGTGGTTGATCTGTATGATCACCACAAACACAGAATTAGTCACCTGAATTGTTGTTTGTAGGAAGAATAGACTTAAGTCCTATGAGCTTCTGATAATGATCTACTTAATGCTGCTTGGAGAGTAAAGAGCTAGAAACGGCAGGCAGACCATGTGCAGGAAACATACCCATATGTGTGTGCCAGGAACTCAATTCTGGCTTTTCTGTGCATGTCTATATGTAACACCAAAGGTCTCACAGATATCAATTGAGGGGTTATAAATATATTTTATTAAGTAGACGAATTCACAAATAAGAAATAGACAAATAATGAGGATATACTATATACTATACACTCATAATGAGGCCTTTGTGGATAAGCATTTGTAGTTTATCACCTCCCCAAGTACTCCATATGAGAGTGTAGAGATGCTAAGAATGTGGCTTTGCTTCTCAAAATTTTATGTTCATTTGCAGGAATCTGTAATAAACATCTTTGATCTTGGCAAGTGCAGTCATTTTAGGGAAGAATATACATTCTGGGGGCTGGGGGCTTAGCCCAGCGGAAGGGCCCCCATCTGGCTCGCGTAAGGCCCTGGGTTTGGTCCTCAGCCCTAGGGAAAAAAAAAGAAAAGAAAAGAATATACATTCTGTAAATAAAATACTTGCAACTGCTGCAATAGGGGCTCTTCAGTGCTGAGCAATATTAGGGGGCTGTCTTATACCATTGATATGATTAATAATAAACACAAATAAAAAATAATTCAAATCAATCAAAATAATGTATCATCTTTTCCAAAGTGTTAATGGGTAACTAGTGAATAAGCAATTTGCTTTCTTTCACTCTAGTTTACAAAGTTGATTTAATGTAATATCACTTATTTAAACATACTCTAAAGCAATTACTTGTTAACTGATGTTTTCCCCTTTTGATAATGGTTTTGTAGTATTAGAACTTGCCAAGAAGTTAGCAAATCTACAACTTTGATTCTTGTATTTTATATAAGATTCTTGTAGTTTAAACGTTTTCCTACTTTAGATAATTATTTGTCCAACACATTGATGTGCAGATTTCTTTGTTTAGGATTTCTAAATTAGCAAACTGGGGCTTTTCTTAACTTATGCAGCTGCTTAAATCATGGGAGTTTCCCAACCAAGATGATAGAACAAACAATATCTATTCTGTATGCTATGGAAAAAAATTATAACCCAACAGCGTAAGGACTAGGTCAGCTCAACTACTTGTAAAATTATTACAAAGTAAAAAAAAATGTGATATACAAGATGATTTGATGATGATGATGATGATGATGATGATGACCACAATGACAATGACGACGATGATGATGAGGATGGTGATGGTGATAATGATCGATTTTGCCATCTCCACCGCTAGAACTAAGTGCTTCATTCTCTAGCTTGGCTTTATTGTGGATAGATGATGCTTTTCTTGTTGAGCCACACCTCCAGCTCAGCTTTCTGTGGGCTATTATAGAGATGGAATCTTGAGGACTTTTCTGCCTGGGCTCTCTTTGAACTGTGATCCTCTGCCTCTCAGTTTTCAGAGTAGCTAGCAAAAGGCATAAGCCACTAGTTCCTAGAAGTATTCAAGATTTTACTGTCAGGATTTCAACCAATAGACTACCTTACAGTGAAAAAAAAATCTTTATTTTCAAAGTATTAAGCTCCATTTTTATTGGTCATTTTGTAAATTAGAATGAGCTATTTTGATTTATATAATAACAAGTTCAATTAAGTTTTATGACCAAAAGAGTATATGTCAGCAGTCTTTGTTATAAATTTTTATAAACTGATATAGGTATGATAAGCAAATTAAAGAAATTAGCATAGACAATAATCTATTTATATAATGTTACTTTTTCAGAGAGGTTTATATTAGGTAGTCAGAAGACTTTATACAATTGCTGCTTGAAATTAAGTGTACACAGGTCTTTTATGTTATGGGCTTGAATTTGAAAGACTCGCTCATCAAGATTTTTAGACACATTATATTTGCTTCTGCAAATTAGAAGCTCCCAACCACAGATGCAAGTATACATTGCCATGTGGGGAATTAATGCTTCAGACAGCTTATGAATATGTATGTGTATTTTGGTGGCGCTTCTGCTACATGAATCTGAAAAGCAGTGGGAAGTGGGTGGAACTGCGTGGAACTGCATATTGCTGTCAGAAAACTGCAATTCTCAAAGAAAAAAAATATAGGGGCACCTTTTCATTTCAGACATGTCTTCAAAGACATAATATTTTCCAAACCAGGAATGCTGATACTTGTTCACTGAAAAAATTATTTGTATTATCATGTATTAGTTGCATGAGGATAGTCATTGGGATACTTCCTTGTATACATACAATGTACTGTATCCAATTCAGTCCTTCCCATTCTCTTCCTCATCTGTTATATTTTTGAATAAGGTCTACATGTATTCCAGACTTCCCTAGACCCTGACCTACTTCTCCTCCTTCACAATAGATGTCCCTGCATTCAGCCCTTTCTATCTATCTATCTGTCTGTCTGTCTATCAATCAATCAATCAATCAATCTATCTATCTATCTATCTATCTATCTATCTATCTATCTATCTATCTATCTATCTATCTATCTATCTATCTATCTATCTATCTATCTATCTTCATTTATTTTGCTGGTACTAGGGGACTGAACACTTGCCTCACACTTGTTAGATAGATACTCCAGTTGATCCACATCTTCAACCCTGTTTTGTATTGGTTAATTTTGAGATAGGGTCTTGCTTAATGCTGAGCAATACTGATTGTGATTCTCCTACGTGTGCTTCCCTGAGCTACTATGGAAGTAAGGCATCCACCATATGCTATCTATTGTGTTTCCCCAGTATCTGGGATAAATAGAACATACCACCACTATACTCTAGAGTACACTGCTATGCTCAGACATTTGTTGACAAGGAGCCAGCCACAAACTTTTTCTGCCTAAGCTGGGCTGGCCTTAAACGGAGATCCTTTAATTTAAGTAGCTAGAATTATAGCCTTGAACCACCACACCCATCTTGTGCAACTTTTCATTGTTTGAGGTAGGTGGTTCCCAACTTGGTCCAGCTGTCTTTGAACAATAATCGTGATTTCTCCTCTCTGCTACCCAGGATTACTATACCCATTTTTCATTTTTGGAGAGTGAGCATTACAAATAGTCTGATTCCTTAAGTTTTATGGGAAGTCCTACTTTCTATCTTTGGAGAGTCCTGCCCTTCAGAAAGTTTCATTGTAATGACTAAAGTTTCTGTATTCGCCACATGCTGGAAATGTACTCAGGACAAGCCTTTGTATTTAAATGTCTATGCAGCTTAATGATGTTTCTGTAATAAATTTTAATATCTGGAAAGATTGACATGGTATTTACTTTGTATTTACAGTTCTCCTTGATTACTGTTTTAGTTGCGTTCAGCTTAAATTTTGTTGGGAAGTTTTATGTATGTATAGCAAAAAGATTTTGTTAATAACCACTGATTTTTCATAAAACTGTATCAGTCTTAGAAAAGATAAGTAATGCATTTCTTCCACCTTATGACTATCTCTGGGTCATAGAACCTGGGCAAGAAGGGAAACAGGAAAATTTAGGTCCAAGGCTGCTCCTCCTGTGGTTTGTATCTACAGTTGTGGATGTTCTGCCTGGTCTTCAGGAAGATGAAGGATGTCTTTCAACTGAGTTTATTCCTGGATAGTTTTTATTAGTTACTTGCCACTGTACAAAGTTTCAAACAGTTTCGTTTCTTTTCTTTTCTTCTCTTTTCTTTTCTTTTCTTTTTGGTCGGTCGTGGGGCTTGAACTCTGGGCCTGGGCGCTATCCCTCAGCTATCCCTCAAGGGGAGTGCTCCTTTGCTTGAGCCACAGTGTTACTTCCAGTTTTCTGGTGCTATGTTAGAGATAAGAGTCTCATGGACTTTCTTGCCCAGACTGGCTTTGAACCATGATCCTTAGATCTCAGCCTCCTTAGTAGCTCAGATTACAGGAGTGAGACAGTGGTGCCTGGCCAAACAGTTCATTTCTGATACTCCAGACAGAATTTAAAGTGATTCCTTCTAGAGCATATTTTAAATCTGAAGTTGAACCAGTGATGGAGAATAATGTCTTCTTACAGCTCTATTTTATTAGAGAAATTTATTACATTTGGGCAATTGAACAGATCTCACAAAATCCATTACCCAATGACTTCATGCAGTTTATCAGGCAACCTAATAAAACATCGCCTGAAACAACTTTGCAGTGTTACCTTTGCAAATTTAAAATCTGTAAATTTTAATCACTTTAATCAAAGGACTGGCCTAATTGGGGGAGGGTCAAAAGTTTTGTAGGCAAAAAATATTTTTCTTTTTGAAAAAAATTTTATGGTGAAAATACTGTACAGAGGGGTTACAATTACATGGGCAGGATAATGAGTACATTTCTTATCAAGTGTTGTAGACTCCTCCTTTGTTTCCCCTTCCCATCCCTTCCCAAAAAATATTTTTCTACTTCCAGTCCTCCCATTACAACATTATAGTTGATTAAGGAAATATATTGTTTAGGAATTTTCTAAGAAATTGTCAGAAATGTTCCATAGCTTAGCTATGGTAAATAATACTGTGATAAATATAGTTGTGCTGGTAGCATTAGTATAGCCTTGTTTGTGATTGCTTGGGTAAATGCCTAAAGGTGAGATTGCTGGGTCATAGGCGAGCTCTGTGTGGAGTCTTTTGAGGAACCTCCATACCGCTTTCCAAAGTGGTTGAACAAGTGTACACTCTGACAAACAATGTAGTAGGGTTCTTTTGTCCACATCCCCTCCAGCATCTGTTGTTATTAGAGTTCTTGATTATAGCCATTCTAACTGGGGTTAGGAGGAATCTCAATATTAATTTGACTTGTGCATTTGTCTTGGAAAAAAAAAAAAGCAACAATAACAAAACCTCCTTTTTATCTTTACCTCTCTTGCCCTTCTACCTTATGTGAAATTCTGTTTCCTCTTGCAAGAAGCCCCAATGATTCCATACTATAATTCCAGCCTTTGTCTTTACCTGTCTCCTCAGCCTATTTCATCAGAGCTTTGTCTCCACCATTCCATCAGGCCCAGGTCATATTTAGTAGTGATTTTAAAGTGGCTGCATCCATCGTTTGGTCAAAGTTTAATTTTTACTTTACTTGACCCATCTTTAAAGCATTTAAAACAAACAGCCGGGTGCCTGTGGCTCATGCCTATAATCTTAGCTACTGAGGAGGTTGAGATCTGAGGATCAGGGTTCAAAGCCAGCCCGGGCAGAAAAGTCCGTGAGACTCTTATCTCCAATAAACCACTAAAAAACCGGAAGTGGTGCTGTGGCTCAAGTGGTAGAGTGCTTGCCTTGAGCTGAAGAGTGCAGGGATAGTGCCCAAGCCCAGACCTACGACTGATCAAAAAGAAAAAAAAAAGAAAAAACAAAAAAAACCCCAACCAACCAACCAAACAACAACAACAAAGAAACCCCAAGGAGATGCAAATAATTCTGAAACTATTCAATTCTCCTTTATCTAGACTTCTTAATGTTGGTATGCCTGAGGGAAATCTGAACTGTTTATAATTTTCCTTAGAGAGTCCATTCAGTTTCATGACATTAACTATCATTTATAGGCAGATGACTAACAAATTAATGTCATTAACCCAGCATTCGCTGAAACATTCAATTTTTCTATTTCAGAAACTATAAGAATTTCTGCTGCTACCTCTAAAAATTGTAATAGACATGTTCTTCAGCTTTCACCAAAAAAGAAAAAGCAAATTATAAAGTGATAAATAACTAAAAAATAAATGTAAGAATTTTGATATTGTTCTAATTAAACATTCATACCAATTTTCATATTTAAGAGCTGGGGAATTTAAGATAAACAAAGTAGAAACATTCAATTCAGGAAACCACATACACACTTAAGATGATTTTTACACATACTTGTTTGCCAGTTCATATTTAAGGTTATTTCCCTATCAACCTAATTCATTCCAACGTAATAAACCATGTAATCCTGTTGGGGTATATCATTTAGCCAGAGAAATCATTTGCTTGTGTAGAAGAGTATTACAAATGTTCACACCACTGTTATTTATGTATCAATAGATGAAAGAAGAGTATAGAATTTGTAATTAAGTAAGAAACAACTATACTAATGTGACCAGCTAACACATGTAAAGTTATCTGAGTAAAGAATATTTGTTAATTATCTCCCTTCCTTCTGTAAGCGTGGTCCTATTTTTCCTACCTACCAAGAAGAAATTAACTTTTAATTAAGCTGGATATTGAATTTATAGTTATAGTGGGCAAAATGTCCAAAATTTTTATCACAATGAATATCGAAATCATTTTGTGTTTTGTTGTCTTCAGTGTTGGTTGGCTTTAATTTCTAAAAGTCCAAACTTTCCAATGTATTGTATTGATATTATTTTCTAGTTGGTTAATTTGCTATGGTTTGAAAAATACTTTGATTTAGAAACAATTTTAGGTTGATTAACTTCAATCAGAAATCACCAAAGTGTTTAATCATTGTCTAACTTATACTAATGCCACTCTTGTTGATAAAAGGTTATTATTGAGATTCCAGAAATGCTTTTTTAATAAATAATACTTAGGAGAGAATAAAATTGGAAAATGAGTTCTTTCATACTTATAATATCATAGAGGAAGATGAGGTTTCCCAGTTGCTTTCTTGGTTCAATAACATACTGACATATTTACCATATAAAATAGGCTAAATGCCCTTAAATGTGTATATAAATTCAACTTAAAAATATAAGTACATATCTGAAAATGCAAAAGCAGAATGGTTTAAGTGTGTCATTTCCTGATTTTCCCTATATTTAGAATCTCAAAACATTTAATGGTTTGATGAAATATTGATATATTTAATGACTAGAAAATTGATATTGATGTCATTTGGAGAATTAACAGAAATATAAGAGTGATAGTGAAATGACAGATGTTCATAGAGTTTAAATAAGTGGGATGTCAATGCAAACACAAAATTTTAAATTTGAAAAGCAAAATGTTCTGTTTAGTAATATTGGAATGCAAATTAAGCCAGTATATAGTACATCTATGAAATTGAAAAATCACGGAAAATTTTCAGTCTGGCTCTTGTGAATACTTAGGGACCTATGTGAACTACATCCTGCTACTAGGACTGCAAGCTGAAAGAATTTAACATGTAATTGGGAAACTTACCTCTTTGAGCAGACTTTTTAATCTCCCACTTGTCTACTATTTTAAAGACCTTTTATATACTCAGTACATAGTACTCTAAATATTTTAAATGATGGTCTTTGTATGCTAATGAACTTAAAACTTGAAAATAGTCTCAAGGAACTTTGTAAAATTCTGAGTTCCCATTTATAAAATTAGCATAACAACCTTCTGATGGAATTATATATATATAAAACTTAAAATGTGCATTTTTATGGCAGTGAAGCAAACATAATACCTAGGCATGCCAGAAATTTGCTAACTACCAATATGGTCAACATAAAGATCTGTTAGTGTTGGGGACAACACAAAAAATTCAGAACACAGCCCATGTATTGCTGTCTTCAGAAAAGGTTTGCTTATTTTGTTTTCTCTCTTGGTTCTACCATCAATGCTATAAATATATATATCTGGAAGACAAATATTATTCGTTTAAGAAAATACGTTTAAGAAAAAATGTTTAAGAAAAAAATTGTGAAGATAGCATCTGGGGATAACTTAAAGATTACTTTCTATTAGAGTTATATGAAAAGTCCTGGAGACCAGCTTTATTTATTTATTGTTTAACTGGTTTAAGGCTTCTGAAGTTTTTTAAAAAAGAGCCATGATTATTTTGACATGATTATTTTGAACCTTATTTTGAACCTCTATGTAAATGAGCCACTGTTTGTATTTCCAGCTTTTGGATGGTTAGTGTAGATCAAAGTCTCTCAGATTTATCTGCCTAGGCTAGCTTTAAGCCGTAATCCTCAAACCTCAACATTACGAGTAGCAAAGGATTACAGGCATAAATCATGGTGCCCAGTTTGAAATCAGTTCTTGATAGTGGCTTTTGTTTTCTTTAAGGAAAATATATCTCAAGTGTCCTGAAGAAGGGATAAAGTGAACACATGAAGCAGTTTCTTTGGTTTATTAGAGTTTGGATGATTTTAAAATAAAATCCAATTACTTATTTTTTTGTCGACACTTTTTTTTTTTCTTGCGGACACTTTTTTTTTTCTTGCCAGCATTTTGAAGATGACTGCTGTATATGAGTTAGAGAACTGAGAGTCTTTTAAGTGCAGTTCCATTCTCTCTTTTGCTGTAACACCTAACATTTAAATAAAATTACAGTGCTCCTACAAGCAAAAAATAGCCTTTTGTTACTTGTATATATTTATGCATATTTTGCTTTATTTTAACCACAAGAACTTTTTCCAACGTTGGCAGCACTGATAATCTACAGATTGTCAGTGTTTTTTTATTATTATTATACAAGTGTGAAGACTTTCAAACAAATCTGACTTGTACCTGGCCCTTGTTTTGCCATTATATTGCTTTGCATTTTTAAATGCTTTTAGTGTTGTGATTCGGTCTTTTAGATCTAATGAGCTTTGGCAGAATGTTTGGCTTTTTAAAGCAGTGGCCTCAAATTGGCAGTAATTTACCCTTGGCTATTTTACTAAAACCTTGCTAAGTGAATTGGAACTATTTTTCTTGTCTAGTTTGCATCATGTTCTTGCTTTCTTCTCAAGGATTGTTGCACCCACATATTTGTGAGTTGTCAGTTTTCATGGAGACAAAAAACCCTGTCTTTTTCCCTAAGTTCTTTAACAATGCCATGTTCTGGCGCTTAGGACATTTTAGCAATTTTCCTGGCTGTTCCTCTCACCGAGCTCACAGAATTACTTCCTCTGTAGTTTTACTGGCTTGCTAGAAATGTCCACCAGATTTCAGCATCTTGGTAGAAAAGTTACAAGCACAAATTGTGCCAGATGTTGGTACTGGATACTTTAAATATTCAATAAAAATTTCTTTAAAAGTAACTCCTAAAAACAACACTTGAGATTAATGGATATGTGTAAGATTTCTAATATTACCCTATACCCAGGTGGCTCATACCTATAACCCTATCCACTCAGGAGGCTGAGATCTGAGGATCAGGTTTGAAGCCAGCTGGGCAGTGAAGTTCATGAGCCTCTTCCCTCCAGTTTTAACCACCAGAAAGCTGGAAGTTGAGCTGTGGCTTGAGTGGTAAAGCACTGACTTTGAAGAAAAAAAGGTCAGGGACTAGACTCTGTCTAGACTCTGAGTTCAAGCCCCAGGAATGGCACCAAAATGAAAAAAAAAAATGGTTTAGCCAAATCCTGTCATGTAGTTGGTTATCCTATTTCTGAGTGTTTACTATATGTTGGTGTGGGACACCAATACCCATAGGAAAGCCTCTATTTGTTGTTTCATTGTGGAAACATGATGAATGAACTGCAGTTTGCATGATAAACTGAAGAAGTGAGAGAAAATCTGAGACAGGTTCACCTCTTCTAATAAGACAATGGTTAAATAATAGCTTTACTTCTTAGGAAACCTGTTCTGTATATTTAAAGGTTTTTTTTAAAAGATATTTTCACACTTATTTTGCTCATTCATTAGATGAAATCATGTTTGCCTCATTTTACTCACTTGGTAGTGTACATATGAGAATGATATAATGGCTCATGGATTCTTCAAGTTCCTTAAGCTGAAGAAGGGCTACAGCTAGCAGTGTGCAGAGCTGAAAGTGGCAGAACTGACTTCTTAGGTAGATGAGGCTGAGTTTCTCCATAGTTTCATGCCGACTGCAGGAAGGAGAGACCTGATTATAGCTTGACTTGCATTTTTCTCTCTCTCATAGGTGGACCTGTATTCTTTCTTGAACTTACCTGCCTATGTATGGCGGACTGAAATTTTCCCCATTTTTAAGTTCTGTGTCCTTGTTGGTTATAAGGTCTGTCTTTAAACCATCTCTTTGTTCTCCTTACCACAAGGAGTTGAGAAGCCACATTATACCTTCAATACTTCTTTTAAATATTTCTTTCCTTGGAATGCCAGATTACCTAGACTATGAATTCTCCCTTCTGGACAGCTAGAACAAAGGCATAATGTAGCCATGTTTCTTGCCACTTTATAACAAGTGTGACTTTCTCTCTAGTTTCCAGTACCGGAAGTGGTGCTGTGGCTCATGCAGTAGAGTGCTTGCCTTGAGCTGAAGAGTGCATGGACAGCGCCCAGGCCCAGAGTTCAAGCCCCACGACCGACAAAAGAAAAAATTACCTACTGTATATGTTTACCTAACCAATATGTTAGTTTTGTTTTTTGAGTTGTATATGAGTTTAATCATACTATAGATATTGTAATGGCTTGCTTTTTGAATTTACTGTAGCGATTTATGTTTTGTGTATAGTTATAATTTGTTTAATTCTTATTGCTATATAATAATCAATTGAAGTCTAGTGCTTCAAGTTACTTATCCATTTTGTTGTTCATGGACATTTAGGTGGTTCCCAGTTTGTGCTGTATTAAGCAACAGACTGTTGCATATCTCTTGGTGTTATATTAGAGAAAGCCAAGTGATTTATGAAATGTCTTAAAAAAAACAAGCCTATGTTTATGCTGGAAAGTTTCCAGTTTTAAATGCATGTCAATCAAGTGGGTGCATAGCATCATTAATTATGGTATTATTTCTTGGATCATTAATGAGGTTAAGCACCTTTGTGTGTATTTATTTGAAAATTCTGTTTGCAGGTCTGTCTGTCTTCTGAATACTGATCCTTTGTCTATTATCTGTGTTCAGATTCTGTCTCATTCAGTGGTTTGCTTTCCCCTTTTTTTGCTTTCCCCTTTTCTTTCTAATTGTTTTATTTTATTTTTTATTCTGGTTCTGGGGCTTAAACTCAGGACCTGGCAACAGTCTTTTAGATTTTCTTTTCAAGGCTATCACTTTGCCACTTGAGCCACAACTCCACTTCTGGGTTTTTGCAGTTAACTAGCGGTAAGAGTCTCATGACCAGGCTGACATTGAACTTTGATTCTCAGATCACATCTTCTGGTGTAGGTAGGATTAAAGGTGTGAACCACCAGCATTCGAATCTGTGATAACATGATGAACAGAGTACTTTGTTGGAATGCAGTTATATTGGATTGAGATCTGGAATGAAAATATGGCTTCTACTTTGGAAAGCAGTATGAAGGTTCCTCAAAAAACTCTACATAGAGCTTCCTTATGACCCAGCAATCCCACTTTTGGGCATTTACCCAAACGATCACAAACAAGGCCATAGTAAGGCACAACTATGTTTATCACAACATTATTTACCATAGCAAGATATGGAACTAACCCAAATGCCCCTCAGTAGATGAATGGATTAAGAAAATGTCACACACACACACACACACACACACACACACACACACACACACACACACACACAATGGAATTCTATGCTTCTACCAGAAAGAATGACATTGCCTCATTTGTTAGGAAATGGGAAGACATGGAAAAAATTATATTAAGTGACGTAAGCCAGGCCCAAAGAAACATAGGTCCCATGGTTTCTCTTATTTGCACTAACTAGTACATGTATAGGACAAGCCGAAAAGGTCAAAAGCTATGTACATATGACCAGATAAGATGATGTTCTGTGAAATGAACACCAAGATAGGGACGCGAATGGTTTGTCTTTCTTGTTGTTTTTAGTGTTCTTAAAATGTATTATGTGATTTTTTTTTTTTGTTTCTTTTGTATGTTCCTCCCCCATGGTATAACCTCTGTTTTCACTGTATTTGATGTTGGTGCCCTGCATCTTATATATACACTTCTCTAATTCGGGGAGGGGAAGGGTAAAACAAAATGCTTAACTAAGAATACAGATTGACCCATTGTAACAAAACACTATCTTGAAAAT
Organism: Dipodomys spectabilis; assembly: GCF_019054845.1. Classification (NCBI taxonomy): domain Eukaryota; kingdom Metazoa; phylum Chordata; class Mammalia; order Rodentia; family Heteromyidae; genus Dipodomys; species Dipodomys spectabilis. Next base: position 2,312,358 of record NW_024870715.1, read on the forward strand.
GATGGGGGGGGGCAGGGTAAATTGTGGAGGTGGGAGGGAAGGAATGATAGGGGAAAAACAAAGGAGGAGGCAACAATGCTCAATAGGAAATGTACTGATTACGTTGCTCATGTAACTGTAATCCCTCTGTACAGCATTTTTACAATAAAAAACATACAAAAATAAATAAGTAAATGAATAGAAACATAGCCTAATTGTAAATAATCTTTCCAAAGACTATCTTAAAGATTAGATAGAGACTGGGTTTACAGGAAACATTACAAAATAGAAATAGCTGTGGACTTTAAAGCTGATGAGGCAATTCAGGGTGGGTGAGAGAGATTCAACAGATAGCTAATGCCAACTTTCACTCCAGTTGAGAAGTAGGGACAAACATCAGGTGTATCAAAAAGATAAGCTTCTGTTTTGGGGAGCTAAGGAATCCCAATGTGTGAGGCTTGTTTTGGGTGTACATCTCTTTCTGAATGCATTGTTAGAAGTCTGTGATTTTTTTTTACCCAAATTATACTTTCCTATGGAGGGAATAAAAATCTTTTCCTTCCAAGACAGTCACTTAAAAACATGAAAAAGGGGAAAAAACTACTTCAGAGTATAGGGAGAAATAGAGGAAAGTGACAGCTACAGAAAACAATTAGCAGCAGAATGAACAAGGCCTGTGAAGATGAACATGGTGCATCTTTTCATTCCCCATGACCCAGTAACCCCAGAGGAAAACATTCCAGAGGGGGTATGCAGTTGGCAGTGGCTTCAGGTACCTCTTATCTCTAAATATGGTTTTCTCTCAGGGAGTGACATCAAAAGGAAAGAGCAGAGTACATGTTTACATTTTGGAAATAGACTACTGAAGAAGTTTCTCTAAAATACCAGAACTTACTTATATTCTCTTTGTAAAGTCATTTCCTCCACTGAGATTTAGAAGACAAGACTACATCTTTCTTTTTTAAAAAAAATATTATGTATTTATTTACTAATTAGTAATATTAGGGTTTGAACTCAGGGCCTTGTGATAACTAGACAAAAGCTTTACCACTTAAGCTATGTCCCCAGTCCTTTCTGCTTTCGTTTATTTTTAAGGAACGCTGTCATTTTTTAAATGTGAAGACCTCAGATCAAAATCCTACTTCTGCCTCCCTCATGGCTGGAATTGCTGGTGGATACTCCAATACTTGGCCTCCAAGTGGACCACTTGCTTAGCATCTGAAAGACTCTAGGTATGACACCACACTACTGGAGAAAAAGTCAATTCTTCTATTAGCAAAAAAAGCTCATTCATTAAGCTAATCACACATCAATAAATGTGAGAGGTATTTATTTATTCATCATGATAATTTAGAAAATGTTGAATACTATGCTAACACTGAAACCCCAGGCATTCCAGAGGCCATATTAGCCTGGATATCCACTACATTCCTCACCCTACATATTTGGAGAGGAGTTTGGAGGTTACACAATTTAGTGATGCTCAGAGTAAGTATAAGGGTCACTTTGAACACAACATGAGGGCTTCTATTAAAAGCTGGATCACTGTACTTTGTTGCAAGAACTAAGAGAGCACCCCCAGCCCCGACTGCAAGGTACACAGAAGACAGAGGAACCTCAAGCACAATGGTTCAGGTGCTACAGGCCTCAAAAGGGAGGTGAGGGAGCCTTACAATAAAATTTGCCAGGGAAATACCTCAAGAGAGCTTTATTGCATAAAATTCAATAGATATATTTTCCTTGTGACTAAGGGAAATTGTAAATTGGCCACCAGAAAAGTAATTTGCAAACTGCAAATTGGTCACCAGAAAATTTATGTTCCATGTATAAACCTAGGATCTACTTTTTTCATATTCATAGGTTTTTGGTTAAAAGTTAAAAGAGCCTGGTCAAACATACTGTTTTCTGTAAATGCATACAATGACTTTAGAAATGCAGACCTCCCCAATGTTATTCAGTAAGAGGTCACTGTGCCCAGATTGTGTGCAGGAATCATTGTTTACTAGTTTTGAATAATGCCAGTTTCAATAGCTCTCTTATTTTTCCTTTTAATAGGCAGCATTCCATTCCAAAATGCCCTCTTCATACTGGATTTTCTGCATTCTAGTTTGCAGCCACTGTAAATGTGGCTGCCATTCTCTCTCTCTCTCTCTCTCTCTCTCTCTCTCTCTCTCTCTCTCTCTCTCTCTCTCTCACACACACACACACACACACACACACATACTAGTAAGAAACCACACAAAGTTCCAGTCTGAATAGCTACTAGATTTCAAGTTCCCTGTAAGGTGGAATTCTCTTCCTTCTTTTTTCCCCATTCATTTTTTTTCATGTCCATTTCCTTTCTTTCATATCATTTTTAACCATAGCAGTATTGGGGGCTGAACGTAGGACTTCCTTTGCCTTTGCTACAAAAATATTCTATCACTTTATATACACCTAAAGATCATTTTACTTTAGTTACATTCCAAATAGTCTCATGTTTCTGCCTCTGAGGTCTTCTTTCTTCACTCTCTGTGTAGTTGCTTGGCTTTTCTCTCATTTTAAATGTGTCAGCTAAAACAGACACTGGTGAATTAGTCTAAAATGCCTAACCATAAGCTTCATTCCAGTAGACCTCACAACACATCATTCTACTTCATTCGTCATATCTATTTTTATTATGGTAATTTGTAGTTATAGAGTTGTATAGTAAGATTGTCCTAAACAGAACTCATAAAACTGTTTGATACTAGGTATAGATTTTTAAGCTAAATTTCATAATGGTTTGCTTTCAGTTACCACTTCAAGCAAAATGGTATCAAAATCTTCCTAACATAAGAGCATGCTTCCTTAAGTATATTTTGTTACAGATAGTTTAAATTTTGAGCATTGGTTAGAAGTTACTGTAATGAATGTTAAGTAATTACTGCAAGCAACATAGTGGGCATCCAAAGCATTATACAGTCCTATGCTCAATACCACATTCATCAAATTGCTTTAGATTGTCTAAGCCTTAGTTTGCTACCCACAACAGTAATCAGAAAGTTTCTCATGTAGACTTTGGGATGACTGAATTAGATTCCTGGTACCAGGTTTAAACTCGGGACCTGGAGCTCACTTAGCTTTCTTGCTTTGTTGGTGTTCCACCACTTGAGCCAACCAGCTATTTGTTGATTGTACCAGAGATGGAAATCTCAGACATTTCTGCCCAGTGTGGCTTTGAATGGTAATCCTCAGGAACTCTGTCTCCTGATTATGTAGGATTATAGGTGTAAGGCATTGGTATACAGATAAAAGATTTCTCTTATCCTGAAGATATATTTAACCAAAATATCTTCAGGGGAGCTGAGCACTCCAGCATTTGATCTTTAAGAGGTCTTTCAAATAAGTATCCTTACTTGATTTTGATTATTCTCTCAGAAAAGAGCCCCTGAAGAATTACCAGTATGCACTGACAATAAACAAGGTTTTCATACCCACCCTTCTTCCACTGGAGGAGAGGGAAAGAAGAAGGAGAGGGAGAGAAAGAGGGAGAGGGAGAGGTGAGGAGGAGAGGTACCAAGTTTGTTCAAAAAAAAAACAACAGTTCAGCTGACAAGGAAAACACTTCCCATTAGTCTATTAGTGCAGCTATAAAAGAATATTTCTCACTGGAGAGTTTATAAATAATATAAATTTATTTACCACAATTGTGCAGACTATGAAGCCCAAAGATCCAATAGGTTTGGTGTCTGTTGCAGGATGCTCCCTACTTCTAAAATGGCTCCTTATTGCTTTTCCCTTGTGTGGAGAAAGAACAAAGGAGCAGGAAGTGTCACCTGCCTATCTATCCCTTTTACAAAGGAACCTGTTGACTCAATCACCTGCTAATGGTCACACTTCCTAATACTGTTGCATTGGGGTTAAGTTTCAACATGAATTTTGGAATGGACAGATACACACAGTCATAGCAACTATACAGCCACTTCTGACAAATTTCAAAACTGCTACAGATTTGAACTTTTGCCTCATTACCCTCACGAGCCCAGAGTAAAATCAAACACCCTAGAATGTCTAGGATGATGGATATATAGGCTATTACTCTAACAGAAGGAACTTGATACTTTGGGTAACTCAACTTAAATTCATTATGCTTTGAAACAGAATGAATGATTTACAGGCATTTCCAGAATCCCCAAGGAACTCCAGCCTTGAATTTTGTTGGTGCTAGATGAAGATTGTTTCTGGGTATCTGGCAGAAGAAAATATAAATTCCTAGATTTCTGGAGAAGCCATATATTCTTTCTTTCTTTCTTTCTTTTCTTTCTTTATTTTTTGGGTCCGGTCGTGGGGCCTGAACTCTGGGCCTGGGCACTGTCCCTCAGCTCTTCAGCCCAGGGCTAGCGCTCTACCACTTGAGCCACAGCGCCACTTCTGGCTTTTTTTCTTTTTGCTTATGTGGTGCTGAGGAATCGAATCCAGGGCCTCAGGCATGCAAGGCAAGCGCTCTACCACTGAGCCACCTTCCCAGCCCCTCTTTCTTTCTTTCTTTCTTTCTTTCTTTCTTTCTTTCTTTCTTTCTTTCTTTCTTTCTTTCTTTCTTTCTTTCTTTCTTTCTTTCTTTCTTTCTTTCTTTCTTTCTTTCTTTCTTTCTTTTCTTTCTTGTAAAAATGTTGTACAGAGGGGTTACAGTGACATGAGCAAGGTAATGAGTACATCTCTTATTAAGCACTGTTGCCTCCTCCTTTTTGTTTTTCCCCTACCATTCCTTCCCTCCCACCTCCACAATTTACCCCCCCCACCCCCACCCCCATCTTTTTCAATATAGTGTTTTGTACATCTCATTGTTACAATGGATCAATCTGTATCCTTATTTAAGCATTTTGTTTTTCCCTTCCCCTCCCTGAATTAGAGAAGTGTATATACAAGATGCAGGGCACCAACATCAAATACAGTGAAAACAGAGGTTATACCGTGGGGGAGGAACATACAAAAGAAACAACAACAACAACAACAACAACAAAAAAAAAAACACATAGTACATTGTAAAAGCATCAAAAGCAACAGCAAGAAGACAAAACCATTTGTGTCCCTATCTTGGGGTTCATTTCACATAACGTCATCTTATCTGGTTATATGCACATAGCTTTTGACCTTTTTTGCTTATCCTACACATGTACTAGTTATTGCAAATAAGAGAAACCATGGGGCATATGTTTCCTTGGGCCTGGCTTGCTTCACTTAATATAATTTTTTCCAAGTCTTCCCATTTCCTAACAAATGGGGCAATGTCATTCTTTCTGATGGAAGCATAGAATTCCATAATACCACATTTTCTTAATCCATTCATCTACTGAGGGGCATCGGGGTTGGTTCTATACCTTAGCTATGATAAATAATGCTGCCATAAACATAGTTGTGCTGGTGGATTTAATATAGTCTTGTTTGTGATCATTTGTGTAAATGCCCAAAAATGGGATTGCTGGGTTATAGGGGGGCTCTATGTGGAGTCTTTTCAGGAACCTCCATACTGCTTTCCAAATTGGTCGAACAAGTTTACACTCCCACCAACAATGCAGTAGGGTTCCCTTCTGGACACATCCCCTTCAGCATCTGTTGTTATTAGAGTTCTTGATTTTAGCCATTGTAACTGGGGTGAGGTGGAATCTCAATGTTGTTTTGATTTGTGTTTCTTTTATGGCTAGAGGTGTTGAGCATTTCTTAATGTGTCTATTGGCCATTCTTATTTCCTCGTCAGAGAAGTTTCTCTGTAAGTCTTTAGCCCACTTATTAATTGGCAGTTGTTTCTTTGAGGAGTTTTGTTTGGGGATTTAATTTTGAAATGTTAATAACTTCTGTATCTACAATAAAACAAAAGTTCTTGTTGCAGCAATTATGAAGTGTTCATTATGGCTGTTTTCTTGAAATATGACTTGTACTGTTTTCATGCAGTCATTGAACAAAATATGGCAATTTTAGGTTTGGATTCCATTTTGTCCAGGAAATATGTCAGCAACTCCTCTTGATCCCCTTGAGCCCAAATTCCAGGAACAACCCTCTTTATGGTAAATTCTACTAACTATAGGTAGTCATCAGATAACAGGAAAAATCCAAAATTCCAGATATTCCTGCAAGTTAAAGACCACTAGGTCGTGGTCCAGACCATCTACTTTATCCAATCATTTTGAAGAGCATCAACTCCATGAACCAGCCAATCCCCAGTACCTGGTCGGTTCCTGCTACTGGTTACACTAATCATCTTTTAGAATTATTTTGTGATTTTCCTGCGGTATGATATGATTTGTTAAGTGTTGCAATGATGCACAGCAGATCCTAAAAACCCTATAAAAACCCTGCTAGAGGAAGGGTTGGGCTCTCAACTCTGACCTGCTGGATCAGGGATGGTTGTGAGTAGAGGTACGAGTTTACAATAGATGACTCTCATGTACTTGCATGGGAATCGGCCCCTTGGTTGGGGATCCTTATCAGGGAACAATATCTCTGGGGGCTCATCCGGGATCTCTCAGACTCCAGGACCCCTGAACTGGAGAGTTGGACACCAATCTGTGAGTCTTATTGTCTGCTTTCTTTTGTTTTTGCTGCTTTGTCTTTGGGGCCCTACCTTTATATTTGTAAAGTCGACATAGGACCTAGGTGTACACACTGGAGGGTTGTCTACTGGGAGCCCTGGAAGACGTTCCAGGCCCCTTTGGAAGGACATGGAATCCACTCATTTGTGGAATCCCCTCATTCCTTTGGAAATTTTGACTGGACAAAGCGGGTCGCTCACATGGTGGGGTGTGAGACCAATGTCCCCCTTTGGTATTTGCCTGTGTTCAACAGGAGGAATTTGTTTTTGTGTATCAATTTTGCTTTTGTGTTTGTCAGTTGCTATTTATTTCTTTGTGACAGATGACATGGGAAAGACTCAAATCACACCCCTTTCCTTCCTGACAATTTAAAAAATGTTAAAGAAAGAGCCTACAATCTGAGTGTTGAAATCAGAAAGAGAAAAATAATTACTTTTTGCAGGTTGGTGTGGCCCCAGCGTGATCTCAGCCTCAGGCCTTGGCCTAGTGGGGTCTGAGCATGGGGGAGAACCTGCCAGTCTGAGGGGACTGCAGCTAGGGACTCATTTCCCTTGCCCCAAGATGACTGGGAGTTCTCCTCCACCTGGGAAGGCCCCTGGGTCAATGTTTGCAGGAATCTAAAAGAAAAAAAAAATCCTCTGGCGGTGAGTAGAGGGGGTTTGAGTCCCCTGATAAAATGGATTTGAGTCCCACTTGTAAATGTTGGTGAGATGTTGCCCCATTCACTGAGACCTGATTTTGTCTTTGTAGCCACTTGTCTGTTTTGTTTACTTTGGTGTGTTTTCTGTTCTATGTTTTCTGAGGTAGGGAAGTTCTGGGTGAAAGTGGCAGGCTCACTCAGCAGACTCTGGATTCAGCTTGCTGAGTGAGACCTGCACAGAGTTCTGGTAAGGATGGGGTGGGGGCCCACTGTCCCCAACTCAACATTTGATTGTTGTCTTTTCTTGTTCTGTTTTAGAATTGGTACCAGTTTTAAACGTGGATCCTTGGTTTTTGTGTTTATGTGTGTTTTTGTTATTTATTTGAACATTTCTGGGGCAATAAAAGTTCCAGCCTCCAGCTGGGCTGGGTCACAGGCCTGCTATATCCCCCTTTCTGTGGGGCATGGAAGGTTGCTGGACTAGTTTGGTCCCCTTCAAGCCTCAGGCTGCATTTCTCCTTGTGGAGGCTGCCAGAGGGGAGGGTGTAAAAGACTGTGTGCCTGGTTTGGACTTTTCAGCTAGTCCTACAATGTATCATTTTGTAAAGTGCTCTTGTCTAAAATTGGGTAAAAATCAGGCCAGTTTAGTTTCAGTTGACCCCCCACAGCCTTCCTCCTACAGAAGGTATTCAAAAGACCAATAGGTGAAATGCCTTGCTAAACAAGCAAGCCCTGGGAAAACAAAGGTATTTTGTTTAAAAAAGAAAAGAAAAGAAAATCTTGTCTTAAATCTTTGTTTAAAAATTTTAGAAAATGTACATACTACTGATTTTCATTTTTGCGTGCTTTAAGTTCTGTGTGAATGTGTTTTCTATGTGTTTGTGAACATGTTGAAGTTAAAAATTGTCAGCATGCTGTAACAATTGGGTGAGTTTAAGTTTAAAATTCAAAAGGTTATGAGGTTTGGACATTACCAAGAATTTCAAAGAATCTTCACATTGTTTTAAAAGGCTTTTTAAGGATTCTTTAACTTGAAAATTAGAAAGCCTGGTTTTTTAAAACTTGGTATTTTAGAATGCGTAAGGTTCTTTACACTATAATCAAGTTATCTGGCTTAACAAAAAGGCATTGGTTGTTTGGAATTTAGTTCCCTTGGCTAAAATTTGGGGATAAATATTATAAATTTAAATATAAAGGTTTGTTTACACTGTCAAAGACTTGTTCTGTCTGTGTAAAACTGTGTATTTCATTCAAGAATCAAGAGAAAAGAAAAGGGAAAAACTTAGAAGCCAACAGAAGACCTATCTTTAGGGGTGAGGGGTGAACAGGCAGAAGTGCGGTTCATCCAGTCATGCATGGTGGGACAGGCCCTGGGGGAAGTCCACAGATGGTGAAAGAGGGCAAGCTGGCACAAACACAGTTAATCTAACCCTAAAGAGTCGGATTGGGTGTGTGCCCATTCCATAGGAGGAGCCCAGTGGCCCATCTTTGTTTAGTCCCTTTACCCTGCAGATAGACACTGGAAACATGATGATAAAAATTAGTGATATGATGATCTGATAGTACTAAAACTGCCCCTTGGATGTGTTAAAATTAAAAGGCCTTAAAAACAGGGTTAAAAAGTTCATTTGTACAGTGTGACTTGTTTTTAATGATGTTCTACAATTAGGATATGTTTTTAAAAGTCATAAAGGTGTTAAGTCTAGCTTCTTGGTACAGTGATGCTGATTGTAATTCTTGCATTAAGGAAAAATTGTCATTTGAGTTTAAAAGTTTTTAATGTGTATCTGTTTTAAAACAAGCAGTCAAGAGGCAATGAGTGACACTTGGCCTCAAGATTTCAAGGGATCTTTTCAAAACACAAATGAAAACTAAAGTATAAAATATTAAAAGAGATCAATAAGAGGCTTAAAAATTAGGAATGGATTTTTGGATGTAAAGTTTAAAAGTAAAATTGTTCTTAACATCTGCATCAAAGTGCAAAAAGGAAAAATTAGGATTACCAAAATAATTGCTTAATTGCTTTTTCAGTTTGCTCTTATAGGTTTTTTTGGTAATAGTTCCCAGCAGGCCCACAAAAAGGCATTAGGATTCTAGCAAGTTTGTCAGATGTAACTTTGGCTCTTAATAAGTTCCAGGTAAGAGTATGCTTAAAAGCTACTTCTATGTTGACCACCTTGTTGCTTTTAATTGGAGTAAAGTGGCCTTTTATAAGACTCATTGATCTGCAAAGTGGTTCGAAGCCAGCCCGGGCAGAAAAAGGTTCCCGAGACTGTCACCTCTAATCAGCCAGCAGAGTGCTGAAAGAGCAAGCAGAGTTATTTTGGGACTCAAAGAGGCAGAGTGCTAGTCTTGAGCTGGAGAGCTGAGGGACAGCACTCAGGCCCTGAGTTCAAGTCCAGCGACTAGCTAAGAGAAATGCCAATGGGGCATTTATCCCAGTGTGGAGAAGACACTCCTGGGATGAAAGCAATGGTGGAGCATCCAGAGGCAGTAAGCCACTGCTTGGATGGCAGAAATAATGTCAGATCCTAGAGTCATTTGTGCGTGGCCCTTTAAGAATTGGTCAGAGCCAGGAAGTCATGGAAAGATAGCTTGTAAGCATGCCTAATGTCTGTGACTATCTACCTTGTAAGAGACAGCTTGCCAGTCCTCTGTGATAGTAGTAAAAAGCTAAAGTTATAAAATGTGGAGGGGTAATTTAAATCTTAACCCTTGTATGTGCCAAAAGTCCTTATTGGCAGGAACTTTTGAGCTGACACCAGTTACATGAAATTCATTTGTTCAGGAAAAGTTTGTAAACCTGAGAGTTTGTTTCTATTGATAGCTGACTGAAGGCCTGCACAGGTAATTTAGGTATTGTAAGGATCATTAGAGATCACATTCCTAAGCCATCCAGAAAGATGCTTTTGCAAACCAGAGTGCTAAACAAGCTACACTGCTGTAGCCAGAGAAAAGTGCTGTTTATTTGTCAAATGTTAAAATAGGCTAAGGTTATAGGTTCCTGGCTAGGTTGGATCAATGCTCCTGAAGTCAGCTTGAAGAAGTTACCGAAAATGGACCTTTGCTCAAGTGTCCAGAGTCAGTTTTGGAAAAACAAGGCAAAATAGAATAGTGTTAACAGGTATGCAAGTGTGGAGTGCACCTGTCGGAGATGGTTACAAGACCAAGCCTTCTGTGTCTGTTTAAAAGTTGTTGTTTTGGTACATTGTCTTGGGCTATTGTCTAAACGGTCTTAAAAACCAGTGGGGCCATGGGGGTCACAGCCTGCCAAGTCTATATACTGTATCCTTAACCAGTCTGTGTAGGAATTTGCAGCCCAGCATGAGGTGTGACAGTCCCTTGGAGCCACTGAGAGACCCTGTTGCTGCTGTTGCTCACCCTAATAGGTAAAGTCCAATGACAGCCTGACAGTCACCTGGAGGAGCTTATGAGTACAGCTGGCATGAAATTAAGTTAGCTGTGATATACAGTCAGAACTGGTAGAAGAAAACATGAGGGTCTTGGAAAAACTGCACCAGTAGCTTCAGAAACGTCCCACTACCAACCTGGACATTGGATGGCTTTACAACCCTTTGGCCCAATAGATAATGCCTCTGGCGGGACCCCTGATATTGTTAATTCTGATACTCACAATTGGTCCTTGTGTGATTAACAGACTAATAACCTTTGTAAAAAAAAGCAGGTTAATGAAGTCTGGGTACCGGTTCTCAGATCTCAGTATCAGCCCATAGATGAAGTAACATAGAACTAGATATCAAGGGACCATAGTTGGCCCCCTTAATCATTAGTAGAGGGGGAATGTGAAGCCTGAACAAAATATAGCAACTTTAGGTTTGGATTCAATTTTGTCTGGGAAATGTGTCAGCAACTCCTCTTGATCCCCGTGAGCCCAAATTCCAGGAACAGGACTCTTTATGTTAAATTCCACTAACTACAGCTAATCAGCAGATAATAGGAAAAACCCAAAGTTCAAGATATTCCTGCAAGTGAAAGACCACTAGGTTGCAGCTCAGACTATCTCCATTGTTTTTAATTTTATTTTATTTTTGTCGGTTGTGGGACTTCAACTCTGGGCATGGGTGCTATCCCTGCCCTCTTCAGCTCAAGGCAAACACTCTACCGCTTGAACCACAGCACCACTTCCAGTTTTCTAGTAGTTAACTGGAGATAAGAGTCTCACGGGCTTTTCTGCTTGGGCTGACTTTGAACTGTGATCCTCAGATCTTAGCCTCCTCCGTAGCTAGGATTACAGGCGTGAGCACTGGGGCCCGACCAGACCATCTGCTTCAGCCAGTCATTTTGAATAGCATCAAGTCCATGAACCAGCTTATCGCCAGTACCTGGTTGGTTCCCGCCACTGGTTACACTAATCATCTTTTAGAATTATGGTTTTCCCGCAGTGTGATATGATTTGTTAAGTGTTGCAATGACACATAGAAGACCCTAAAAACCCTATTAAAACCCTGCTAGAGAAAGGGTCGGGACTCTCAACTCTGACCCGCTGAATCAGGGACGTCAGGGATGGTTGTGAGTCCAGACTTGAACTCACAAAAAATGACTCTCATGTACTTGCATCAGAATCGGCTTCTTGGTGGTCTTTGGGGATCCTTATCTGGGTACAAGACTGTCATGCTGTAAAAATCAATTTAGAGATTCCTTTCTCCATAACCCTCAGGTAAGACCAGGGTCCTCTCATTTTGACCTACCGGCCACTTTGCATTTAGCTTTATCATTTTTGTAGCTAATATGTGGTTCTCCAACTCTATTACTTTTTTAATTCATGGAAAGCAAAAAATACCTTTCATCCTAGAATCTAAGGTTTAGCTGAAGCTAAACTCAAGCTTTACCACTAAGCTCAAACTTCAGTGATTTATTCTTTCAGTGTGTAGGGCTGTGCCACTTAATGCATATAACTTTTGAACTGTTCGTCTTTACTAAGAACCATTCTGATATGACTTATTCTTTTAGCCCATGTATTTTTGTCATTACCAGTACCATGATTGCTATTATTATATTATTATTTTCTTTTTGGTACTACTGGGGTTTGAACTTAAGGTCTTATTTTGCTAGATCAGTGCTCTACCACTCTGTCTTTAATGCATTAGCTTATTTTTCAGGTTGGGTCTCATATTTTTGCTACTTCAGTCAGGATGTACCTGCTTTCTTTTCTCTTATAGCATTATTAAAGTTATATGCTATCATGATCAATCTCAATTACTTTTACACAGTTTATAATTTTGGCTTACAATTAAATGACTTTCAATTACTTAACTATCAAATGTATCTAGAATTAAGAATTAAGAACATGCATTTCATTGTGTAAAAGTGAATTCTAAGGCAAGCATTCTCTTCTACAACAACATATTTGAGGTAGAAGAGACATGGAACTGGTTCCTTAGCTATTCTGATTTTTTTTTTTTTTATAATTCAGGAATAGCTAACACAAAGGATAGTTGCTTATGGAGTCTTGAGACTTTCTGATAATTTCTGAAAACCTGCTTGCCACAAGTCAGGCTGCTCTGTGGTTTATCTACGTGTAGGTGCATAGAGCTTTGTCTGCTTTGTCTCCCACTATCCGATGATGCTGGTAAGATGCTTACCTGCATTGAAGAGGACAGAGCAATGCCATACTTCTTTGGAACACCTGAACAAATACCCAGTCCCCTCAAAGGGCCTAGGTCTATCAACAGGAATAAAGGATAGATTCAGAGATGTTTCTGATGAAAGTATTGTCTTCCCTTTCATTTTAGTTATCCAAAGTTATCTATGGCATTAGTGTTTTTGTAAATATTGTTCTTAAATTTTTAATTTAGGGCTTAACTACTGCATGTCTAATTTAAAACTCCTCACACACATTTTATTCCCAAATGTTAAATATATGTTGATCACTTAGTAAATTTTGATTTTAAAATCAGAGTCCTTTCATACATAGTACAGAGAAAGAACACCAAACAGACTTTGGCAGCATGTGTCATTGTTTCTAAATGTAAAGTTTTTAAACATAGCTTACTACAACAGTTTGTTACAGTTAGAATTCAGTTTGTGTCATTTTTGGAACTCTAAACATTGTTTCTCTGTCATATGTCTTTGAAATGGTATCATATGTTCTAGGGACTCAATGGGGGTATTGCAAGTGCCAAAACTTACTAGAGGAAAAATGCATATGTATAATGATTATAGATGTAGATATAGATGTGACTATATATAAACATGATGTAGTTTTTTTTTTTTTTTTTTTTTTTTTTACTTTTTCTCATTAGGATTCTGAAAGAGTAATGTCACAAGAATTATAGGAAGTTAAGTGATAGATATGTATGGAAAAAATAATTGGCTATTTTATATGCAAATTGATACTGTGGCCAGGCAACGCAGTGGGTCATGCCAATCAGGTGAAGATTAACAGCGTTGTTTACAAGGTCCCAAGAGAGTCAGGGTCTGAAAGTGAAATCAAAGCTATTGCCCCATATGTTCTCTCTCAGCCCATGTAAGAGAAAGAAGAAGACTTGGACTCAGAATCAAGGCCACAGAATTAGCCTTTTCCCTCAGGCTAGAGCAACTGTGATTTTTAAGGGTCAAAAATTCAGAGATGCAAAAATTTCAGGGAAGATCCAAGTATTGCAGCCAAGGTGAGAGGTTCAAAGGTGTAGGAATCCTGTAATTACAAATGACACAAACGAGACTTTTTTTTCTTGGGGCAGTCTCTCTCTGTATGTCGCTGTTTTCTCTGTCTCTGTCTCTGTCTCTGTCTCTCTCTCTCTCTCTCTCTCTGTCTCCTTGTCTGTCTTATGTGTCCTGGAGCTTGAACTCAGGGTCTGGGCACTGTTCTTGAGCCTAGTATTCTACCACTTAGAGCCATGACACCATTTCTGGCTTTTTGGTATTTATTTGAAGATAAGGATCAAATGGACTTTTCCTGCCCAGGCTGGCTTAGAACTTTGATCTTCACATCTCAGCCTTCTTAGTAGCTAGGATTACAGGCATGAGCCAGAGCCATTGATGCCCAGCTAGGAATTCTCTTGATATGCAAAATTGTATCCAGGTCAATTTTTGTCTTTCAGGATTCTTTGTCACCTGTCACCAACATCTGTCTGTACTTTGTTGATTCAACCTTTGCCTCAGTGGTTTCATATTCATGTATGAAAATTTTTTGTTATGGAAAAATGACTGATGGATGTGTTGCTAATTTGTGAAATATGATAATCCTCTATAAATAATTATATTTGATGAGAAACAATATGTTTTAAAACACGGGACAGGAAAAGGCAATAGGAAAAGAGCAAGACTTTAGAAAAGAGAGGAAATGGAAGATCTGAAGCTGTCATTTGCAAGGAACTGGGCACTTTGAAGCTCAAAAACACAGACAATTCATGGACAAAAGCAGTTAAAACTGTAAAATGAAACATCTTGGGTGTATAACCCCATTTCCTCTTTTATAGTTCAACAGTATTTCTCTGCACAGGTAATAATTATCTAGAATCATAATAGGGATATCACTGGGTGATGAATAAAGAGTTCCCTCAACTTCTGTTTCCATGCAAAATCACAGGTCCTTGAGATCCACTAATGTCAAGGCTGCTCCACAAAAAGCCTAATCAGTCAAGTTGTAGTAAGATTTATTTTAGAATAACAGGGTTAACAGAGAGAAACAAAAATAGAGGGAAACATTTTCTGCTCCCCATGCAGGAAATGGGAGTTAAAGACTCAAAATGGTAATTCTCATCTATAGTCTGTATACTTTCTGAGCTGGGGGAATACACTTATTTATGTCATCATGAAACCTTCCATCTTCAGACAGATGGGCCTCATTAATTAATACTCTAATGGAAGTGTGCCGGATCCTACCCGAACTCAGGGACTTGTTTTTTCTCATGGATACTTCTCATCTACAGAATTTTCAGCTTTTACCATTTGATGGGAGGATGAAGATTTAGATAGTTCATCACATCTCCCAATGCTTGGACAAGGTATGGTAGAAGGGAGCTCAACTGCTTTTTTCTTAGTCTCAAGTTCCTCCTCCTCCTCCTCCTCCTCCTCCTCCTCCTCCTCCTCCCCCTCCTCCCCCCTCCCCCTCCCCCTCCTCCTCCTCCTCCTCCTCCCCCTCCCCCTCCCCTCCCCCTCCCCCTCCCCCTCCCCCTCCCCCTCCCCCTCCCCCTCCCCCTCCCCCTCCCCCTCCCCTCCCCCTCCCCCTCCCCCTCCCCCTCCCCCTCCCCCTCCCCCTCCCCCTCCCCCTCCCCCTCCCCCTCCTCCTCCTCATTATTGTGCTGTTACTGGAACTTGAACTCTTACTCCACCTTTTTACTTAAGGCTGGTATTCTGCCACTTGAGCCACATCCCCACTTCTGTCTGTTTGTTAGCTAATTGGAGGTAAAAGTCTTACAGACTTTTCTGGCTGTGTTGGTTTCAAACCACAATCCTTAGACCTTAGTCTTTTGAATTGCTAGGATTACAGGCATGAGCACCAGTGCCTGGCTCATGTTATTATTTTAACTTTTGAATAACTTCTAAGTTTTCTTCAGAAAAATGGTTTTAATTCATTAAAACCTGTGAGAACTTCATCTGTTGTGCAATACCAGTGCAGATAAATAATGTACTTTTAGTCAAGTTCTCAGTTTGCAAGCATCCAGATTTTCCACCAAACACTTTAGACTGAAAGGAAGCAAACTTTATTGGTAACACTGTAAAATTCTATTTTACTAACCTTGCTCACACCTAATACCTGATCTTCCATGGCTTGAGGATTTAATTGAAATGTTTTATCCTATAAAGTCCGTTGACTCTTCAAACAAGCATTTACAAAGTAAATGGATTTCTGCTGTCATTAATGCATTCATGAACAGAATATTCAGATCCAAGAGGGGAGTGAGCTCTATGTGTTTGACGTGAATTTGAGGACAGTTTGAAAGTGACATCCATTAGACTATATTGTGTATGCTGGTTTTACTGTTAGATTTAGATTTAGTGGTATATGTAAGAAATCTGTTTCACCAAATTCCAAAGCAAGGATGGTTCATGCCACAATTTGCAGATCTTTTTAAAATACATTTTTATTGTAAAAACACTGTACAGAGGGGTTACAGTTACATGAGCAAGGTGATGAGTACATTTCCCATCAAGCATTGTTACCTCCTCCTTTGTTTTTCCCCTATCATCCCTTCCCTCCCATCTCCACGACTACACTCGTCCCCTTCCCTTTTCCTCCCTCTCCACCTAAATTGTAAAGTTCATTTTCTACATAGTGTCTTGTACATCTCATTGTTATAATGGGTGAACCTGTATCCCTGTTTAAGCATTTTGTTTTTCCCTTCCCCTCCTCAAGATAGAGAAATGTATATACAAGATGCAGGGCACTGACATCAAATACAGTGAATACAATGGGGGAAGAACATCCAAAGAAACAAAAAAAATCACATGGTACATTATAAATATGTTAGAAAAAAATAACAAGAAAGAACAAACCACTGTGTCCCTATCTTGGGGTTCATTTCACTTAACATCATCTTATCTGGTCATATGCACATTGTTTTTGACCTTTTCTGCTTGTCCCAGACATATATTAGTTATTGCAAATAAGGGAAACCATGGGACTTATGTTTCTTTGGGCCTGGATTACTTCACTTAATATAATTTTTTTCTAAGTCTTTCCATATCCTAACAAATGGGGCAATGTCATTCTTTCTGATGGAGGCATAGAATTCCATTGTGTATAGATACCACATTTTCTTGATCCATTCATTTACTGAGGGACATCTGGGTTAGTTCTAGATCTTAGCCATGGTAAATAATGCTGCAATAAATATAGTTGTGCTGGTAGCTTTAGTGTGGTCTTGTTTGTGATCATTTGGGTAAATGCCCAAAAGTGGGATTGCTGGGTCATAGGGGAGCTCTATGTGGACTTTTTTGAAGAACCTCCATACTGCTTTCTAAAGTGGTTGAACAAATTTATACTCCCACAAACAATGCAGCAGGGTTACCTTCAGTCCACATGCCCTCCAGCATCTGTTGTTATTAGAGTTCTTGATTATAGCCAATCTAACTAGGGTAGGAGGAATCACAATGTTGTTTTGATTTGCATTTCTTTTATGGCTAGAGAGGTTGAGCATTTCTTCATATGTCTATTGGCCATACTTGTATCCTCTTCAGAGAAGTTTCTCTTTAAGTCTTTAGCCCACTTGTTTATTGGGAAGTTGGTTCTTTTCAGATTTGTTGTTGGGGGATTTACTTTTTGATTTCCAAGTTTTTTTTAGATATGAGACTGGTCTGCTGTATGGCTAGTAAAGATCTTCTCCCAGTCTGTGGGCTTTCTATTAATCTTTCTAGCTATGTCCTTTGCCATGCAGAAGCTCTGCAGTTTCATGCAATCCCATTTGTCCAACCTTTCTTTGATTTGTTGTATGTTGTTATTCTGGGTCTCTATTGAGAAAATTTTGGCCTATGCCTAGAAGACCTAGGGTTTCTCTTATTCCTTCCTGTAATGTTTTCAGGGTGCCTGCTTTGACTTCGAGTTCTTTGATCCATTTGTAGTTGATTCTGGTGCAGGGTGATATATAAGGATCTAACTTTAGTTTTCTACAGGTATTTAACCAATTTTGCCAGCACCATTTACCGAAGAGCCTGTCTTTCTTCCATTCTATTTTTTTTTATCTCCCTGATCGAAGATTGGTGGCTATAGATCTGTTGGTTTATTTCTGGATTTTCAATTCTATTCCATTGGTCCTGAGGTTTTTTCTTGTGCCAGTACCAAGCTGTTTTGATTACTATGGCTTTGTAGAGCCTAACGGAAACTCTGTATGAGTGTCTGTGGTTTTAAACTTACCGAGCTTTTTATTTGGTGATAAAGTATATTCTGCGAAGATAAGAAAATCACTATATGGGGAAAAGAAGTCACATGCTATTAAATAATTTTCCAAGTATCTTGACCATGACTAAGAATTGAACTAATCCCTTTCCAGAATTCAACTCTCTTTTGTAGTTTACTTATTGGCTTGTTTTTCCATTGAGATTTGTAGCCTTTGAGGTTGTTTCTTTTAGGTAAGCATTTGACATTTTAACATTTTGGGGTTATGATTTTGGTGACGTTGAGCTTACGAAATTTAGACTTCAGGAATTTTGATCTTTGAACATTTGGGCTAAGAAGTTGGCTCAACCGTAGAGTGCTTGTCTTGCATGCATGAGGCCCTGGGTTGATTCCTCAGCACCACATAAACAGAAAAGTCTGGAAGTGGCACTGTGGCTCAAGTGGTAGAATGCTAGCCTTGAGCTTAAGAGCTCAGGGACATTGTCCAAGCCTAGAGTTCAAGCCCCACGACTGACAAAAAAAAAAACCTTAAAAAAAACCCCAAACTCCCCAAAACTGAATTTCATCTTTTGGGATTAAGGTGTATGGGGTAAAGATTTTGTATTCTGATTGAAAGTAAAACTTGAAAGCATTTCTTCTCCGGCTTTAACCTCAGGCTTTGGGGCATATTATTTCATACTTTGTAGTGTACTGGTAAATGTTTAACAACCTTGAAAAGCCCTTATTGCAATTTTAATGATATAAAAGATGTGTGACACAGAATTTACAAGGTAAGTAAAATAGGGAAACATTTATGTACATCTAAAAAATTAGTTCTTTCTCCCAGAATAATTTTGTCACATTTTTGTTAACTTATATTTATAAGCAACTTATGATTTCAAGTGATAAATAGATTCTATGATTTCTACTGACTGAAAATTTCATGTTCACAAATATGATCAGAATGAAACTGAAGATGCCTGGAGATCGTCAAATGCTAATAAGTGACATAAATGGATTCCAAATACTGGAAGAAAGTTTTCTGTGTGTGTGTGTGTGTGTGTGTGTGTGTGTGTGTGTGTATGTGTATTTATGTGAGTGTGTGTGTTTGTGTGTGTTCTGTTCACATGACAGCAGCAGGTTTGAAGAGTGGCATAAGAGGCGTACCCTAATTCTTGAAGCTTTTTAAGTCCCTGTTTATATCCTGTTTGTTTACATATTGTTGGCCAAAGTAAGTTACTCAGCCAAGCTGAGAGTCAGAGTGGTTGGGCACTCAGAATTACAGAGTAAGGCAACCAATTTGGATACAGGGAAGGAAGTAATTGCTGGCCATTTATATATTCAGTGTATGACATACCTGTAGCAATATGTCATATAGAAAAGCCCATGTGACCATGTTATATTATAATGGCATTTTAAAAATATGTAATTGGGAGGATAGAGTTTCTATAATCTGTTCTTCAGTTGTGTAATCTGTGATCACAGGATTAGTTAGTATCTGTATGGTTCCCTTGGCCTTGTACTCTTGGTCACAGAATGGCTGTGAACATTTTAGATATCATATCTTGGTTAAATTCTGAAGAAATGAAGAGGCTGCTGAGTGGTTGGGAAGTGTGAGTTTGATTTGTATTCCTTATCTTTTCATTAGTGTATTTATTCTGGGAAGATTTCATTGTTACATCTCTACACAAGTTCTCCCTGCATTTCAATCAATCTCACCCTCCTCATCTTTCTCCTTGTCCTTTAATTCCTCATTCTTTCATGGGAAAGGAAAATGCTCTTTAAGAAGTCTCCAGTTATCAACCCTGGTGTTTCATTGGACGGAATAGATCACATGGCCTTTACTTGTCCTGGGGCTGAAATAGCAATTTTCAAGCTATCCACTGGACTAGGCAGTAGATATGGATAGTCAGTTAGTATCAGAGAAGAACATGAAAATGTCTCAGGATTTGTAATTGATACAAAATATTCCCTTTTTTGCCCTTTGTCACTTATCACAGATATTATAGGCACAGCAGAGTCCAATTACATAGCTTGGGCAAACTGTTACCCATTTATCAAAGGAGGACAGAGTTCCTTTTGTGTACATTTATTTAATGGATTAAAGATGGAATAATAGCTTTCTCCTCCTATTGATGAAATGCTTTTTCCCTAACTAAAGTGGAGCTATACAATGGTAACATCATTAAAGAGGGTGGCTGGGTTAATATTTTTTTTAATTGTTTTAATTTTATTGTCAAGGTGAGGTACAGAGGGGTTACAGTTACAGAAGTAAGGTAGTAATTACATTTCTTGTCTTAACTTGTTACCTGTTCCCTCATTTTTCTCCCTCTTTCCCTGCCTCCCCAATCTCCCCCCAACAAATTGTACAGATTATTTCCAACGTTTTGTCTTGTGGGTATCACTGTTGCATTAGTTCTTTCTTTGTCCTTTGTCTCACCATTTTGTTGTTCCCCTTCCCTTCCCTAATTCAGATAAACATATACACAACACCCACGGTACCAAAATCAAATACAATGAGGAATAAACCATAGTGGGAAAAAGAAAAAAAGAAATCATGTAGTACATTAAAACAACAAAGAAAAACCACTGTGTCCATTTCTTGGAGTTCATTTTGCTTAGTATCATCTTATATGGTCATATGTACATAGCTATTGAGCTATTCTGTTCACCTGCTAAGATTATCTTAGACATATACTAATTATTACAAATACAGGAAACCATGGGACTATGTTTCTTTGGGTCTGGCTTACGTCTCTTAATCTTTTAAATCATAAATATGTTATGTGCCACATGATACACTCTCCTGTGGCAAAAGTATTTGATTTGGAGTTATAGCATATTTAATAATCCTTTTAAAATGTACTGATATAATTCTTCACAAATTTCTTTGTTGAGATAAGCAGATCCTCTACTGCAGCTTCCATTGTCCTACATTTGCTATTGACTCAGCCTCTGAGTGAGCCTAATAATAAAGTGTAAACCTTGTTCCAGATGGCACAAGGAGGAGCAAACAGTTTCTTTGGTACTTAAGCAGACACACCCTGATATTTCTGCTACTGTAAACCTGAAAACAGTTTTCTCACCTTTTGTCTTTTTTGTGGGCCACATTTTTTATAAAAATTATTTCAGCATCTTACACATTTTCTTTCTTTTTTAGTTTTTTTTTTAAATAAGCTTTTTATTGTGAAAATACTGTACACGGGTTATAATCACATGAGCAAGGTAATGAGTACATTTCTTATTAAGCATTGTTGCCTCCTCCTTTATTTTTCCCCTACAGTCCCTTCCCTCCCGTCTCCACAACTACATTCGCCCCCCCCCCCCGCTGTCTTACACATTTTCTAAAACAGCCTTATATATGGCAATAGGAAAATAAATAGTAGATTTGTGATTAAATAATGGTTTAGAGATAGTGGGTTTCATTGGCCAATGAGTTTACTCCATCACGATCATACTTTACCATAATTACGATTAAGCTGATTATGTATTAAATTTTACTATATGACAGACACTGCATTCATGACATTATAGAGAACTACCAGCTTTATCTGCACATACAGAATGTCAGTAATAGCCCATTAAATAAATAATTGAGCCAAGCGTGTCTGACCTACATTGCCTAACTTTGGCCAGATTCTTCTCATGTTTGCATATGTGCTAGGAAACATGACAAAGATGTTATATGCAATGAAGCAATGGAATAAGATTGCCATATACTACTACAAATATATAGGACACTCACATACCATGTACGATGTTATTCCAACTGACCAGGCTATGGTACCTTATCTTGGGAGACAGACAACAAGCTAGAGACTGATTCTTGACTTTTTCTGTAGCTGCTTTCATTCCACTACTCTTTTTTCCTCTCCTTTCACATTTGTTTGAAGAATGGATTTATAGTCTTCACATGTCTTGTCATAAGCTGGCTGGCTACAACGTGGGAAAGAAAATACCATATAATTTCTAAGAGAACTACAAACTGAGTCCTTTGGTTGTACAATATTAATATTTTCCTTAATTAACAGAGATTACTAAAATATATATAGGGGAATCTTGAAAAAATTCAGGGGACTGGGAAGGTGGCTCAGTGGTAGAGTGCTTGCCTTGCATGCATGAGGCCCTGGGTTCGATTCTTCAGCACCACATGGACAGAAAAAGCCGGAAGTGGCGTTGTGGCTCAAGTGGTAGAGTGCTAGCCTTGAGCTGAAGAGTTCAGGGACAGTGCCCAGGCCTAGAGTTCAAGCCCCACAACTGACATACACACACACACACACAAAAGATAAATTCAGAAAAGTGAAGGGATGATACAGATTTTCATAATTTATTTCTGTTAAAATTGTTTTTGAGCCCTTTTTGCTACAAATATATGCATACATTATATATATACATATATATATATATATATACACACCACATATATTATTCAAAATAAAGACTCCTTTACTTATATAGTGTTCCTTTTCACTTACTATCACTTCCTGGCAAATCTCTTGTACAGTTCAGAATTTTATCTTTTAGCATTTATTGATATAGAATATTTTTATTGAGAATTGAATGCAAGATTTGAAATGAAAAATGGAATAATACATTAAGATGACTCTGATTAGTTTATTTCTTTAGCTTTCTACTCATCAATATATTTATTCAATAGGTGAATATTTATTGAGCATCCCATGCTGTTGGTGTGTGGTTATGGCAATGAATGATAAAGACAAGATCTTTGCTTCCTGGAAACTCACACTGCAGCATTTGGTAGCAGAGTCCTCAAGTGAGCATTTGTATAGCAAATGTGAGGGTCTCTTTGACGTCTGTTCCATCAGATTTTCATCTTTGTCATATTTGTTGTGTTGGTTCATCAAAAGAACTCTTCACACCTTTGTTTAGATGTGAAACGGTTTAATTTCCTAATGAATTTTACTTTTGCTTCAGTGGGATTTGTGGTGGTGAGACATTTTTGTTTATGTGTCGTCTACCATCTTGAATGAGAAGGTTTCTTAGCTTACATGTTTTGAAAGGATTTTCCCATTATATATGCATATTTCTTGCTGTATTAGTTTATGTCTACTTATGCTTAATTTGCTTACCATGAATTTTGGTTGTCTTTACAATAGAAATTTAGTTTGTTCCAAATATTTTTAAAACTTAAACACCTAGAATATTTGTATTTATATAAATGAAAAAGTTATACCTAGGACCTTAAATATTACCAGAATCAGAAAACTTTCAATGATATTTTCTACTGGAACAACATTGCCATTAGAAAATACTTGTTCAATGGTGAGATAGCACAGTGCTCACAGATATGTTACATAAAATATGGAGAGCATTTGTTATACATGTTAAACATGTTATACATATTTAGGAATAATTATAATAACTTTTTTGAAATAGAGTGAAGCAGCAGTTTTATTAAAAATAAAATAGAGTACAGACTCTGTAGAGCGGTCCGCAGAGCTGGGAGTCCCCAAGATTATAATTTTAAAATGAAAAATTTTGAATCTGCTTACTTTAAAGTTACTTAGAGAATATTGACAATGGGATCTTATAGAATGAAATTCAGAAATTTTAGAGTAATAGGGGAACAAAAGCATGGCTGCTTACATATATCAACTCACAAATTAATTTATTAATATTTGTTATAAGTAATATTATATTCCAATAATCTCCAAATCAATAAAATGAATCAGTTCAGCCCAAGAGAAGGAATTATATGTTAAGTTTCAAAATGTTCTGCTCTTCATAGGTTTGGAATTAAGTGAAAATTTAATCAATAACTAATGAGCAGAAACAGAATGGCTTAATGAACATATGGCCAGATGCTTTTAGGAGAGTCTTCTGGTGAATTTGTTGACTATTTGCTGAGTCCTGCCTTGTTCCCAGCTGTGGATATACCACTGAATCAGAAACACAGAATTGTTGCTCACATGTACTCATGTTTTAGTTAGAAGAGAGCTTATAAACATATACACAGTAAAATTGGAGTCAGGAAGCCTGTATGCAAATGGGCCATTATGTAGAAGAGTGTTCAGGCAAAGGGAACAGAGAGTACTAGTGCAATAAGTTCACCTAGGTCCAGTGGTAAACAGGGCCTGTGTGTTTGTGTGTGTGTGTGTGTGTGTGTGTGTGTGTGTGTGTGTAATTTTCATTTAAGCAAACAGGATAATTAAATTGTAGCTTTTTGTTTTTTAGCATGTAAATAATACACACCCACACTAGTTTGGAAAATCATCAAATTGACTTTAATTTAAAAATCATTTAATGATCAGTTATGTTCAGGTGTCTTCTGAGTTCTAACTGTAACTTTTTTCCTCAGGTTTTTTAAATTTAATTTTACAAAATAATGGGGTGTCATTAGTTGAAAGTTCTTAAGAAACGTCACTGGAGGGAAAATTGGCACTTGAATCAGAGGTGAATGGAACAAAGACCATGTGATTGTCTATTTAATTTGTTTTCAAGAGATGATGAAGTCAAAGGAATGGAGGAAATTCCTGCAGTGACAAAGGAAAGGAGCATTTATACCTTAGATGTCTGGAGGGGGGGTCTGCATTGGGAAACACACTTGTGTAGAGGTTAGCATTCCTGCCAGAATTAGCCCAAACACTTCAGTGTTCAAATGTGTCTGGGCTGTGACCTCTGCAGGGAAAGGAAATCCTGATTTCTAAAAATAAACATTGCTTTTATTTTAAGAGCCAAAGGGAACAGACCGTCCCAGTAAATATAGGTCACTGAAATGTTTTAGTTGTGGAATAGATATATGAAGAACTCTATAAATCCATACATGATCAGATACTGTTTTTATGTTGTTGTTTTTTTTAATGTCTACAGTAAGGAAAGTTGAGAAATTCTTCTAAAAAACGATGCTTATTTCCAGAATTTCCTTGGTTGGTAATACAAAAACAAACAACCAAAAAACAATTACTTGATTTGTCTCATGGTTTTATAAGTACACTTTATAGGGACTTATTTATTCATTCTTTGTTATGTATTAGTACATACTGTGTACCAGGTTCACTGTTCTAGGCTTTTGAGATGTACAGAGATGTACAGAATACAGTGGAAGAAGTCTATATTCTGCAATGGAGCCTACACTCTACACTCTAGTTCTGATACAGATTTATATATAAATATATAATATATGTGAAACATACATTATATGTGTATATATATATATATATATATATATATATATATATATATGTGTGTGTGTGTGTGTGAAAGCAAGGTTAATAAATTACTGTGCTGTTAGAGAACGCCTTATTATGGAGGTGACAGTTGAACTAAATAAGGACTTAGCCATGTGATTAACAGCATGTTGCAAGCTGAGGAAGCAATATGGGTGCAAAAACATTGGGTCAGAAATGTTTATGATTATTTGATAATGGTAGTGAAAAGAGTAAAGTGGTTGATGTTAAAGGCAGAGAGGTTACAGTGTAAGAGCCTGGTGCTCTCTGGCCATGTTGCTGTGATTTAAGGGTGATCCTACTATGGAAGGGAGCATTGAGGAATTTTCTGTGGCACATAATTCCAAGCATTGTGTGTACAGTAGACTGGGGTCAAGACCAAGGGGAGGTGGCTGGTGCAGTTGTTAGTGTTGAGTGAGAAATGATACCTTGGACTATTGAGGTAATAATAAGGTGGTGGCACATTTTGGATTTGAGTATATAGTGTGTTTTTAAAGTAGAATCATCAGAGTTTGGTAATTAGTTAGATTGTATTGAGACAGAAAAAGAATTCAAAGCTGACTCAGAGTTTCTTAGCCTGAACAATGGAATATTGATCTTGAGATAGGGGACATCTTGAAGAGGCAATTAGAGCATGTGAATTAAAAGAATTACGTTATGAATGTGTTAATATGTAATATCTTGCATATATATTTAAATAAGCATGTTGAGTCTGAGATAAATTAGTGTGTGTTTTGGGAGCCTGGTGACAGAAATATTTGTTCCCTAAGTAAAGCCTTGGAGCTGGAAAGACCCTCTAGGAAGTGAGGACACATAGACAAAGTGAACTTTCTGAGGTTTGAACTCTGAAAACTCAGAGTAACGATGGTAAGTGAACTTAATGATGCATTAATTTTCTTTTGCTTCTTTGTGTTCAAACTATTGGTACTTATCAGTCCCCTTCTCTCTCTATCTCTTTCTCTCTTTCTCTCTCTGTCTCTCTCTCTCTCCATGTATATGTTGTACACACACACAGAGTTTAAGATACCATGTTTAAGTCAGCACAGGTAGCTTAAATTTGTAATTCTAGCTAGTCAGGAGATTGAGGATCTTAATTTGAAGTAAGTCCAAGAGAATCTATCTCCAAAAAAGCTGAGCTGGAGGCATGGTTTAAGTGGCAAAGCACCAACCTGGAACAAAAAAAACCTAGGGAACAGTACCTTGGCCCTAAATTCAAGCCCCATTACTGTAACACACACACACACACACACACACACACACACACACACACACACACACACACACACAGAGAAAATGTCTTGTTAAAACATTTCTTTTTCTTGATCCATTCATCTACTGAGGGGCATCTGGGTTGGTTCCATATCTTAGCTATAGTAAATAATGCTGCAATAAACATAGCTGTGCTAGTAGCTTTAGTGTGGTCTTGTTTGTGAACATTTGGGTAAATGCCCCAAAGTGGGATTGCTGGGTCACAGGGGAGCTCTATGTGGAGTCTTTTGAGGAAATTTCATACTGCTTTCCAAAGTGGTTGAACAAATTTACACTCCCACCAACAATGCAGTAAGGTTCCCTTCTGTCCACATCCGCTCCAGCATCTGTTGTTATTAGAGTTCTTGATTTTAGCCATTCTAACTGGAGTGAGGTGGTAAATGTGGTATATGTACACAATGGAATTCTATGCCTCCATCAGAAGGAATGACATTGCCCCATTTGTTAGAAAATGGAAAGGCTTGGAAAAAATTATATTAACTGAAGTAAGCCAGGCCCAAAGAAACATAGGTCCCATGGTTTCCCTTATTTGCAAGATCTAGTATATGTCTGAGTCAAGCAGAAAAGTTGATGTTAGGGAAATGAACCCTAAGATATGTATTCAAATGTTTTTTTCTTTCATGCAATTGTTTCTAACACATAAGATCATTTCTTTGTTGCTTTGTATGTCCCTCCCCCCCCCCCCCCCACAGTATAACCCATGCTTTCACTGTATTTGATGTTGTTATAATTTGTGGAGGGGAAGGGGAAAAACAAATCGTTTAACTAGGGATACAAGTGGACCCATTGCAACAATGAGATGTACAAGTCGTTATGTCGAAAACGAACTTTACAACTTTGGTGGGGGGTCGAGGAGGGAGGATGGGAAGGCATGGGAAGGGAAACAAAGGAGGAGGCTACAATGCTTGATAAGAAATGTACTCATTACCTTGCCCATGTAATTGTAACCCCTCTGTACAGTATTTTCAAAATAAAAAAAGAAAAAAAAATTCTTTTTCTTTCTCTTTTCTAATCTTGAGATTATAAGCATATGAAATCAAAGAAAGTCAAAGGTAGCAAGATGAAGGATGTCATCATTGAATTGCTGCAGGCAATTCTCAAATAGAAGTTAAGAATTTTCTCAGAGAATAGTAACGTATCTTAGATCTTCAAGAGGTGGGGGTTTACTTTCACCACTGTGTTGTTAGGTACTCAATAAAGTAAAAACACAAACTTGTCCTGGAATAATTTATATCCCATGGTATTAGTATCCATACTGTCAGCATTGCTTATAGTTTTTTTTTAAGTAATATTATTGGAACAACACAAAAATGTCTACTTTCTCCTCTCCTTTTCAATATAGTACTGGAATTTCTAGCAAGAACAAAAAAAATGACAAGAAGGATTCACATAAGGAAGGGAGAAATAAAGCTATCCCTGTTTGCATATGATATGATTCTGTAACTAAGGGACTCTAGAGACTCTATCGCCAAGCTCTTAGAACCCAACAATAACTTTGGTAAAGTAGCAGAGTATAAAATCAATCCATACAAATCAGTAGCTTTTCTGTATGCCAACAATGAGAAGATTGACAGTGAAATCAAGACAGCAAATCCACACATGCACTCCCCCCCCCCCCCCACATACACACAAAACCCACAGAAAAACAAACTTAAGAATCATCCTAAGAAAGTGATAGAACTTTACAAGGAAAATTATAAAATATTAAAGAATCAAAGAAGACATTAGAAAGTGGACAAACCTGTCATGCTCCTTGGTTGACAGAATTAATATTGTAAAAATAGTAATTTGCCCAAAGTAATGCCCATCAGAACACGATTATCACTCTTCAGTGAGTTAGAGAAAAAAAATTCAGAAAAATCATATGGAACCACAAAACCCTGAATTCCAAAAGCAATCCTGAGCAAAAGATGTAGTGCTGAAAGTGTAACAATTCCAGACTTCAAACTATACTCAGAACTATAGTAGTGAAAACAGCTTGGTTCTGGCACAAAAACAGACTTGTAGATCAGTGGCACAGAATAGAAGACCTAGAAATAAACCTACTGACTTATCGCCATCTAATATTTTATGAGGGAGTACAAAATATAGGATGGCAAAAAGACAGCTTCTTCAACAAGTGGTTTTGGAAAAACTGGATATCCACATGTAGAAAACTGGAACTGGATCCCTGTTACCCTGTACTAATATCACAATGCACCTCAGTGTCAGACCTGGAACCATGAAACTACTTGGAAGGATTATGAGAAAAATCAGGAACTTTCTGAGTAAAATTCCAGGGGCTCAGAAAATCAAAGAAAGAATTGACAAATGGGATTGAATCAAGTTTACAAGTTTCTATAAGGCAAAGAACATGGTTAACAAGCTAAAATGACAGCCTTCAGAAGGGGGAAGATTTTTACCCACTTTACATCAAATAATGACCTAATATCCAGAATATATAAGGAGCTTAAGAATCAACAGCACAATTAATAAATGGGAAAGAGCTGAATAGAGATGTCTGTGAAGTAACAATGGCCAATAGACAATACTCAACTTCTCTGGCCATAAAGGAAGTACAAATCAAAATAACACTGAGATTCCATCTCACTCCAGTTAAAATGGCCATCTTTAGAAATACAAACAACAACAGATCCTGGTGAGGATGTGGGGGGGGAAAGAACCCCAATATACTGTTGGTGGGAATGTAGACTTTTTCAAACACTCTGGAAAGCAGTTTGGAGATTCCTCAAAAAACCAAACATAGACCTACCTTCTGATTCAGCAGTATCAATTTATCCATGAGATTAAAATCAGGATACAGCAAAATCACCTGCACAATCATGCTCATTGCCGCACTATAGCTATGGTGTGGAGGAAGCACAGATGATTCTCAATGGCAAATAGACTAAGAAATGTGGTCGGTCGGTCTGTCTGTCTGTCTGTCTATCTATCTATCTATCTATCTATCTATCTATCTATCTATCTATCTACACACAATGGAGTTTTATCTCTCCATTAGGAAGAATGACATTCTATCATTTGCATAGAAATGAATGGGCCTGTAAAAAGTTAAGTGAAGTTGTCAGGTTAAGAGAGACAGAGCACATGCTTTCTCTCATATGAGAAAACTAGAAAGTATTTATAAATATACAAGTAAACATATATGAGGTTGTATGCAAGAGTATTAATCAAAATACTGTAGGATATTTGCACAGGGAGAATTTAGTGTGTTTTAGTAGAGAAATAAAATTATAGTTTAACTAAAACTAGGAAATTGGTACTTGAAAGTTCTGTGGGAGCGGAAAGAAAATGGGTTACAAATAAGGGGAATAAGGACTGGGGAAAGAATGCAGTAATAAGATTCAATGTATATTGTACAAAACTAAGAGAACTGGGGGGAAGGTTTGAAAGGAATGGGGAGAATTATGAAAGGAGTGACAAAAACAAGATGCATTGTATTCATAAAATGATTTGTTGAATGGCAACTCCCTTGTACAACTACTTAAAGATAATTTAATTTTACAAAATGAAATTATTTTATTTTATCATGGATATATGAAAATTGAAAATTTCAGAGATTCTATAAAAATTCATGGTATAATGATATCTTTATGTGTGTTTTAATATATACCACCTTAAAGAGCACAAATATATGTAGGGTTTTTTGTTTGCTTGTTTGTTTTTTAGTATCTCAGTCTTTTGTTCATCCTCCCTTGGGAATACTCTTTCTGACTTTGGAGTGACCGTAAAAAATTATCAGCCATTTTTCCTAGCAATATAATACATTGAGTAAGTAATAATATATATCAAGTTTTATGATCTAGTATTCCAAATCTAGATCTAAAATGATCAAGATATTAGTAGAGTCTTTGTAGACATCCTTTTAATACAAACATTAAAAAGTATTTAGAGATAGGACCTGAGTCTACTACTGCCCCTCAATTCAACAGAGAACAGCTGGCCACTTAGAAAAGAATGGAAAGGGCCAATTATTAAGCACTTTCTGCTGGGGTGGCAGGTGATTTTATTATCTTTGGCTCCCCATGCCTCTTTTTCTTATTACATAGTCCTTTCCAGATATTGTGTAGTGTTTTATAGAGGGAGAAAAATTCCTTTTCTGTCTTGGGGAACATCAAAGGAAAGGAGAATACTGTTTTCCTTTTGTTATTTCCAATCAGATGTACTGCCTTCTTATCGGTACAAGGCAAAAAAAACTATGCCAGCTCCTTGGGGATTTGATTTTCGGGAAATGAGATTTTTATCCATGAAAATAAAGGATCACCATCAGCGAAATCAGAACAATGGAATTTTACTGTGTCAATGCCAACATCTAAATCTATACCTGGTTTGTTTCTAGAATAGTACTTGAAATTAGTGCAAATGTCTCATAATATTTAATAAGTTAAGGGAAGGCATTTTTGTTCATTTTTTAATGGTGGTACTATGGCTTGATCTTAAGGCCTCCAGCACTTGAAGCTGGTTTTCTACTACTGAGCCATTCCTCCAGCTGGGGAAGTAGTTTTATAAAAGGCAATAGTTATGTTTTTTTCTTTCTTTCTTTTTTAGTGGTACTGGTTTTGAACTTTAGGGCAACATACTCTACTACTTGAATCATACTTCCAAGTCTTACTATTTTTCATCATTGATTTTGAAGAAAAGTAGGATATGTATTTACTATGAGTACATATAAGGTAATCTGCAAAACTAGAAGTTAAGAACTTCTAAATTTTTAGGACCTAGCAAGAGCCATTTAGGAATCATGTAAGCCAGCCTTACATAGCAGACTACTTACTATGTTTGCTATAATGGGTTGAAAAAGTTTTTGTTGTTTTTGTGGCCTAGGAAATATTAAAATAATGACTAGTTATACTAACAAGAAACACAAATCATTTATTATAGGTTTGGTACTGTTATGAATATGTATTTTTATTCATCTGATTGCTTCAGTGGCCCTGGGAGGTAATCAAAGAATTAGATAATTATTTACAAGCATATATAGAGGTAGATAGATACATGCATATGAATATATATGTATATGTTAATGTATACATACATCACAATTATTACCCATATAAAATATGGAAATACAATCAAAGGGCATGTTTCTTTATAAATATTAGTTTAGAGAATATATACATTGAATTTTAAAGATGTGGACAGCATATGGCATATATTCAAATTCACATTTTTTTTACAGAGCTGCTCATAGTACAACTGCATGTGATTTGGGACATATTTAATCAGTGAACATATATCTCAGGATATATGAAAAGGATTCTTTCTTTAGTGTTCATAGTTTATATGGTCTCATGTAGGATCAGAGTTAGAAAGCACATCTAGGCTCAACCCAGCTCAGCTTACTGTAAGATGTGAAAGGGGTTAGATTAGGGGAGCAAGCAATAAGTTGTTGTACTGTTGATCAAATAACTTAACACCATTATTTATAAGTAAATAGAAACATAAAAGTTTTGCACAAATTCCCAC
The DNA here is from genome assembly GCF_019054845.1 of Dipodomys spectabilis. Classification (NCBI taxonomy): domain Eukaryota; kingdom Metazoa; phylum Chordata; class Mammalia; order Rodentia; family Heteromyidae; genus Dipodomys; species Dipodomys spectabilis. Next base: position 2,344,224 of record NW_024870715.1, read on the forward strand.
TCTGCCTGTAATTTCTACTACCCTTTATCCTAAGTTACTAATTTAGTATTGAATCTTCTCTGAAATTTGTAAATGTCTTACCTAATTCCTTGTCTGGGTCATACTCCTTGGTTGCACGTTTGTTTTCTCAATATGGCACTCCATTTTTGTGTACCACTTAACTCACTGTGATAATGTATTCTCAGTTTTGTATTGATTTATATAATAATGAGCCTTGTCTGGTTTTGTTGTTGTTGTTGTTGTTTTGGGTCCCGTCATGGGGCCTGAACTCTAGGCCTGGGCGCTGTCCCTCAGCTCTTCAGCTCAAGGCTAGCGCTCTACCACTTGAGCCACAGTGCCACTTCTGGCTTTTTTCTTTTTGCTTATGTGGTGCTGAGGAATCGAACCCAGGGCCTCAGGCATGCAAGGCCAGTGCTCTACCACTGAGCCACTTTCCCAGCCCCTCTGGTTTTATTTATCATCATTTTGAGACACAATGTTTAAGTATTTAGTTAGTATTCATTGAGTGAATGAATGACTATTCCACGATATGTTTGTACGCATCTCTCCTAAGAGCAGAAATGTGTGTTATATGGGTCAAAAATTAAGCATCATTTCGAGTCACATCTGCTATCTGTTGCCATAAAGATAATCGTGTATGTTACTGGGCTTTTTTAGCCCTATTTAATATACAATGTTGATATACTTATATTGATCAATATACTTTCATTTCTGAAGGATTAAACAAATGTATCACGTTTCTATGCCTTATAATTGATTTAGAAATGCATAGCTAAAATCTACCATTTCACATTTAATCTAAACTTTAATTTCAAAAATCCTAAACTGACCTCTTGAATGAGATTTACTCTTGTTTTATTTATATCTCATTATATTTTCCAGGTTAATTAATTTATTCATTACAAATACAAATAGAATGTAACAGTTAAAGTAAAGCACAAATTTGGAATTATGATTGATAATGATTTTAATGAGATTTTGAATTTAATGGAAAGCCTAGTGTAAAAAGAAAAATCTAGGCAGAAATGATTCCATGGACCAGTGGTAGATTTGTCTTTAGGAAAACATTAATGGAAAAACACAGCGTTTTCTTTATTGGCAACACGGTAAAGGGAAGAGACTCAGTTGACTGACTTCTGTGTTTCTTTACTTGGATTTTGAAGATCTGGGAAGCTGATAGACACCTGGTGACAGTGTCCCTTTACAGAAGGAAGCACTGTGTTGGAAGCAGGTGCTCCTATGAGAGCAGGAGCTTCAGAGATAGATAGTCCAGGGTCTCTTTGTTTGCCAGTGTTGTCTGGAGTTGGACCATGTGCCAAAACCCAGAAACAACAAAGTAAAATGGACAATGTGTTGTGTTTCTGGCCTGTATTCAACATTACCTGGCTTGCATTACCTGGCTTGGAAAATGTATTATGAATCTTCTTACATCAGTATGATAGATATCCCTTGGTTTTGGTCATGACAAGCTGACAGTTTTCAAAGGCTTTTAAAATAGACATTTTCAAAGCCAGGTAATATAGATATAGTTTAATGAGTTTAAAAGATCTTTTGTAATGAGGGCCTAGGAATTTAACTAAGAATCTATCTAAAAGTTTGCCACCAGGAAAGAGAAAATCCTTGTTATCAGTGGTAGTTTTCAGTTGTGTATCATGGCATGTATTCATTGTGCAGCAGTGATGATGTTGGGGAAGTGGCATAAAGTGGAGAAGGGGAATGAGAAAAAAAAGTTTTAAACATTTCTTGGTTTCTACTTCCTATGATTACATTCAGAAATATCCTCATATATATGTGTGTGTATACACATATTTGTGTGTATATATATATATATATATATATATATATATATATATGTATATATAGAGTCACAATGTGGAATTCTTTTCGTGTGTTCCTTTTGTGTGATATTAAAACAAACTACAGTTAGCCGGGCGCTGGTGGCGCAAGCCTGTAATCCTAGCTACTCAGGAGGCTGCGATCTGAGGATCGAGGTTCAAAGCCAGCCCGGGCAGGAGAGACCATGAGACTCCTATCTCCAATAAACCACCAGAAAACTGGAAGTGGCGCTGTAGCTCAAGTGGTAGAGCGCTCCCCTTGAGCTGAATAGCTGAGGGACAGCCCCCAGGCCCAGAGTTCAAGCCGCATGGCCGACCCCCCCCCCCCCCAAAAAAAATAAATAAAACAAACCACACATTTGAATAAAATTTTACAAATATATCTTCAAGTGGTCCAGATTACAAGTTATTACATTGTTTCCTTTTATTTATACTCTTAACTCTAATAAAACTTTAATGTTTATGCTTTTAGTAAATTTCATTTTTTTATGAACATGTCAACTCCACGTCACTAAATCTATCTTTATTCACTAATATACTTAAAATTATGATTGAGTAGATAATCTTTTTAAGGAGTTGGATCATGACTATAAAGTGGATGGTTTGACTTCTAAGGTAAAAGCTTGTAATCCAAGTCTGTGTTTGCCCAGTTGATTTGTCCCATGATCCAGTTGATCACTGCATTCATTCATCTGTTGATCACTGCTTTCTGAACAATCTTCAGCTGCTTATCTTTTCCTTCCCATTTGCAGCTGAATGCTAGAACCACTCAGGAATAACTCTAGCAAGGAGGTGGAGGCTCATTTTCTCCCCATGTTTCAATGATTCTTCCTAATGTTATCCTTTACATTCTCTAGTAACAGCCTAAGGGGTGTTTTGACCAAGTTATGAAGTAATGCCTCTGTTTTAAATTTCTTTGTTGATTAGAGGTGACAAGTCATTGCACTAATACTGTGAACAGAAAAAGGTTTTGGCAAATGACTCAGGAACCATCAGGGAGAAAATTGCAGTATTCAACTTACAGTTTGCTGTATTCCATTGTGATCAGAATAATTTCATCATGTTCATTGAATCCTCACCTTTTTTCAAAAGTAAACTAACAGAGTATTTTCATTTCCAGTGTGGTCCATGTGTCTCATTTTTTTTTCTCTTTATGTTTTCCACTTGACTGAGTCATGGATTAATTTATTTCCAGTATTGCTTGTTCCTTGCCCTTTGTGATTGGCCTCAACTAAAAGCAGCCTTTGTTCCTCAGATTTCCCGTTGGCCAGGTCACATTCAACGACTCATTAAAACATGTACTTATTCTACTCTGGAGCACATTGTCAGGCCAGCCATGAATTTATAGTGAAATGTAACAGTAAATTGTGCTCTGTGGTCAAAAATACCAAATGATACACACAGTAGCTCAGAGGTTTCCAGCTTAGGGTAGAATTAAAGAGCTTAGGACTAGTGCCGGGATTGTTGGCTGTATTTTCACAGTGGCCAGTTTTGTTAGAATCGAACTTGGAGAGAACTTGAAATCACTTATCTCAGATGTTTGTGCTCACAACCACAAAGCCTCTGAGAAACACGGAACTGATCGTGTAATAAGCTCCAGCTGAGTTTACATGCCTCTGAGCCTTTTTGAAAGCCTGTTTAGTTTAATGAGGGTTTTCAGATTTCAAAGCTCACACACCTTCACATAAAAACAGATGATTATGACCAAATTAGGGAATGTTGTTCTGTGAGTGTTTTTCCCCAATATGTATTCTTTTTTGCTTGTCAGGCATTGTTATATTACACTTTTCACCTGCCAGACATCATTTTTAAATAAGATTTTTGAAAGTCTTATTGTATATAGTCTGTATTCAAGTAGAATATTATGTTCCATAAAAGAAAAGCCTTTTCTTTTCTCTTATAGTCAGAAACAAATATGCTTTTTTCTGTTAATAGAAAAGGTACAATCTGAAAAAAATTGAACCTTCAATTTCTGCTACCATGACAACTGTCCTAAAAGGAGAGTCCACTTTGTCCACTCTTACACCTTGCTCCAAAAGGCTCTGCAGCTTGATTCCAAATGGCTTGGAGAACGAAGACATGTATAGGAAGAAGAAAGCAGAAGTCTGGGAGAGATGATAATTATACTTTAGTCATATTTCAGATTACCTCCACGTGTACTGCTAAGACTGCTCATCTCAAACACTTAGACTTTAAATAATAGCCTTCAAACAGGTGGCATATTATTGATAATTTTCTTATAATTAAATTTGTTTTTTGGAGTTATACCAAGAAATAAATTCACTAACTAGGCTGTTAGGTGTTTAAGCTTTACTTGAACACCAGATCACTTACTACATTATGCCCCTGGTCTTACAGAAAGCCATAGCATAGAACATGGTGTTCAGATGCCAGTAATGCATGATTAGAAAGAAAAGGCATAGTGAGGTGCCCTTGAAAAAGTGAGGGGACATGTAGACAAAGCCTGATAGAACAGAAATGGGATGCATCTGTCCTTGTCTCTTGAGCCCTTTCATTTTTCCTGTTCAACTTCCACCAAAGAATCACAGTCATAAAGCATTTGTTTGCTCTTTGTGAAGCTTATTACCTTTTATTCTGGGACACAATGTGCTGTTTCAGCTATCTTTATTTTTTTCCAGCTATTATACCTTGGTTCGTCTCAGCCCAAACACTTGAATCTTTTGAGGTCTACTCTCACTCTTTTAAATCAGATAAGCTACCTATGGTTGGGAAGGATATGGAAACAGGATCTATGAGTTGAATAATGTCCTGTGTTTTAAAGTACATGTATTTGAAGCTAGGACAATGCTTTAATAAACTTAGCCACATTAAAACTGGGGCCTGAGAGTTATAGGATAATTTATAAAATTTGTTTTTATTTTATTGCTAATCATAAAATTAAAATCTTTATCAATCATGAATCAATGAACCAATTATTTTTTAACTTACTTCTATGGCAAAGACACTGTACATTGAATTAAGCATTCTAAGTGATAAGTACATATGATGGGCTAAACCTCTCATCCAGAAGAAGGTAAATAAGCTTTCTACCCTACCAAACAGGAAATAGTGCAAAGCCTATAAAAAGTCTTGTTTTCACATGGACAAACACATAGTTCAGGATCATGAACTGACTAAGAAGGGAAAATATACAATGTAAATACTATAATCACAAGAGCTTTTTGTTTGGAGGCAGGACTCTAAGTACACTGGACAAGAGAGCCCAAACAGAAATTAGTTGTCTGGTACATGAAGTAAACAGAAATATGATCCTCAAGGAGACCACATCAATAGGTCTTGGCCAGTACTTTCATTCAGGTTGTTCCTCTACAAAGAAAGAGCTCTAAAAATCTGCTTAAGGATGAAGTTGTGCACTGGTTTCAACATAAATAATGTAAATTGGGTATCTATCGATCTATCCATCTATCTATCTATCTATCTATCTATCTATCTATCTATCTATCTATCAATCTATCTATCTATCTATCTATCTATCTATCTATCTATCTATCTATCTATCTATCTATCTATCTATCTATCTATCTATCTATCTATCTATCTATCTATCTATCTATCTATATGTATATATAACTTTACTGACTTTGACCAAAGTCTTAAAGCATGAAATGATCATTTTATAAATCTCATAGGCCTGCATTTGACTTTCTACCAGCATAGTAAGAAAGATTTCACTGAGCCCTTGGGGCACTACATAGAGATGTTTAGAGAGTCTTTAGTCTGGATAATTGGGTTAGTCAATCTCTAGGGCAGAGACTATATAACTAGCCAAACATACAGATAATCCTGAAAGATAAGACTGGTCTGCAAGTAATTTATTGTACTACTAAGGTTAACAGCAGTATTTATAAAGTCTAAAATTCATGTGAATTCATACTCAGTGGCAGCTAATTTTGAAAGTACATATTTAAAATAGCACAGAAATGCAACCCATAAGTAGGATTAAGTCTGGTGATAGAAAGAGAAATGATACAGGTAATGCTGAAAAAATAAATTGAAGCGTTTAAGTGAAAAAGTGAACACAATTAGGGAGAAATGGAAGATATAGAAAAGAGCTAATTTCATCATAAAAATATTCAAGATAAAAATAAAGAGCTACTGAATACAATGATGTAAAAAATTTACTCTGTTGGCTTCAGTGTCAATTAGACACTATAGTAGAAAAGTCCAGTGAGCTTAAAAGGTATGCTAATAAACATTAAGAAAACTAAACCAAAATAAATTTTAAAACAAGTTCCATATCTCTTCCAAATGTCATGAAATCTCTAAATTCATGTACTGATGTACAAATGATCTCAACTAGGATAAACAGAAGAAAACCATTTTGAATCATGTTGCTGTCTAGTTGTTTTAAGTTAGCGGGAAAGGTTCACAATGATACTCACTAGACATTATGTTGGAAATGAATTTTACAATTTGAGGGGGGAGGAGTTGGTGTGGAGAAGTGGGAAAAATGAGGGAGAGGATAACCTGTTCAAAAGGAAATGTACTCATTGCCTTATGTAACTATAATCTCTCTTTACAATAAAAATAAATTAATAGTAAGTTTTTAAAAAAATTTCAAAGACTTCTTTCTTGACTTTAAATAGTTACAAATATTTCACAGTATTATGGTGAAGTTATACTTAGGTAATCAGAAACATATTTTAATATTCCCAATGATAAGCATCATTATTGTAATCTACAAAATTTATGAATAAAGAAATATACAAAAACTTCAACTTTACATAAGAAAAAGGTTTAACATTATGAACATTGACAGTAAAACTATTTCTTCCAGATCAGGTGATATGTACATTTCTTTCCCTTTGCTTAGTATCAGCTGTTCCCTCTTTCTCTCTCATTCCCTCCTTCCCATCGCTGCCCTTGGGTTGCTTAGTTCACTTTCACCAGTGTTCAGTCCAGCTGATAGGCCCCCTTCTCTACTTTTTCATCTGCTTTCCACTGATTCTGTGCCCTCCTCCCATCTTCCCTCAGGGTGCATGTGTATATACCATATATGTGATAAAGAATACAGAATCATCTAAAAACAGTAAGACATTAAGAAAAGGTCCTTTGTTTCCTTATCTGTAGGGTTCTTTTCAGTCTGTGTATTATTTTACAGACATATGAAGAAGTGCCTTGGGTATTACAATTTGGTGCTTTTCTCCTAATTAATTTTTTTTAAAAGGAAAGAAATGTTGAGCCTGGTGCTAGGATGGCTCAAACCTGTAATCCTACCTATTCAGGAGTCAAAGATCTGAAGATCAGGGTTCAAAGCTGGTTTGAGCAGGAAAGTCTGTGAGACTCCTATCGCCAATAAAACACTCAAAAAAGCCAGAAGTGGAACTGTGGCTCAAGTGTGCTAGCCTTGAGCAAAAAGAAGTTTAGGAACAGTGCCCGGGCTTAGAATTCAAGCCCCAGGATCAGAAAAAAAATGGTGTTGAGAAAACTAAAAATTAAATGTCCAGTTACATGAAACTATATGCAAAATACATATGCAAAAGTCAGCTGGAAATGGTTTAATAACTAAAAACACTGACTCTACTTGGGCCTACAGATGGATGTTGATTTGTTAAATCATGGTAAAGCTTGGCATCTTCACCTTCCTTTCATATCTATCTCTTTTTCCTTAAACATTGGGTCAGATTCCTGCTCAAATCTACATGTATTTATATTTTACTCCTTTAAATAATACTTCTCTCAAACCTAATAATCCTCCCTCCTTGGGGTTGCAGATACTCAGGAAAGAGTGTCTAAGGTGTTTTCAACAGATTGCCAACTGCCAACTTTTACCTTGTCCTCTCTCAGGCCCATAGGATAGTGCCTAGGTGTCTGCAGTCATTGCCTTATACCTCCCAAGTCTAGCAGAGCCTTGCAGGCAGATAATCCAGTGATGAAACTGTGCCCTGAAGCAGGAGCATTCATTTCTTGGGAACCAAACTGTCTCCCTTTCAGGATCCCAAGTCTGGTAGATAAGTATTTTGTGTAACAAATAGAGATTGAGCAAAGGGAATTTCCTCAGCAACCAGTGCGGATTGTCCCAACAGCCAGTGCAATTTCCTTTACACAGATAAGACTCTGACAGGAACTGAGATAAGGATTTACCAGACAGCAGTTAACCAAGACTGCTTGACAACTTCTTGCCTTTTACCATATATATCAGTCTCTTAAGATTGTGATGGTGTTTTCTTATCTTCCTCTGATTTTTAAAATTTTATTGTAAAGATGCTGTACAGAGGGGTTACAGTTACAGTTACATGGGTAAGGTAATGAGTACATTTCTTGTTGCACATTGTTACCCTTCCTTTGTTTTTTTCCTACTACTATCTCTTCTTCCTCTGACTTTTATGCAGAAGTGGTATTGCTGATTTTTTTTAATATTATGGAAAACCTCCAAAAGGCGTACTATTTATAGTTATTTAAGTGAGCAAGTTTCCTTTTGTCTAGATTTTTTGTCAATAGTGTTCTTTTTTTATAGTAACCATAATAATAGATGAGTTGTGTTTCCATGATAGTTTTAATCTTTTTTCTCTGATGATTAGTCATAGTGAATATTTTAAGTTGGCCTTTTGTATATATTTTGATGAATGCCCATTTTTAAATGGAGTTCCTTTGTTCTGTTTAGAATTATTCCTATGTGATCTCTTAGCAAATACATGGTTTACATTTTTTTCTCCTGTCACATAGGTTTTTGCTTTGCTCTGATGTTTCCTTAGTTATGCAAAAGTTTTTATGTTTGATGTAAACCCACATGTTGGTTTTCCCTTTTGTTTCCAATCCTTTTTGATCATATTCTTGAAAAAAATATCATGGCTTGACCATTGTTAACCTTTATCTCTGAATCATTGGGTTCCAATAATTTTACACTTTAAGATCTTATGATTTAAATATTTAGTTCGTTTTGGAGTGGTATTTTGTTTATGGTATGAGGGAAAATACTTTAAGTTAAGTTTTTAAAAAGATTTTTCAAAAATTGTGTAGTGATGCCAAAATGATACTGAAAGATAAATAGATTGCATTAATTGTGCATGTTAAGAAATGAATCTTGAGAATTGTAAATCAGTAATATTCCTTCATATGAGCCTAGAAAGAGAAGAACAAATTAAATAAAAATCAAGTTAAGTAAAAAAACATAGAAAAGATACAAAAATGAATATATGGAACAGAACAGTAAAAATAAAAAAAGTAGTGAAAATTGAGAATATCAATATCTATTTCACTAGGAAAAACTCAACAAAATTGACAAATGTCTTGACAGACTGACCAAACAGTAGAAAAGACAGTATATTAGTTCACTTTTGTTGTAAAGTGCAATTCTTGAAGTTTGGTAAGTTGATAAAGAGGTTTCATACATTTAGAAGCTAAAACTTCAAATTGTGAACATAGTATAACAGGTGACAAAGGCAGGATGTTAATGAGAACCTGAGATCACAGCTCAGGGAAGCCAGACAAGTTCAGTTGTTGCCAACACGTCCTTAAATTAAGTACTATGAGAGTGCCCTTAGTACCTTTCACAACAGACACCCCATGTCTTTAAGGCCCAGTGATCTAAAGTCATCATCAAGCTGAAGACTAAGTCTTCAGTCCACAAACCCTTATGAAACAAATCACATGTAAGCATGCACAAGTCACCCATATCATCAATGAGACAACAGTACAAACCCATAGACATGAAAAGGGCGATGGAATATGGAGCAAATTTATTCTCATAATTGATGATGTGGATGAAAGTTTTCTGAAAAGATGTTAACTACAAAAGCCCTTGGTCAAAATTTAAATTTAGCTTGTACTAATTGCAGTTAATAAGCATATCAGATATGAAGTTTTAAACCTTTCAGTAAAAAAAATTAATCACAGAATTCTTCTAAGCTTTTAAGAACTAAGCAGTACCAAACCTATACAATCTTCCAGCATATGAAATTTAATCCTTGTTTTTGCCCTATTAAAATTGCATGAAAATTGATAAAGGCCTAAACATAACCATAAAAATAAAATTTATAGGCCTGGGAATGTGGCTTAGTGGTAGAGTGCTTGCCTACCATTCATGAAGTCCTGGGTTTAATTCCTCGGTACCACATAATTAGAAAAAAACTGGAAGAGGTGCTATGGATTAAGTGGCCAAGTGCTAGCCTTGAGCAAAAAGAAGCTCAGAGACAGTGCCCAGGCCCTGAGTTCAAGCCCAGGACTGGCAAAATAAATAAAGTAAGTAATTCATAGGAAAAAAATCTGTCACACTAGGTTGTGCAAAAACTTATTAGATACTTAATAAAGAAGTCTTTACGAACTTCAATGTTAAGGAAATTAAGAGGTAAGCCACAGAGTAGAAAAAAAAATCTGTGAAACATACCTAATAAATGACTGTAACCAGAATATATAAAGAATTTTCCAAACCTAAAGCAAATAATCAATTCATGATGAATGGTGAGCAAAAAACTTGATCATACAGTATGTATGTAGATATGTATATCAAATAAAACCATGAGGAGATGTGGAACATAATGCACTCTTAATAAAAAATTAATGCCATTTACATACTATTCTACATCAATTAAGTCTAAAGCAAAAAGTAGTAAGTTCTGTCAAAGACATAGAACAACTGTCACTCTCATACTTTGCTGATGAGAATGTAAAATTGAATAGTTTCCTTTGAACATATCCTGGCAATCTCTTACAAACTTGTCTAGATACCTACCACCTCCCTCAGAGGAAAAATATAATGTTCACATATAATCTGTTTAAAAATTTATAGAAGTCAAAAACTGTCACTGTTGTACATCCATCAAAAAGAGTATAACTCTACAGCTATAAAAACAATGGATGGTGGCACAGTAATATGAAGGATTCTTATTATTAGTTATGCTGAGTGAAAAACAGCCTGGCTCAAAGTAATGTACTGCCTAGTCCCACTTAACTAATACCCTTGAAAAGCTAAATTATAGGGACAGAGCACAGTGGTCTGGTGTTGAGAAATACAGGTTGCCAGGGAAGTGGTTGACCGAGTTCTCTGGGCATTGAGAATTTCTTTTTTGTAGCCTGTGAAACTGTTTTACATACAGGCTATAACTTTTGTGACATATTAAAACTGTTACTATATTATAGTTATGATTTTCGTTTTTGATAAGAATTTCATACTAAAAGGCAGAATTTAATTTTATGGCAATTATTAGAAACCTATTGTATTACAAATATATATATATATATATATATATATATATATAGTAGACAAATATTAAAGACTTAATAGGTAGATTTATTATATATACCTGAGACACATTCACTAAAATTGACAAGTTAAGGTAAATTTAAGAGAAGCTGGTAGGGACTGAATCTTGCTCATAATAAACTACAAGTTTTAAAATATATTTATCTTTAAAAGGATTTTTGTATGGTTTGGTGAACTATCTGAAATATCAAAGCACATTTACCTCTAGGAACTGATAATGTGTTTCTCTAACACACATGGAAATCAACAGGACATATAATATACAAAAAAAAAAAAAAAACCTTGAAAAGAAAACTTGGAGGGCTTAGGCTTATTTTACCTTAATTCCAGGATTACAACAGTAAACACAATGTAAATATGTATTGGCATGAGCCTAGACATGTAAATTAATCTGACCTAGCAGTGTTTTGGCAGGCATCTTCCCACAGGAAATAAGTAGCATATGCCCAGTAAAACACTTGTTTATAAATGTTAATAAGTTCCTTGGCTTGCTCCCTCCCTTCCTTCTCTGGGAGCCACTGATGCCTGCCCAATTTTTACTTTCCTTTGTGGCCTTGGTTGCTTGCTGTGTCCTTGAATAAAGGGAATCAATTAGTTTCAAAGATTCTGGACCTTTTTTTTTCTCATTTTCCTTTGTTTTTATTTATTTTGTTTTGTTTTGGCAGTTCCGGGGTTTAAACTCAGGGCTTTGTGCTTACTAGAAACTTAGAGCCTCATGCTCACTAGGCTGGCAGTCTTAAGCCACCTCAAGACTGAGGTGCTGCTATGGCTTAGCTGCTATCTGCCTATTTTTTTTTAATTTAATTTTATTGTCAAAGTAATGTACTGAGGGATTATAGTTACATACCTAAGGGAGTGAGTACATTTCTTGTCGAACATTGTTATCCCCTCCCTCATTTTTCTCCCATTTTTCCTTCTTTCTTCACCTCCCCAAGTTGTAAAGTTCATTTCCAATATAGGGAGTATTGCTGTTGCATTGGTTAGCCCTTTGTCCTTTGTATCACCATTTTGTTGTTCCCCTTTCCTTCTCCAATTCAGATAAATGTATACATAATACACAAGGTACCAAAGTCAAATACAGTGCTCTCTGCCTATGTTTATGTTTGCTTTTGTTACTTGGATCACAGGAAATGCAGCTGTATCCAGTTTCCTTCTGTGCAGATTGAGTCTTAGTGGTATTTGGTTGGCCTGGTATTATGATCCTTCCAAATCTCAGCTTTTCCCATAGCTTGTGATGGGAGATGTGCACCACTGTGAATTGTAATGGGATCTTGTGAACTTTTATGCCTGGATTGGCCTTGTACCAAGTGGCTAAGACTACAGGTAGGAGCCATTGATGCCTGCCCAATTTTTACTTCAGTTAGCCATAAATTCAGAATAAAATCAGATGTACATTTTTTGGGTGAATGGAAAATTATTTGGTATCCATTAAATGAAGTATTAATAAGTAAACTGGTATAGCATATATATGTGTGTATATATATATATATATATATATATATCTGAATAAATATCAAAACAATGAACAAAGTAAGCCAGCTAGAAAATAGTACATGAAATACATTGTATGATTTCATTTTTATGAAATTCTTCAGCTGACAAGCGAACCTATGGTGACAGAGTAGATTTTGGGCAGCATCAATTACAATCAAACTTTTGGTGTTGATGAAAATGTTTCATGAATTGATTGTGATGTCTCCTGCCTGCATATCCAGCCTCAAAACTCATTGTCATATGCCCTTACATCCATTATAATCCCTTCTCCCTCTCCCTATTCCTCTCTCTTTTTTGTCCTGGTGTTTGAACTCAGGATAGATTGCTAGGCAAGCATTCTACTACTTGAAACATGCCCTCAGTTCTTATCTTTTTCTTTAAGTTAGAACAGAGGAAGTAGTGAAATCATTTCAGCTGTTTTACTTATTTTAGGAAAGTCAACTTTACCAAGTGACATACAGAAATCATTTCAAGCCTAGTCATCAGCACAGACACTTAGGAGGAAGAAAGTATTCTGAGTATATTTATTTTTAATTCGTACAAAAGGCTCTCATGAATATAGCTCCTAATTTTATGAATAAGAGAAAGAGGGATTTTCAATATGTTGGACTTATCTTTAGAAGATATGAAATTCTGAACATTTTAACCTGACAATGGAAGAATGTATACTGATGTACGTGTCAGGTTCATCACTGGCTTCAGGATCAAGAGAGACAGGATCTATTTTATTACATGATGGGTATCTTTGTATACAAGTTAACTGTCCTCAGTAATTATGTAAGAAAGTCATATACAAAAAGAGAACCCCACTTCCTTTCTACATAACAGATTTGCCTTTTTTTTTTTTTTTTTAGTGAAAATTGTTCAGAGTGTGGCCAGATGGACCTTCTATCCTGCTTCTGGGGCAGACAAAAGAGACTGCAGGAAAAGGAAATGGAACTTGGTCAGGGCAGCAGCAGAGGGAGACGGGTGGTCGCCTTAGCTTCCCACACTCCGCTAATTCAAAGAATCTATATAGTGCTTTTGCTCCCCTCCCCGCCATCCAATATTATGCAGTTCAATTTGTTCAATCTAGTCTTATTTTTGAATGGGTTAAAAACAGACCAAGATCATTGTTTTTTCAGATATGTATATTAAAATGATGATAAACTAATTCCCATTTTTATGCCATTGCTAACTGTAGGCTGGGGAAATGCCTACTCCTTCCCACTTACTTTGACCATCTTGGCAACTATGGAAGCATTTTGAACCTTAGTTCATGCTCTGTTTCTTTGTGAGTTACGGTACCATTGGATCATTATGGCCCTTAGGGTACAGGATTTTTTCCCACTCTTCATGGAGTCTTACTAATGTGAACTCTTTCTTTTCTTTTCGTACATTTGAAGATTCTATGTTAAATTTTTACCTTTAGCTTGTATTTATATCCTGACTTTTTATTTGTATTTTAAACAAAATATCCAGGAGGGTTGTGATGTTTATACCATTGTGATGTTTGTATTTACAGTTCCCTGAATGTGGTTTCTACGGAATGTATGATAAGATCCTTCTTTTCCGCCATGACCCTACCTCCGAAAACATCCTGCAGCTGGTGAAGACAGCTAGTGATATCCAGGAAGGGGACCTGATTGAAGTGGTCTTGTCAGGTAGGATTCTTTTTATCCGGTCTGTCCGTTGAGATAGTTCTTAGGTACTTGCTATTAGGATCACATAGAAAAATATGCCAATTGTAGCTCTGTCTACATAAAATTTCAAAATTATTTTGGAAGAGAGGCTTTTCCCATATTCAGTATTGTCCCCAATCATGTCTCTTAACATTTGTTCCATCCCAGGCTCCATTCCCCCCAACACACACACACACACACACACACACACACACACACACACACACACACACACAAGCACAAGCACACACACACACACACACAGTATTTCATTGAGCACTTCAAAAATGACCTGGACAACAAAGAAACAAGGCAGAGTGCAAAGCCAGTAACACTAAAGGCATCTGTCACTGCTCCAAATGTACTGAGTGCCTGGAAGCCAAGAAATAACAGCAAGACTAAGAAAACCTTGACTTATGTGGGCCAAAAGTACAGTAGCTCTGAAATAAGCCAAGACCAAAAGAAGAAGCCAAAAGCTCAGGAGTTAGATGAGGTCAGGTCATGTCAGGTGACACTGGTTAACTTAGTCCTTGAGAATGCTGTGTTTTTCTTGGTTCACATTTATATTCCTTTGGAAGTTTGAAATACAGCTTTACCTATCAACACAGAAAGAAAAGGTATATTTAATTAAAACAAAAACAACTAGTACTAAACAGCTGCTGCAGGGTTCCTAACAGTGATGGTTGTCCAATTGATGATGATTGTTTGGATTATTGTTGTTGCTTTTATTACAGTCATTTCTGAGAAACTCAGTTGACATTGGTAGCTTTTCCCTTGTGGTCTTGGTTGCTTGCTGTGTTCTTCAATAAAGGGAGTCAATTAGCTTCAAATATTCTGGACCTTTTTTTTTTTTTCTCATATTCCTTTGTTTTTATTTTGTTTTGTTTTGGAAGTTCTGGGGTTTAAACTCAGGCCTTTGTGCTTGCCAGATAGACACTATCAGTTAAACACCTCCAGCTTAGAATCCAGGTCCTACTGTGCAATGTGCAGTGACTATTATTCGGTATTTACATTTTGTTTACTTTGCTTTGAGTTAGCCCTGTTCACTTTTTACCTCTATGGGTTGTCTTCATTTTCATTGTAAGCAGCACTGGGATTGCCACATTCTCATGATGCACTACATGTTATGAAACAATTTCTTTCTTCATAAAAGTCATCATTTTCCTGTTGTTCATAGGGCTTACCAGTTGTCAAATAAACAAACCAAAGCAGCCAAAGCTTTGGTGTGGTTCATTTTGTTTTTATTGTTTTTGCAAAGTTTAGAGATTGAACTGAGTGCCTTGTGCATGCTATACTTTACCTAGCACTTTACCACTTGAACTCTACATTCAGCCCAGTTTAACCGATTTTGTTTTTGTTTTAGAAATAGGATCTCACTAACATTGCCTGGGTTTGCCTTCTATACTTTGCTTTCTCAGTAGCTGGGATTTTTATATCTAGCTCTTAGTTTTTACTAATTTTTTGAAGGAGTCACTTGCTTTGCTAGATTCTCCCCTTTTCTGGTGCGTCTGACATTTTTTTATACCACAAGGCCTGTCAAAACTGCCATTTTTTTTAGACATGCCATTTTTTTTTTAAGTTTCACTGGGGTTTTATTTATTTTTTATTGTAAAGTTACTGTACAGAGGGGTTACAGTAACATGAGTAGGGTAATGAGTACATTTCCTATTGAGCATTGTTACCTTCTCATTTGATTTTCCCTCTCCCTACCCACCCAAGCTCCTCCCTCCCCCCCGACATTGTAAAGTTCATTTTCAACATAGTGTCCTGTATATCTCATCATCACAATGGGTCAACCTGCATCCCCATTTAAGCATTCTGCTATACCCCTCCCCCTCCCCAAATTACAAAAATGTACATATAAGATACAGAAAACCACAGGCAAATACAGTGACAACATGGGTTATACTGTGGGGGAAGATCTTACAAAAGAAACAAAAGAATCACATAGTGCATTACAAGTACATTCAAAACAGTAGCAAGAAAGGAAAAACCCCTTGTGTCCCTGTCTTGGGGTTTATTTTGCTTAACATTATTTAATATGGTCATATGTACATAGCCTTTGACCTGCTCTGTTTGACGTAGACATGTACTAAATATTGCAAACAAGAAAAACCATGGGACCTATGTTTCTTTGGGCCTGGCTTACTTCACTTAATATAATTTTTTCCAAGTCTTTCCATTTCCTGACAAATGGGTGATGTCATTCTTTCTGATGGAGGCATAGAATTTCATTGTGTGTGTGTATATATATATATATATATATATATATATATATATATATATATATATGTATAGCACATATTCTTTTTTAATATTTATTTTTTAATGTAAAATACTGTACAGAGGAGTTACAATTGCATGGGCAAGATAATGAGTACATTTCCATCAAGCATTGTAGCCTCCTCCTTTGTTTCTCCTTCCTATGCCTTCACATCCTTCCCCCCCCCCCCCCCCCCCCGCATGAAAGTTGTGAAGTTCGTTTTCAACATAACAACTTGTACATTATAGCACATATTCTTGATCCATTCATCTACTGAGGGGCATCTGGGTTGGTTCCATATCTTAGCTATGGTAAATAATGCTGCGATAAATATAGTTGTGCTGGTAGCTTTAGTATGGACTTGTTTGTGATCCTTTGGGTAAATGCCCAAAAGTGGGATTGCTGGGTCATAGGGAACTCTATGTGGAGTCTTGAGGAATCTTCATATTGTTCTCCAATGTGGTTGAACAAGTTTACACTTGTTCAATACAGTAGGGTTCCCTTCTGTCCACATCCCCTCCAAAATCTGTTGTTACTAGATTTCTTGATTATAGCCATTCTAACTGGAGTGCGGTGGAATCTCAATGTTGTCTTGATTTGCATTTCTTTTATGGCTAGAGCATTTCTTCATGTGTCTATTGACTATTCTTATTTCCTCTTCACAGAAGACTCTTCAAGTCTTTAGCTCACTTACTTATTGGGCAGTTGTATCTTTGAGGATTTGTTGTTGTGGGATGTAGTTTTTTGAGTTCTAAGTATATTTTAGATATGAGACATATGAGGTATGTATGGCTAGTGAAGATCCTCTCCCAGTCCATGGGCTTCCTATTGATCTTGCTAGCTATGTCCTTTGCCTTGCAGAAGCTCTGCAGTTTCATGCAATCCCATTTGTCCAACCGTTCTTTGATTTGTTGTGTTTCTTGGTCTCTATTAAGAAAATTTTGGCTTGTGCAAAGGAGACCTAGAGTTTCTCCTATTCCTTCCTGGAATGTTTTCAGGGAGTCTGCTTTTATTTCGAGGTTTTTAATCAATTTGGAATTGATTATGGTGCAGGGTGATATATATGGATCTAGGTTTAGTTTTCTACAAGTGCATAACCAATTTTGCCAGCACCATTTACTGAAAAAGCTGTCTTTCTTCCATTCTGTTTCTTTAGATACCTTTTCAAAGGTTAGGTGGGTTAATTTCTGGGTCTTCAGTCCTATACCATTGGTCCTCAAATCTGTTCATGTGCCAGTACCAAGCTGTTCTTATTACTATGGTTTTGTAGTAGAGTTTGAAATTTGTAATTGATATTCCTCCAGAGCTGTTCTTTCTGCTAAGGATTGTTTTTGCTATTCGGCGTCTTTTATTGTTCCATATGAATTTTTGGATTGCTTTTTCTATTTCATTGAAGAATGAGGTTGGGATATTGATAGGTATTGCATTGAATTTGTAGATAGCCTTTGGCCATATTGCCATCTTCACGATGTTAATCCTCCCAATCCAGGAGCATGAGAGGTTTTTCACTTGCTTAGTTCTGCTTTAATTTCTTTTTTTCAGGTTTTCAAAGTTTTTGTTATAGAGGTCCTTCACCTCTTTTGTTAAGTTAACTCCTAAGTATTTTATTTTTTATGAGGCTATTACAAAAATGGTTGCTTTCCTAATTTCAGCTGTGTTCTTCTCACTATTGGCATATAGGAAAGCCATTGATTTCTGGGGGTTAATTTTATACCCTGCTAATTTGCCAAAGTTTCCAATCAGCTCAAGTACCTTGAGAGTGGATTCCATGGGGTTCTTTTTTTTTTTTGCCTTAAAAAATTGTTTTTATTGTGAAAATACTGTATAAAGGGGTTACAGTTACATGAGCAAGGTAATGAGTACATTTCTTATCCAGCATTGTTGTCTCTTCCTTTGTTTTTCCCCTGCCATCCCTTACACCTCCTCAGCTACACCTCCCACCCTATCTCCCCCACCCCCTCATCCCCACCTACATTGTAAAGTTCGTTTTTCGACATAGGGTCTTGTACATCTCATTGTTGTAATGGATTAATCTGTATCCCTATTTCAACAATTTGTTTTTTCTCTTCCCCTCCCCAAATTATACCAACATCAAATACAGTGAAAACAGGTGTTATACCGTGGGGGCGGGACATTTTTTAAGTTTCCTCTTTCTGAACACTAGGGGCAGCTTGGCGTAAATTATTCAAGGAAACTGGCATTGGATCATAGTCTCATCATAATTCATATTAATCTCACAACCAGGCTGCTTTGAAAGTAATATAATATTCTTTAGTAATGTTTTTTCCTGTGACACTGTCCATAAATATATTCACATTTCTTAAATGGTATTTCTAAATTTATTTTTTTCCACTTTTAGTTTTGCAATCAAATACTTATATAATAGTAATAGGCAAATTGAATACAACCTGTGTGGAATGTGTTCGTGGGAGAAGGCTGCATATTTACATTTGAAACCAGCACCAGTTACCCATTTCTGCTTTCCCTATGTGGGGACTGGTGTACCTCTATAGTCTCATTATCAAATGCAGAGTCACTCTGTTTTTCCCTCCTTTCCTTACAAATAAAGAAACTCCCTGTGTTAATGCTCCTCTTCCACTCCATCCACCTTTGAGATTCTACTTTTCTGTCTTGGTCACAATTGCTTACAAAATGACCTGAACAGCAAAGAAACAAAGGCAGAGTTCAAAACCAGTGACACTAAAGTCATCTGTTACTGCTCCAAATGTATCCAGACATAACAGCAAGACTAAGAGAACATTGACTTATGTGAGGAAACTTAAATAAATGGCATGTCTACTCACCAGTTTTGACTGACCTGGTGCTATAAGAAAGTGTCAGGGGAAAGGGGAGAATCTATCAAAGCAAGTGACTCCTTTAAAAACATGCTGACAGGGCATGTAAGAATAGTGCCTTCTCTTGCCCATTCCCTCAACATTAGGGCTTCAGAAGGGCTCTCTTGTTCTTACAAGCTATTTTCTGGATATCAAAAGGGAGCCATGTTGTATCAGACCACTTGTAACTAGGCACCATATTATCCCACTCCCCTAATGTCACTGAAGCCTTAAGTTATTCAGTTACCTAAATCTATTTTGATATATGTCTTTGGGCAGGTTATATACTCAGGTTTAGATAGATTAGATTGATGATGAATAGAGGGTAGATAGATAGGTTTGCTTATCTACATACATGTTAACAGCATTGTTTTCCCAGTTCATCTCCCAGTAATGCTTAATAATTTTGTGATTTACTCAATAAAATTAAATATAGCTTTTAAAAGTTCCCATGCCCTCTATGCATATCACTATTACTTGTATATCTTCCACATACTTTGTTTTTCATTTTTTAAAGATTGTTTATTTATTTATTGAGAATAGGGTCTCACTATGGATCTCATACTGGCCTGAAACTCACAATCTTCCTGCTTCAGCCTCTTGAGTACTAAAATTACAGGCATGCATACCCTAGGATTACAGCTTCCCAAACAATTTTTAGGCCTTAAATTGTGGACCAATGCCTGGTAGATTTTTTTTCCTCCTTGTCTTTATGCTTTGCTTGCCGCTGAGGTTGCTGAAGGTAATGCTTAATTCTCTTCAATCCAAGAGACTTTATATGCTATTTAACTCCACTTGTGGTGAAGGAATTGAATGAAAAGACTTTCTTAGCATTCCCTAATGTTGTGTTTTGGGTTCTTTTCTGTAGCATCCTCCCTCCAGTCCAAAGAAGTCTGGTTTATTTATCTCTCTTTATCATATTACATTGTGGTGATTGAACTCAAGTCAAGGCTTTTAGCTGTAGCCAAGGTCTTTATTTGGTGGCATTCTTTCTCTATCTGTAGGCTGTTTCTCTTTCTTGTTGCTACACACACCTGCACTACCCCTTTTAAACTGTATTTTCTATTCATTTCCTGTCCCTTCCTCTGGCATGTAGCCCGTTTATGTATGTTTTACATCACTTTGATGCAGTCTTAGTGGACCTGTATCCTCTTATACCCTACCATGGCCTTCCATGTCTGTAATCTGAATTATAATACTATCCACTTTGCCCTTCCCCTTCCAGAACCTCAAGTGACTGACTGCTAGATATATCCCTTTGCCTGTTTGGTTCAATACAGATCCATCTTTTCCCAGTAATTTTTGTTTCCATCCTTCTTTAAAATCATAGATAGAAGAGTCTCAGTAACATGTATGAGCTTATTGAATGACTGCTAGCCAGCAGGTTAGAAGTACTACTTATGCAAAATATTAATTTTACTTTAAAAATATTTCTCTATATAATACTGATAACATAATACTAATTTTTTATGTCAGTTCTGGGCCTTGAATTCAGAGTCTAGGTGCTGTCTTTGAGCTCTTGTGCTCAAGGTTTGTACTCTGTCATTTGAACCACAGGTTTTTTGGTGGTTAATTAGATATGAGTCTTATATATACTTTCTTGCCTGGTCTGGCTTTGAAACACAATTCTAAGATGTTAGCCTCCTAAGAAGTTTTCAGCCATTGGTGCCTGGCAATACTAAATATTTCTAGGGCTGAAGTTTAGGTCTTTGTATTTATTGATATGACCAAGAATAAGAAATTATTATCTGTGAAGTGGACAGCATTATACTGATTAAAATGTGAGACAAAATAAATGCTACTAGGACACCTCAGGCCCTAAGGTGAACATGAGCTTGCACATGGAACTATTCTTCCCCAACCCTGTGGACAAGTTGGAGCACCATATTCATGTGTCAGTCCCTGGAGATGTGGTTAATGATCACCTTCATCTAAACTACAGTGGGCAAGGGTCAGGAACCCAAAACACTGGGCTTTCTTCTTCTTGTGGACCCTGTAATTTCTTTTCTTTTCTTTTCTTTTTAATTTTTTTTTAATTTTTATTTTTTTGTGAACACACTGTACAGAGGGGTTACAATTACATGGGCAGGTTAATGCGTACATTTCTTATCAAGCATTGCAGCCTCCTCCTTTGTTTACCCTTCCCCCTCCCCCCCCCCCTCCTGCACCAACATTGTAAAGCTCATTTTCGACATGACATCTTGTACTTCTCATTGTTGCAACAGGTCCACCTGTATCCTTAAACGACTTGTTTTTCCCCATTCCTCTACAAGTTATACTGACATCAAATATAGTGAAAGCAGGGGTTATACTGTGGGGGAGGAACATAGGAAGCTACAAAGAGATAATCTTATAAATGCGTTAGAAACAAATGCATGAAAAGAAAAAAAACATTAAAATACATATCTAAGGGTTCATTTTCCTAACATCACATTATCTGACCTTTTCCGCTTGACTCATACATATACTAGATATTGCAAATAAGGGAAACCATGGGACCTATGTTTCTTTGGGCCTGGCTTACTTCATTTAATATAATTTTTTCCAAGTTTTTCCATTTCCTAACAAATGGGGCAATGTCATTCTGATGGAGGCATAGAATTCCATTGTGTATATATACCACATTTTCTTGATCCATTCATCTACTGAGGCGCATCTGGGCTGGTTCCATATCTTAGCTATGGTAAATAATGCTGCAATAAATATAGTTGTGCTGGTAGCTTTAGTGTGGTCTTGTTTGTGATCATTTGGGTAAATGCCCAAAAGTGGGATTGCTCGGCCATAGGGGAGCTCTATGTAGAGTCTTTTGAGGAACCTCCATATGGCTTTCCAGAGTGGTTGAACAAGTTTACACTCCCACCAACAATGTAGTAAAGTTCCCTTCTGTCCACATCCCCTCCAGCATCTGTTATTAGAGTTCTTTTTTTGGGGGGGGTCTGGTCATGGGGCCTGAACTCTGGACCTGGGCGCTGTCCCTCAGCTCTTCAGCTCAAGGCTAGCGCACTACCACTTGAGCCATAGCACCACTTCTGGCTTTTTTTTTCTGATTATTTGGTGCTGGCGAATCGAACCCAGGGCCTCATGCATGCAAGACAAGCGCTCTACCACTGAGCCACCTTCCCAGCCCCACCACACTAATTTCATAACGTCAGTAAGCTATGGAAAATTTCCTCTTGAAGACTGTTTCCCTGAGTTTTCCTTATCTTATTACAAATTAAATTTTACATTATAATTTGACGTAAACATAATTTGATTCTTTAATGTTTCACCAACAGGAAGTTGAGAGCAGTCTGATATAGGACTGCAGTTAAAATGAGAGAAAAACTAGGCAAAATATGTTTGAGAAAGCCTCAATATTTACTTCGTGTCTTCAGATAACATTAGAAATTTCATTTTGCTATATCTTTTTTCTTCTTTTTTAATGCAATTATCTATCATCTTTTATTTTTAAAATTTAATTTTATTGTCAAGGTGATGTACAGAGGTGTTATTTTACGCAGTGAGTACATTTCTTAACGAACTTGTTACCCCTTTCCTCATTTTTCTTCCATTTTCCCTACACCCTGATCTCCCCCTAACCAAGCTGTACAGATCATTTCCAACATATTGTCTTGTGAGTATTGCTGTTGCCTTAGTTTGTGCTTTGTCCTTTGTCTCACCATTTTGTTGATCCACTTCCCTTCCCTAATTCAGATAAATGTATACACAATGCCAAGGGCACCAACATCACATACAGTGATATCAGAGGATAAACTATAGGGGAAAAAAAACACAAGAAAAAAGAAATCACATAATTCATTAAAAACAGCAATAACAAAGTAAAGCCTCTTGTTTCCATGTCTTGGAGTTTCTTTTGCTTAGCATCATCTTAAAGGGTCATGTGTACATAGCACCTAAGCTATTCTGCTCATCTGCCAGGATTATCTCAAACATATACTAATTATTACAAATGAGGGAAACCATGAAATCTATGTTTCTTCCTGTCTATCATTTCTTAGCTGCTTTCGAAGTTTAAAACCAAACAGGTTGCTCCTGGCTAATCTGCTAATTGTTTTTCCCTCCTTTCCTTTTTTAAAATTTATTTTTATTTTTTTTATTATTTTATTGTAAAAATAGTGTACAGAGAGGTTACAGTTACGTGAGTAAGGTAACGAGTACATTTCCTATCGAGCATGGTTACCTCCTCCTTTGTTTTTTTTCCCATACCATCCCTTCCCTCCCCACCTCCCTAATTCTCCCCTTCTCCCAAAGCTGTAAAGTTCGTTTTCTACATAGTGTCTTGTAATGGGTCATCCTGTATCCTTGTTTCAGCATTTTGTTATTTCTCTTCCCCTCCCTCAATTAGAAAAAATGGATATACAAGATGCAGGGCACTGTCATCAAATACAGTGAAAACAGGGGTTATACCTTGGGGGAAGGACATACAAGAGAAACAAAAAAAAAATCACATAGTTCATTTTGGATACATTAAAAACAATAGCACCTCCTTTCTTTTTGAAGATCATGGTTTATGAGAATTAGTACATTTGTATTCAATAAGCCAGGAAAAGATTGCTCAGAAGTGGATAGATTGTTTATGCAAAATGATAATGATAATAATAATAATAATAATAATTTAGTAGAAGTTTCTCACCAAACATATTTCCACCACTGGCCAATTCCTCTTGTCTGTTAAGCAAAAGATTAGCATTATTATAAGTTAAGAAACCCTACAAATGGAAGTTTCTCTTACTGAAGCCAAAGTGAAGTTCAGGATATGGTACTGAACTGTAAAAATTCATAGAATTTAAAGTCTTCTTCCTGATGGATCTCTTATCAAAGCCCACTAATTCAGCCATAGCATAACAAATGAATAACAGGACTATATTTATATGACATTAAGTCTTTGTTTGTTTGTTTTATACTTGGTTCATAATTATTTGTGTTTGCTGGTATGGATAACTTTTTGGTGGTTCAGTGAAGAACAGACAAGAATTCTGCAAGATAGGTTATTTAAAGATAATTTAAAGTTGGAAAGCTAAATGTTGAACCTTCCCTGCCTTTACCTCCAGAAAAAACACACATTTGTTTGTTTTTTATGGTATATCTTTAAGATAGATTCTGTACCATTATAATTTTCATAGAAACCTGCTTTTCCACACTGTCAAGGAAGCTAGTGCTGAAGGCCAGGCTTCTAGTGTTCAGGAAGTGACACAGGAACTGAAGATGAGACAGAGAGGTCTGTGTTTTAGGATGAATTTAAACACATAATGATTATTCTGTAGTTGATGATGGAGAGGAGATAGTGATGACACTAAGGAAAGCTCTGGACACCTAAGAGCTGTGCCATTTTCTCATCTTCATCCTGAGTCTTGTCCTTTGTGTTTTCCATGCAGTTTGGTTACTTTCTAGAGAGACTGAAGAACAGATGACTTAGGTATGTAGTAACACTGATTTACTTTGTGATTTTATGCAATTGCAAAACCTTGGCTTAGAGGGTTTTTTTTTTGTGCTTTTATTCATGGGTAGTAGATGAAAGCATCTACTACTCATCCTCCCGTCACATGGATTCTGTGTGGTTTTCAGTCTGCAAGTGATGTGGTATGCACAGCAATTGGGTATTTCTACAACCAGAACATCTTGTTTCATTTTTCTCTGTTCTTTGTGTTTTCTGTCAATACCAGATATTTCAACCTTCTGTTCCTGGTTTCCTTGTCTGTAAAGTGAAGGTAATACTGGTGCCTACATTGTAGTGTTTTACAAAAAATAAAATGAATTAAGCTCTTGATAGCATTTCTATATATACCAGCTATAGCATGTAATAAATGTTATTTATAATGTTGTTTCTTCTCCTCACTCTCTAAGTTGCCTTTCTCCAAAAGCCTGGTCTGATAACTCAGAAAAATTTTAGCTTACACAGTGTTATAAATAAATCTTCATGGTCGTACTCTTCAGAATTTTGGTGTAAACTATTATGAAATAGCACTTTCCAGAACTACTTCCCAAGTTTGTTTTATCCCAGGATACATCTGTCTCCTCTGAGCATCTGGCAAGTGCTACTCTAGCAATACACAGTGTTTCACTGGGTCATTGCATGGAAAAATTGTTCTGAAAGCGAGACAGGTCTCTACACAGAGGTTGCTTCCCTCACATTGAGAGGGAGAATTGATCCATAAAAAAGGAGGGGAGAAGAAGAAATATCACTTTTGATTAAATCATCAGCTTTTGAAATGGATTTTTTATTTGAATAACTTTGTCTTGGAGGTAGAGAAGTCAGACATCTAAAAAGATAGTCAGTAACTTTAATTGCTTACATCTTGAGGAATAGGGTGGTACTGAGCCTGGATCTAAGTGTTCGGCCAAGTTTCACACCACCTCCACTACAATTCAGCTCTTCATCTAGGACTAGTGGACAGAAATATTGTTGAACACTTGTTGCAGTAAGGCAATTTATATTTCCAGGAACCACTTATATTATTTGTAAGAAGAGAAGACAACAGAAAGCTTCAAGATTTGTCCATATTATTTTTATTACCATGTCATTATTATCCTGCTAATGAATGAATATAAGCATTTAATATATCTACTGAAACTGCAATCAGGTTAAGAAAACCGTGAGGACTCTTGTTTGTCGAGGATTAATGTCCAATATGAAATAAAGTAATAGTGCTACTTCTTATTCAGGACCCCAACCCTAATGAAAACTAAAGTAGTCTCCTGAAAGCCATGATTTTTCTTCCTAAGATTCATTACTATAACAAGTCAGAAAAATATAGCAACATTCTAGAAAAGCCCTCCTTTCTTTTTTAGAAAGTGTAAATTACTGATTTATGTGCTATCAGGCCAGGTGTATATCTTTATCTTTTAGATTTGGTACATTCCTTAGCAATCTTTTATGCCTTTCTGAAATACAAGTAGGAGGGAAAAAGAGTGGCATGTTAGATCACCACACTATAATTTTCCTGAGTAAATGACAAAGAGTTGAGTGTACTTTTAAGAAAACAGAATTAGCCAGGCACCTATGGCTTGTGGTTATAATCTTAGCTATTTGGGAGACTGAGTTTGAGAGGATTGCACTTCAAAGCCAGACTGAACAGAAAAGTTAACAAGACCCCTTAATAGTGGGGAACTGGATAAGGTGGAAGATTTCTGTTGTTCTAGCTAGATAGGAAGGCTAACAAATACAGCTTATGCACCCAGGAAGGAAGTGAAAACCTATCTCAAAAAACAACAAACAAGACTAGGGCTGGAAGTGAGCTCAGTAGTAAGAGTGACTGCTTAGCCAAAGGGGGGCGCTGTGTGTGAACCTCAGTTCCCTCAAAGAGAATAGCAGCATAAATCATTCAGAGCTCTTCCCTAGCCTTAATATAGCTTTGGTAACTAAAGTTGTAGAAAATCTGGCCTTTAATACTCAAAGTATAATTCTTTTTAGTTGTGTTTAGACATCTAAGTGCCCCAGTCTAACTGCTGCAAATTGCTGTCCAACATAGCTACAAGTAATCAGTATGTTTGTTTTTGTAACAACGGAAAATTTAAGTGCAAGATTATATGACTATACAAAGTTTTCTCTTGTTTATAGGAATGGCCTCCTAGGCCCTCATTTGATGCTTGAAGCCATAAGACCATTAATAGTTCCTCTAAAAACACACATACTTATGATAAATTTAATTTATAAACTAGAAATCATAGGAGCTTAATAATTATAATATACAGTAATAGAACTTGTATGAATGTTGTCTTTCTCTACATATCTTACTGGACAGAATTAGTCCTTGTGATGATGTGACATGATACAGTATTAACTAAGATAGAATGAAATAGGTGAATGATGTAGACATTGTAACATACAAGGGGGTTACTTGAACATACATCCTGCCATACTCAGACAGTCTAACTTATGTCTGAGACTTATCCTAAAAAACCATTACTAACAGGCATGCAATGTATTCAACATGCATACTCTGTGTAAGGGGATGGCTTTTGTCCTGTGTGGAATGTTGCTGGATGGTTGGAGATTTTATCATATTAATCACAATAGTATTCAACTTAGTGTTTATAAACTGTTTCTGGAAATTTCTATCAAATACTTCCATTAAATGATTGCCTGTGAATAACTAAAAGTGCATGAAATAAAGCTGCATAAATGAAACTGGTGGGGTGGGGTGTTCTGTACTCATGGTTTATGGTCAGTGTGACATCTCCCTTATAGCTTATATTAATTTATCTTCATTCTTATCTTTCAAGTATGCCCAGTTTTAGTTTCTTAATCCCACACTTAGCCATTTTGTGGAAATGAGAATGAAGACAGTTTGGAGTGTTTGCATTGACTTCTCACTGTTCTCAAAACTCATGACCTTAGTCTCTATATGGCACTCGGAATTCTCCTTGCCTCTTTATGGGTTCTCCAGGGAGATATGACACAGTAGTGCATTGCCTTTTCTCCCAAGCTCTTCTGTATGCTAAGGCAGAGGCGACATTCTCTCCATGTCAGATGGAGAGTAAGACCAGCCCTAATGGAGACAGTTCTATGAGGACTTACTTTATGTGTAGCTACATTATGCATTTCTTTGGCAATGTGAATGGGCAAAATGGTGTGATAATTGTGGTGGTAACATAAAGACATTGAACATTCAGGCATTGTTATAAGTGTCTTACATATATTTGCTTACATATATAATATGTATCATATTTCTGACACAGTTTAACTACACACAACTTCAGTTTGATTTCCAGTCAAGATTTTAGTGTGAGTCTTAAAGCTGCCATTCATTTTTGTATACAGTGTGCTGCAAATCATCTTGTTTCTCCAAGTCTTGGTCTATTTCCTATGAAGAGTTGACTTTTAGGTTTCATAAGACTGAATATAAACCATTTCATAAGACATCTGAGAAATGTGAGATATTTAGATATCTCTCTACCTACATCTCCCTGAAATGCACATTTTTTAAGAGAGGCAACCACTTAAGTTTATAGTTTATATTTGAATACTAAGAATCAGGTATCTCACATGTAATCAGTATCATATTTTGAGGAAAAAAATGAATGCTTAAATTAGTGCAATGAACAAATTGACAAAAGATTGATTAAATTGGCATTCTGTATATGATACTCAAAAATTGCTGCTTTGCTGTTGGAATTGAATTTCAATGCTGTCTTTAACCTAATCTGTTCCTAAATTTAGTATTATCGTCATCTTACCAGCTTTCTTATTCAAGACTTTTTCTATCTCTCACATATTGACAAAAGCTATGTTTTTTTTTTCAGAAATTGTTTCCTTTTAGAAAAATAGTCCTTATTTCAAAACACTGCACTATCTTTCATAATGTTTCTCCCATAAAGGAGACCTAGTTCATAAAATAGCAATTATTTTCTTGTCTAATTCATCAGCATAGTTAGGTACTTGTTTTACTACCAAGCCCAATCCATTCTTCCCTTAATCAGTCTTCCTAACCATTATTTTCTTCTTCCTAAATAGTGTTTTTCTTTTCTAAAATGTATTGAGTAGTTATTTCTTTTTGATGTACCTCCACCCCCCAATAGTACACTAACTAGGCTTTTCAGGTTATTCATGATCTCTGTGGAACCTCATAGTTCCATTGCTCTACTGATCTTTCTTTGGGTGGCTTTGAAGCTGGCCTCAGACTCTGGCATTTGTTTAAAAGTATGGAAGGAGTTAGAATTACATCCTGAGATTCTGACTGACCTCTCCTGCCGCCCTTTCTTCTTCTCCTCCTGCCTCTCACTACCATGTCATCTTCCTTCCCTCCCCTGCTACACCACTCTAGAGCTCTGTGGCTTTATCCGTGCAGCAACACAGCTGTCTTAGCCTAAGGGTCAGCTGGCGAGACCTACAGGAAAAGTTGAGTCATGTGCACCACAACTAAAGTCTAAATCTCCATAGATCTCCCAAGTGTACATTCCATGGTTTTCAGGAAGAATGTATCAAACTACCCTGTACACAGAGAATTAGCTGAAGGCATGGTTCTTCACCATCTGGCGAGTAGATATCCAGCCAGAAATCAAAGTCTGCCCTTCTCTTCTCTTTTCATCCATTACTGTGCTAATTGAGGACAGTATTAA
Source organism: Dipodomys spectabilis (assembly GCF_019054845.1). Lineage (NCBI taxonomy): Eukaryota > Metazoa > Chordata > Mammalia > Rodentia > Heteromyidae > Dipodomys > Dipodomys spectabilis. Next base: position 2,373,593 of record NW_024870715.1, read on the forward strand.
AACTAATCCAGATAAACTGGAACAGAACACAAGGGCAAGGCAAGCCACACGACACATGTACTGTCTGGTCACTTTGAACCCCAAATTAGTAATACATTCTTCTTAGTGTAGAATTGGAAGAGTACATCTCATGCATAAGACTCTTAATCACATTTGGACTCAAAGGACTTTGAGGGTTTTTTGTGGTTGTTTTGTATTGTTTTAGGGTATGAATCAGGGTCTTACCTTTGTCCCTTAGGATTTCCTTAAAGGCTGGTGCTCTACCACTTGAGCTACAGCTTCACTTCTGGATTTTTGGTGATTAACTGGAGATAGGAGTCTCATCAACTTTCCCACATGGACTGTCCTCAGATCTCAGCCCCCTGCTAAACATCATTGTAGGTGTGATCCACCATGTAGAAAATATGACAGTAAGATAATAGTTTGTTGTTTTTGCTTTTTAGACATGAGTTGGCTTATAAACTACATGCTGGTGGTGAAAATGCAATCTATACCATTTTATATGCTAAACATATTCTCTAATTCTGAGTATACATATAGCCTTCAATCCAGATCTTATTAACTACTTTTTTCCTCTCTTTGAGTGAATTATTTGGGGATTACAGAAAAGGATTACATTCTATATTAAAAATTATACCTTGATACTTTTGAGATATTGATATAGATGTTAAAGTACCTGAAAGTGATAAAAATCATTTTAGGCAATAATATTGTATTGTTTATAGGTATTTCTTGGAGTCTGTTCTGTGAAGAGACCGCTTTTTCACACTGATAGTTGTTTTAAAAAAAAACCAATAGTTTTCTTCTGTATTGGACAACACAGAATTCTTGTGTTATACGTATGAACTAGAGAATCAAAATATTTAGGTTTTCTTTTGTCCATCTATTATAAGAATGTGAAATTGTATAGCAAGAATTGGTTAAGAGATGTACAATCCAGTCATTCTTTTACAACTGCTCTGTGCATTGTGGTAGCCAGTGCTCACACTTGGATATTTACATTTGTTAATTAAAATTAAAAATAAATTCAAATTCATTTCCTGAGGCGTACTGGCTATATTTCAAGAATTCAATGGACACAAGGCTGATAGCTTCATTGTCAACATCCAATGTAGTTCTATTGAGCTGAGCATGGTGAATGCTACATACCTGAAATCTCTTGCTTGAGAGGTTGGAAGAGGAGGGTTACAGTTCCTAGCCAGCAAAAGCTTCTTAGATTCTATCTCAGAAATAAGCCAAGCATGGTTCATGTAATCCCAAGTACTTGAAAGGTGAAGGTAGGAGAGTTGTGGTTTATGGTCACCTGGAACAAAAGCATACGAACCTATCTAACACAAACAAACAAACAAACAAAAGCTAAAAGCAAAAGTCTGGTGACATAATGCAAGTGGGAGAGCACTTACCTGTCAAACAAGAGCCCCTGAGTCAATCCCCAGAACAAAGTTCAATTGAACAGAGTAGCTATGTCACCCCAAAGACAGAAACTTGGATAACACTGTTTGTATACACACATTCTGAAGAAATACTTTCACTGCACTGGCCTACTGAGAGGAGTTATCAGTAGCATAACAAATTTTTGGCAGCATATGTATTACATAAATTTCATGGAAAAAATTTCATTTTACCACTCCATGATTTCTTTATTAGAACATCTTCAGTTATGCCCTTAAAACTCTTTTTTTTGGGGGGGGGTTGTTTTTATAGTTGTTGTTTTTGTGCTGGTTCTGTGGCTTGAACTAGGGCCTGAGCTCTTTTCCTCAAGGCTAATGCTCTACCTCGAGCCATACCTCCACTTCTAGATTTTTGGTGGTTAATTGGACCAACAAGTCTCACAGACTTTTCTGACTATACTGGCTTTGAATTGCAATTCTTAGAAAATGTCAGCTCCCAAGTAACTGAGTAGTTAAGATTACAGGAGTGAGCCACTAATACTAGGCTAAAACTCTTTTTTCATATGTGACTGGTATCCCTCTTACAATAACTAATTTTTTTTAAATTTTATTTTGTTGTAAAGATGCTATACAGAGGGGTTACAGTTACATGAACTAGGCAATGAATACATTTCTTATCCAGCATTGTTACCCCCTCCCTTGTTGTTTTCCCACTATTCCTTCCCTCCTCCCCACCTCCCTGAAGTTGTAAAGTTCATTTCCAGTATAGTGCCTTGAAGGTATAATTGTTGCAATGGGTCATCCTGTGTCCTTGTTCAGCTTTTTGTTATTCCCCTTCCTTCCCAAAGTTAGACAAATGTGAATATAAGATGCAGGGCACCAAAACCAAGTGCAGTGACAACAGGGGGTCATAGAGGGGAAGAACATACATAAAGGAACCAAAAATCTACAGGTGGACCCATTGCAACAATGAGATGTACAAGATGTTATGTCGAAAAATGAACTTTAAAACTTTGGCGCAGGGTGAGGGGGGGCAGGGATGGGAAGGGATGGGAAAGAGAAACAAAGGAGGAGGCAACAATGCTTGATAAGAAATGCACTCATTACCTTACCCATGTAATTGTAACCCCTCTGTACAATATTTTCACAATTAATAAAAGAAGGAACAAAATATCACATTAACAACTACAACAACAAAGAAAGACTTGGTGTCCATATCTTAGGGTTCATTTCATTTAGCATCATCTTATATGGTCTTATGTATATAGCTTTTGATCTTTTCTGCTCATTTGATAAAATTATCCTAGATGTATACTAATCATTGCAAATGAGGGAAACCATGGGACCTATATTTGTTTGGGTTTGGCTTATTTCACTTAACAGGATTTTTCATAAGTCCTTCTATTTCCTAATAAATGGAGAAGTATCATTCTTTCTGATGGAAGCATAGAATTCCATTACATATATATATATATGTATATATATGTGTGTGTATATATATATGTATATATATATATACCATATTATCAAAATAAAGGTTGGACAAATGGGATTGCATTAAACTGCAGAGCTTCTTCATGGCAAAGGACATAGCTAGTAAGATCAATAGAAAGCCCATGGATTGGGAAAAGATCTTCATTAGCCATATAACAGATAAGGGCCTCATATCTAAAGTATACTTAGAACTCAAAAAATTAAATCCTCCAAAAACAAATCCTCAAAGAAACAACAGCCCCATTGATAATTTTTCTTTTTGTTTTGGCCTCAAGTTCTCAAATCTGAATCTGTTGCTTCTTTTTTTTTTTTTTTTTGGTCGGTCATGGATCTTGAACTCTGGGCCTGGGCTCTGTCCCTGAGCTCTATCAACTCAAGGGGAGCTATCTATCACTTGAGCCACAGTGTCATTTCTGTTTTTCTGGTGGTTTATTGGAGATAAGAGTCTCATGGGCTTTTCTGCTCCATCTGGCTTTAAACCGCGATCCTCAGATCTCAGCCTCCTGAGTAGCTAGGATTACATGCATAAGCCACCAGGGCCTAACGTCTGTGGTATTACCTATCAATACTGTATTTCTTTTGTATATGAATTTTTGTATGTGGTTCAATCTTCAGTTTCTCCATGATTCACTGATTTTTTTTTAAATATGACATTGTTTGCTAAATAGAATTTACATCAAGTTCTTGGCTGCTTCATTTACTAGCTCTGAGGGATTGGGAAAGCTATTTTGTGTTACATTAAAAAAAATTTCCTCATCTTCAAACTGAAGGCTGGCCATTATATTAACTTAATGACTGCATTCATGGTCTAGGACATGAGAAACTATAGATGGAAAGCTCTATCATACGATATATAGATTGTTCTATTACATACCATTATCATATGGCATGTAACTTGTTCCATTACATACCATTATCATTATAGTAGTGAGAGGTGCTGGATTTTATCTAAGGAAAGAACGTTTAAAATAGCATGTCAATACTAGAAATTTATAAAAATACATTTGTATAACTTTGTCACAATTGGATGCTGATTTTGTCTCAAAGAAAAACCTTTTGAAGATCAATTTAACAACAAATAAATGATGCTTGCTCTGATGCAAGCTCTAGTGATACTATGTAAGTTTGAATGAAATTTACATCCTGGAGGCTGGGACGTTGGCTCAGTGGTAGAGTGCTTGCCTTGCATGCATGAGGCCCTGGGTTCAATTCCTCAGCACCACATAAGCAGAAAAAGCCGGAAGTGGTGCTGTGGCTCAAGTGGTAGAGTGCTAGCCTTGAGCTGAAGAGCTGAGGGACAGTGCCCAGGCCCAGAGTTCAGTCCCTGTGGCCAGCAGAAAAAAAAAAAAAGAAAGAAAGAAATTTACATTTTTAGAATTGTATTGACCAATATTGAAGACTAATTTTATCAAGAGTATTTTGTACTATAAATGGATTCTCCTTTTTACTATAATGAATACCAAGATACCTTTAAACTTCTGATGCAGTGATATGGTTGTCCTGCATTTATGACCATTCATACCATATACTTTGTGTCCATAGTTAGACAGATAACAGGCAGACACTCACACTCACACACTCATGCATGCACAATTGGGCAGAAGAGCCTGTATGAAGCAAGTATGGAATGGTAGAATTGTATATGCTATCATGATAAATGAAATAGTCATTGCAGGCTTTCCTTGTTAAAATGGCAACTGAAGGCCAGCTGGTGGCTGATGACCATCTTAAGTCTTCATAGTTATGGATTTCTGTTGCTTGATATAAAAGACCGGGTATCACTTGAGAAGCTGCCCAAATGCCCCTTTTCGATGTCCCATGATTGGTGGCACATCACTTCAGTTCAATGTCTCAAGCATGCTGCCATCTGCCCAGCACTCTTATTCTGCTGGTTGGCATGTTGCTTATTTGCTTTTAACATGCAACCCATATAAAAATCTCTCATAATCTGCCAAAATTAGAAATGCAGCTGTTTTATGTCTTAAACAGCAATAGCACTATTCATTATGCCAGTATGGCAGAATAAAGCAGAAGAATGTATTCAAAAAGAGCAATAATACCCCAGAATCTATTTGTACTTCTCATTTTTAAAGTGCATGTATGATAGGGCTGACCATAGACTTCAAGACAACACAAGTACCAAGTAAATACTTTAGTATTAATGTACTTTAGTATTAAGTACTTTATGTATTAATGCAGAAATTCGGATTGAAAATAACTGATTTTTTTTCAAGTTACAAAACAATTTGAGCTTTCAAAAAAAAAACAATTTTAGTTTTCAGAAATGACGACTTACCTTGTCTATATTTCCTCAGAAATACTTTGAGATTCTAATTTTTACAGTTTGATAATCTTAAGAACATTTATCATGTAGGGTTATGTGAAGAATTCTCAATGAGGAAGTGGTGCTGTGGCTCAAGTGGTAGAGCACTCACCTTGAGCTGAAGAGCCAAGGGACAGTGCCCAGGCCCAGAGTTCAAGCCCTATGACTGACCAAAAAAAAAAAAAGAATTCTCAATAATAGCAAACGTTTGTTCCATTTACTTTTACAGGGTAAAAATTTTCCCCCATATAGCCAAGTGGTGACACTGAAAACCATTCATTGTTCCAATATGTTATCTACAATCATATTGTTCGGGAATGATAGCCATTAGCTAGCAACAAAGGTTTGGTATGCATTACTGTGTCCATAATCACCTTTTATTTATTTTTAAAATGACTGAACGTAACTGTTCTGAAACAAAAATTGAGTAATTTTGGTTTGCTTCATTCACTTTTATTCTTGAGAATTTCTAAGAAATAAAGGTCTGAGTTGAATTCATTTGACTGTGTGTTAATGTTGACTTCATGTGATCTTCCCCTTGTGAATTTCACACTCTTAAAAAATCTTTTTTATTGGTGAGACGTGACCTGTAAAAAAAATGGTCTGCTTACTCTAGTCGGGACATAAAAATTAATGATTGAGCATCGTACCAACTTTCTAAGTAGATATACTTCCAGTACATTTATTTTTTTTTATCTTCGCCAAGATTTACAGTATAACAAGGATGCATTGTACTCACAAACTAATATTTTTGTATGACTATACAACTCCTTAAAGATAATAAAAAATGACAAAAATTTACAGTACTCAAAACACAGGGACAGTGGTTCTTACAAACTCCATTTAACCATTCACTTAGAGCCAGATAAATAGCTGTCAGTTTATAAATATGTGTTCATGGCTGCAGATTTTGAAATAGAATCTCATTGTGAAAAGAAAATGCTTTTGGTTTTAAGAAGCTAATATATTTGGAAACTTCTAAAGTTAAAATATTATTGATCTTATTGGTTTATTTTTATATGACATGCTTTCTAACTACTATCAAAGAGAAAAGTCCATTATGCCTCTCTGTCTTTCTGTGTCTTTGTTTCATTGTGTTATGTTGGATCTCACTTTATACTTGAGTGATTTTCAGTTACTCTCTTTTAATTAACTAGCTATGGAGTGTAACTTCAGGTTATTAAGTTACAGTATTCTTGTTTTTACACCATCTGACATAGTTTTAGTCTTTTTTGAATTTTAGAAAGCAGTAACCTTTATAGAATTATAAAACTTGTGGGGGAGGGTAGTAAGGAGAGGTATGTGGGAGAAAATAAGGGAAGAAGAACAGTTTAAAAAAGAAATAAACTCATTATCTCATATATGTAACTGTAAGCCCCCTGTTCATAACCTTTACAATAAAGATAAAAATATTACCTTTGCAGAAATTATAAAATTGGAGGCAATGTATTTATTTAATTATAAGACTTTAATATACTACCTTTCCCACATACAACAAATGTGTAACATTTTTATTCTTGTCTTTCAAGATCAACAACAATCTCAGGATTATCTCATGTATAAATCTCTACTCTTGCTGATGTTATGCTTTAAAAACATTTTATGCTGAGCCCAAAGGTCTTAGTTTGCCATCTCTAATAACTGAAATCTATTTTTGATATCCTGGAGTGTGAAACATGAAAAAAGGAGCCTACTGCACAAAATATCTTTCTAGCTTCCAATTCAGAATGTCCTTCAAACATGATGGAAACCCAGCAAGGATTAAACATAATGTATTTTCTTTTGGAATAGTTTTAGTTTTATAGTAGAGTGGCAGAGATATTACAGACAATTCATCACATCTAGATTTACTTTCCCCTATTTCATGGAATGTCTGTCAGAACTAAAACATGAACATTCCTATAGGATGTCTAGCTTCTGACTTAAGACCCAATCTAGAGTACCAAATTTTATTTAGCTTGTCATATCCTCTTAGTCTTTTTTGGTTTCTAACAATTTCTCAAATTTCCTTGTTTGTCATGACCTTTAGAGTCATGAGGAACACACCTAATATGAGATTTATCTGCTCTTATCCCTTGATTAAATTGGAGTTACGCATTTTGGAAGGAGAATGGCTTACGCTGAAGTGCCTTATTCAGCATATCACATATGAGGTACATGATGTCCATGCAATATCCTCCCAATTGGTTTAGCCTCATACTTGATTTAGGTTGTGTTTGCCTGGCTTCTGCATTGTAAAGTTGTTCCCCCCCCCCCCCCCCACACACACACTGTCTTTATTGACAAATTGGAAAGACTAAGCTCCAGCCTGTAACATTTGCATATGTTAAATGGATTCATCTGTAAGGAAGTGTCTCTTTTGCATATATTTGTTCAAAGCACTATTTTAAATCAGTATTCTCCCTCCCCCCCCCTTTCGCTAACCTTTTATGGGGCTTGAACTCAGAGCCTGAGTTCTGTCCCGAAGCTCAAGACTAATACCCTACATTTGAGTCACAGAACCATTTCTGGCCTTTTCTGTTTATGTGGTACCGAGGAATGAAACTCAGTACTTCATGCATGCAGGCAAGCACTCAACCACTAAGCCACCTTCCCAGCCCAGATCAGTATTCTTTTACTTCATTGGATTATATAAATTTGAGTGCTGTTATACTAATACCTTTAAGGTCTACTTTTCTGACTAAACATAAATAGAATGCAAATGAATATACATAAACTTTTATAAAACAATTGTGAATATTATTAAATATCAGTAGAACCAACAGTGATGGCTGATTATATACATCTAGACAGGACTGTGATGTTACCAGTTTTTCTTTAAAAAGTATTATGGATATGCTTGTAAGAGTCCTTCTTGATATGATTAATGTTTTAGTTGCTAGCCTGAATCAAGCAGGTGGCCATCCCTAATATGCATTGATATAATCCTATCAATGAAAGTCTGAATAAGACGAGACAGCTGAGGAGAGAATTTGCTGTCTCTGCCTGATTCCCACATGGGCATCATCTGCTTCTTAGAATCAGATTTGCATGCAAGGCAAGCACTTTACCACTTTTCCAAGTGAATTGTTCATGGGTATTCCAAGTATGAAGATACATGTAAACTTTTTAATTAAGAAAAAACAGACTGGGTCATGTGATTGTTTCAGTAAAGTGAGTAATTTTCCATGGTTTCATGTTCAAAATAACTCCTTCATTTTAATCTCTTTATAATATCTTTTCCTAAGGAAAGAGACTGGCTTTTTGTTGTTTTTTTTTTTTTTCAAAATCTTAAACATAATAAAAGTTTTGTTTGAATCTTTCATGAATCAAAAGATATTTGACATAATTTCTGAATGTTGATTTTTTTTTTATAATTTGAGAAACAATTTTGCTTTTGTTTATCCCAAATAGCTGGCATTTTAAGAATCAGTTCTAACAATATAACTAATTTTATGGCAATTGGCATGTTTAATACAGGTAAATTGATACATATTTTAGGACTGGATTGATTTCATAGAAAAAGCATTAGAGTGAAAATTGATTTAAGAAGCAACCATTTATCTCTTGAATAGTTGAAGTGGAATGTTTGCTGGAATATTTTTAATGCTTTTTTTGAAAAGAGGAAAGCACATTTGAAATGTGATTATCTAACTTCTACTACACTGGACTACTAGGAATAACTTTTTAAGACTTACTCTTCTGTACAAATAAGCTCTTTGAAATTCAAGTGCAAAAACATGAGATAAGCTACATCATCTTTCACCCTGATACAAGTGCACCAAGGCAGTGCCATTTGCTCAGGACCCAGCTCTCTTGCCCTTCCTTCCTTCTCCTGGAATCACTCCACACGCAGGCTTTCCTCACTTCTACTCCTTGAAAGCCAGGCTTCCAAAGCACTGTTGAAGGGGCTGGGAAGGTGGCTCAGTGGTAGAGCGCTTGCCTTGTATGCTTGAGGACCTGGGTTCGATTCCTCAGCACCCATAAGCAAAAAAAAAAGCCAGAAGTGGTGCTGTGGCTCAAGTGGTAGAGCGCTAGCCTTGAGCTGAAGAGCTGAGGGACAGCACCCAGGCCCAGAGTTCAGGCCTACGACCGGACCCAAAATAAAAAACAAAACAAAGCACTGTTGAGCACTCTATTATGGATGTGGATGACCAATACGTTATATTTTAAATATCAAAGATTATTAAATAAAGAGAATGGATACTTTTAAAAAAGAATTAGATTTACACTGCAACTGTATAATTGGATCTCCTGAGTGTCCATCTTGGTCACTGCTATTCTTAGGACATCTCATACTCCTTAAGTTTTAGAATTAAAAAAAAAACAACAACAAAGAAAAAATAAAGTAGTTCTATGAAAGGGTTTCAGTTCACCAAGTCAGATCATGAGCACAAGGCATCTTGGTGAGATTCATTTTGTGAGTCAAATCTTTATGATAAATTGCTTTTCAATTATACTATCTATCCATCTACCTTCTCTCTGTGTATTTCTCATCTATCTGTCTGTCTGTCATCATTATCTATTTATATGTATCCTTCTGGTTTTGCTTCCCTAGAGAATGCTAATTAGACCACCTATTCCACTGTGCCACTGAGAAAGGATGCAATACTGTAACCTTGAAAGAACTCTGTGTTCTTCTTTCCTGGTTCTCTGTCTTTCTATTATCTTGACATTTATGTTAATCATTACTTTGGACTTGAGTTTTATCACATAAGGTTTTAAATTTTAAGTATAATTCACAAGGTAACAACTATATAATAATTCTTTTATGCTTTTATACTTTTTACTTGTGAAAATAGTTGCATGTATTTCCTTTTCCTCCCTTTCTTCCTTCTTTCCTCCCTTCCTCCTGTCCTCCCTCCTTCCCTTCCTTCCTTCCTTTCTTCCATTTATGTTGGGGGTTCTGGAGTTTGAACTTACACTTACTAAGAAGGCATTCTTATTCCTGAGTATACCTCCAAGACTTAACTTTTGCCAATTAATTTGAGATAGTGTGCCACATTTGGTCTGGTGCATAACTGGCTATAATTTTCCTATGTAAGCAACTTGCTAAGTAGGGTACCAGGTCTTACAAACTTTCTTTGCTGACTTGAACCATTATCCCCGAAAGCTCAGCCTCCTGAGTAGCTAGGAGTTCAGGTCATTCACTAACATTTTTTGCTTTAATTTTAACTTTGGAGCTAACATATATTTGTAGTATGAGGGAGGTTCATGTGATATCTCCATACATGCACACAGTATACTTTGAACACTTAATTCTTTGCTAGTATGAAGATTAAAATAAAGAGTCTTTAATGAATGAACTCATCTCTGTCCATAACTAATCTGCTTCTAAAGTAGGTGCTATCAGTAGATCTTCTCTTTAGATCTGAATTTGCTATGAACACAAGGAATTCACTTAATATTTTCCAGGAATTGTAGTAAAAATTGAAATAACTTGGCACATTAATACAGTCAGAGGTAACTTGAAGTAAAAGTTAATAAATGGCCTAAAATACATCTCACAATAAATATAAAAATTGTTATAGTAGAACTGCATAAGTGATTATAGGATTTTCTCTATTTAATGTTGTTTTCTGTAAAACAAATATTCTAAATCATTAGGACACTTACCTTTTTACCTTACTAAGACAATTAGATCAGAATAAAACATTTGTCAAACCTCTTAATATATTATAGGCACAATACAAAATTGGACATTTAAAGTTTTTAAAAGTTCAAATGTTTATATCCTTTAAATATAATCATAACTGTCATGAAAAGAAGACATTCAATGTTCAGATCACAATAGTTACCTCAATCTTCTATTTCACTTAAATTTTGCTACTAAAGGTACACAAAATAATCTTCAATTATTTTATCCATAATATTTAATCCCTTAACCTTTGCTGTTTTATTAGATATGTTGTTACAGTTGAACTCTGTGCTTGCCCAAATTCATTTAGTGCCTTGATTTGTTCATTTCATTAAGTTATCCTCCTAGATCCTAGTGTAATATTATTGCCCTGATGAGTGCTTCATCATATGCTAATCCATTAGAAAGGAAAAGGCAGACTACAATGTCTAATAACACATATTAAGCAACAACTTTACCTTAGATATGAGGTGAGAATCCAAGTATAGAATTGAGAATGTTAACATAGATGGTTATTTGGCATTTCAATCATAAGAATGAACAATTAATGAAGACTGAAGTATCAGATACCAGATATTTTTGACAGATCTTGATAGCGTCAGCTATCTATTAGCTTGAAAGGTATATCTTACCTCATGGTCCTGGAAGGCACATCACCATTCAAGAAGCAGTAGAGACTGCGTAGAAGTCAATCTAGGGAAGTACTGTGAAGGTAGTCTACTAATTATATTGCAGAAGACTACAGTACAATGACTAGTTGGGCCTAAGATGCCATTTGGCCAGGAAAAGGTCAAGATAGCTGAATGTAAATCCAACTGGAAAGGAAGAGATTCAAAGGAGTATCCAGGCTACACACAGTGAAGCAGATGATGATGATGGATCAGTCTTCTTTCCAAGAAATATTTGCTACACTTCAAGCTATCTCCACTTCAAGCTCCTGCCTAATAGCTGCATAAGCAGAACTGCTTGCTCCTCTCCATAATTACAGGGGACTCAGCTACCAAGACTAGGTTTGTGGTTGCTCAGACCTGCGTTAATGTATTATAGGCCTTGGAGAATTTGTCTCACATAGGCTGGCTTTGATTTTAGTTACTTGGAACAAAAGAAAAATGCAAAACATGCACATGCAGAGGAGTCTAAACTTTGTCAATCACATTTAAACCACTTTGTAGAACATGATCGAAAGTCTGCAAATCTTGCAGCACCTGAGCTCTAGTTAATGCTGCAGGGGTCAAAAATGACCAAGAAAGCCAGGATAAGATAATGCAGGTAGAAAATCGTAGCAGTTCATCTCAATTTGCCCTTCCCCAAATTAGGATACGCTAACTCTAATATACCATGTGGTATATTTAAAAGCCTCAGAAGTTATTCTATGATAAAAGGACATGGTTGAACAGGTAGTAAACTCCATTGTGAGTTCTCCTGTGGCTTCTGCAAGGATCATGGAGATGTCAATCACCTGTATTTTGGCACAGATACTTAATACTAACAGCCTCACAGTGCTACTCTGCCATCTTCAAGAAGTACTGTTGTTATTGCTTTCTACTAAGTATTTGTATGCCTTAGCATTTGCTAGCTCAAGTACCATCTTTCCTTACTTGTGTGTTGAATACACTTCCTAGTTGTTCTTTTTTGTTGTTGTTCTGTCATTTGTTTGTTTGTTTTGGCCTCCCTCTCATTCCTTTGCATTCTGCAACAGTCTACTTAACCATTGTGTTGTTAGCTTAGTCCTGGGTCTTGAACTTGGGGCCCAAGTGCTGTCTCTGAGCTATATTGCTGAAGGCCAATGTTCTACTACTTGATCTGCAGCCTCTACCTTTGGCTTTTTGGAAGTTAATGGAGACAAGAGTCTCAAGGACATTCCTGCCTGATTTGCCTTCCAACTAAGATCTTCAGATCTCAGCTTCCTGGGTAGTTAGGGTTACAGCCTTGAGCCACCATCACTACTAACTTCTAAAGCCTAAAATGCTTCATGATACTTCTTCATATATGCTTTTTAATAGGATGAGGAAAAATCATCCTACACAATTTAGGAAAGTGTAATTTGACTTTTATTATCTTTCTTGTTGTTTTTCCCTAGCCACGTGGCTGCATATCCTACTCCACTTCCTATCCAAATCTATATTATGCATTACTTCCAATATATTAAAATCTTCTGCCTTTTTATGAGTATTAGTCCTTCATGCTGTATTGTTTGCATAAATCTCAAACCTCCTTTGATTTGTCTAGCTACATGCTATTCATAAGTCATGTCACGAATCAGCAGGTACATCTTCCTCCAAGAGTTAAGCTCCACATTTGGGTCATACAGCTCTTCCTACCAGGTGCTCCCATCGGTAAAAATCATCACATTCTGTATAATGATGTTTCCTGGTTGGAAAGTTGATGAAACTCTGTGAGAGAAAGGCCGTGGTTATCTAATTTGTAAGTATAATTTAAAAAATCATATCTTTCCTTGTAAAGATGATGAAACTTTTCTTCCTGTTTCTGATTTCTTTTTCTGATCATCATGCCCTGTTCCTTGAACAACATCTGGCAGTAATTGTTGCTAAATAACTATTGTTGAACATATTGAACTTATAAACTGATTGTCATCTTAACACTTAAGTTTGATTGGAATTGAAATTTGATATGGATGACAATCAGTTTGGAATGTTATTATTACTGTCAACCTGAAGAGAAAACTTTAAATAGATGTTTATGTGTGTTTTTAAAACTCATAACTTGAATATCATCTAACAAGAAACCCTGGGAATAGTCCTCAGAATATAAGGGAAAAAAAAACATATGTGGATTCATGTTCCATTGACACTCAAGGCCTTGTAAAGGGAATGAAACCAAATTTTAAAAATTGGGCAAATAATTGAATAGAACCTTCTCCAAAAGATATTCCAAATAGCTGCTAGTCAATTGAAACAATGACAGACATCATTAGACATTGAGGAAATGAATAGCAAAATCACAATGAGATAGTACGTTACATGAAGATACTGACAGTTTAATAGACAAACAACGACAAGGTTTGATAAGAATGTGGGAAAAATTTGGAACCATCACAAGCTGCGGATGGCAAAATGAGATAATACAGATGCTTTGCCAAATAGTTTGGCATTTCCTCAAAAAGTACTCAGCAGTTCTACTCTAGGTATATGCCTAAAAAATGAAAACATATGTTAAAATAGACTCGTATGCAAATAAATGCTTTTGGTACATCATTCATTGCAGAAAACTATAGAGTAAACACAACATTGATTGACTGATTAGATAAAATGTGGCATATCCATTCGATAGTCCACTAAAATGCTAGTAAAATGAATGAAGAGTTGGGTGATGGTAGCTCATGCTTCTAATAGTAGTGACTCAGTAGTGTGAGAACTGAGGATCATGATTCAAAGCTAGCTTAGGCAGGAAAATCCATTAAACTTTTATTTTCAATTAACCAACACAAAAGCCAGATGTGCTGATGTGGCTCAACTGGTAAAGCACCAGCCTTAAATGAAAACACTAAGGGGCAGACCCCAGGTCCTAAGTTCAAGCCACCAGTATACAACACGCACACACACACATACACACACACACACACACACACACACACACACACACACACACACACGAATCATTGGAATGAACCTTGAAAACATTACATTAGTAAAAGAAGCTAATCACAATATCCAGAATAGGCATTGTCATAGAGACAGAAATGGATTACTGGGTGACATGGTAGGGTGAAATGGGAGATGCCTACTGATGCTTATAGTATTTCTCTTTGGGGTAATGAAATGTTTTGAAATGGTGATGATTCAACAACTTTATGAACATACTGAAATATTTAGTTTTGCAATTTAACTGGTCAAATTGTATAGTATATAGCGTACAAAAGTTATCTTAAAAATACATAAGGAGAATTTAGCTAAGGAGAATTGTGTGCTTACAGAAATGTATTGGCCTTTTATGCATAGCTTTAACTTCCAGTGCTGAAGATCTGTAGAATGTAATGATTGGAGAGTTAAGAATCTGAAAATATCTTTTATTTCTGGTCCTACTTAATGGGAAGTAATCACCCAGACTACCTTCTTTTGAAAATGATTTGTCAATCTCACTAATTTATAGGCTCTGGCTTTTTCCTGAATTGAAGTGAAACATGTATTCATACTGTGCAGTGATTTCCCTTCGTATATGCAGAGAGGTCTCTCTCCTTAAACATCCTCATAAGTGAGAGTCCTGATAGAAGAATGCTCTATTTTTAACCTTGACAGTATTTCACAGACTGAATTGTGTAGGTGTCTATCTGTTTTTATGGAGATGTTTGTGTCTGTGAGCATTGTGTGCATCATATGATCATGCATGTGTTTGTGTACATGTACATGACTTCAAATGTGTTCATGTGTATATGTGTGTAATATGTGAATTGTGTATGTAGGTGGTATATATGTGTGTATGTGGTATATAACATGTGCACCTGTATTTGTGCAACTGTTTGTATATTACTTTGAATTAGTATACAAGAAATACATCAAATACCTCTGGATTCATGTGTCTGCTCTTTTAGTTCATTTAACATTTTTCATGATACCATCTACATAAAATATTTAAAAAGATAATTCATTTAACATGCTTCAGTAAGTGCGCATGAATATAAAACCATTCCATTTACAGAATGGAAATTTGGGCTTTACTGAAACAAATCAAAACAGGGCACTTTTGAGGGGACACAGAATGCTCTAGGGATTTGTATAAAAACAAGATGGAGAAGTATGTCGTTGGTATTGGATGCATTTTGGTCTAATTGCCTTATTAGAAGACCCTAAAGATTATCATCCATCTTCCTTCCTCTTTCCTTCCTTCCTTCCTTCCTTCCTTCCTTCCTTCCTTCCTTCCTTCCTTCCTTCCTTCCTTCCTTCCTTCCTTCCTTTCTTTCTTTCTTTCTTTCTTTCTTTCCTTCTCTCTTCCTTTCTTTTTCTCTTTATCTCTCTCTTTTTTCTTCTTTTTTTTTTTGGCAATTATGGGACTTGAATTCAGGGACTGGGTGCTGTCTCTGAGCTCTTCTGTTCAAGGCTAGCACTCTACCAATTTGAGCCACAGTTCCACTTCCAGCTTTAGAGTGGTTAATTGGAGATAAGAGTATCATGAGGACTTTTCTGCCCTAGCTCACTTTGAACTGTAATCCTCACATCTCAGCCTCCTGAGTAGCTAGGATTACAGGCATGAGCCACCAGAGCCCGTTTTTCTTTAAAATTTATTTACAGTGTGATTTTCCAGTCAGAAATTTCTTCTTATTCAAAGTATGATAGTATGTGCACTAAATAGAAATTTAATTTTGAATGATCAAACAACATATTGTTGAACTAATGGCTCTTTGTCCAGGTTATAAAGGATAGAGTCTCTGGTTAGTACAAAGATGAAAGACCATCTCATAGAAATTGAATAGCCTTTGATTACAAACATTCCTGGTGAGTGTTCTTTTTTGTGATTGTACTGCAAGTATGTGTTTCATTTCTGCATCATGAATCCATTATGATCATATCTTCCTTGAACTTTGATACATAGGAAGGAGGATGACTTCTTCCCTAACACCCAGTTCCACTCTCAGCATTACACAGCCCCAACCCCTTACTGGAAGGTTGTATCCCATGTTCTACTGTGAACTTTTAATGGGGAAAAAATCATAGTTACTCATCATAATAGATTTAATACATATGGTTACAATGGTGGGTTTGTTGTTGTTGTTGTTGTTGTTATTGTTGTTTGCCAGTCATGGGGCCTGAACTCTGGGCCTGAGCACTGTCTTTCAGCTCTTCAGCTCAAGGCTAGCACTCTGCCACTTGAGCCACAGCACCACTTCTGGCTTTTTCTGCTTATGTGGTGCTGAGGAATCCAACCCAGGGCCTCAGGTATGCAGAGCAAACACTCTACCACTGAGCATGCGAGGCAAGCACGCTACCACTGAGCCACCTTCCCAGCCCCACTGTGTGTATTTTTAAAATTATGTGTAGTCTGAAATATGTAGGGGTTCAATGGCCAAATAACTAGAATCTGTTCTAAAATACTCTAGCAAAAGGAAAAGTTAAAAAGGATAAATGAAACAATTGTGGGAAAATCTGCATCATTTTTGGATCAGGTATTGGAAATAAGAGTTTACTAGTCTTTCTTTAGATTTAAAAACTTGCAAAACAAAATTTAAAATCCTTCCCCCTACACAAACACAGGGGTAAAGATATACTATACATTAACAGTGTAGTCCTTCCTCAAAGACAGAAATATAGTTTGATTTTCAATCAGTAGAAAAAGGAAAGACATACAGTAGGTGATACTGGAATGATTGAATAATCATTTCAGAAATAACTAAAAAACTGAGATTTTAAAAATCAAATTCATAAATCATATACTCTAAAAGTATAGGCAAATTATATTATATGCATACTTTCTAAAATATTCAAATTTCTGATCAATAAAAACCATTGTAATCGGGAAGCACTTAAAGCACATAATTTCTCATCAATAAAAACCATTTTACACTTAAAGCATAAAAAGCACTTAGGCATAGGCCTAAGTGTTCAACTATAGAGATAAATAACAGTAGAGGAATATATATATATATATATATATATATATATATATATATATATAAATTTGAAAATATGTAATCACAGCAAATTAATGTCATGTAATTTTCAACTGGCAAAGTCACAAAAATGAAAGCTAAACAATGGAAACTGAGGAGGGTACAAAGGAATATACAACCTCACATTCTCTTGTTGGTAGGAAAGACAATTGGTAAAGTAATAAATTAAGAATCCATTCTAGTAAATGCCTATAAACAACCAAATAAATTATGGCACTTCACTGCCTTGGAATAATAGTTAGAAGGAATAATGAGGGAGATATTTAGATACTGGCATTCTGGACATTTAATTAAGGGGACAATGTTTTCTGGCATGCACTTTATCAAAGGCTGTAGTTGCCCATGTGAGTATACACCTACAAGGTTGAATGCAGCACACTTCAATTCTAACATATTTTCTTAGACATCATGAAGACAGTGCAGGATGAACTTTGTGAGTTACTTTTTTTGTAAAGTCCTAGCCACTGCTATTTAGTCCACAATTTGAGGGCAAATAGACCATGATTAAATCCACTTTAAAGACTCAAGCCAGCAGGTAGTGCTATCATATGTTGGTTGGATCTGTACCCAGGAGGTCCTGCACTAGCAAATGGCTCTAATGCATGCATAGGAAGATTAGGAAGCTATGCTTTCAGAGAGTAGTACAGTCCTCTCACAGAGTCAGGGAAGAAAATGTTTCATTATTTGAGAGCAAAGACTTAGGAAAGCTAGGATTTTTGTGGTCTTTAAACCTGGGATAGCCTGGAGGGCAAAAATTGATACAGCAGCACAAACTGTGCATACTCTCTGGGATTTTTCCATACTACTTCATCTTTAAGAATTCACGCCTTTCTTGTTAAGCTGGACAGAGATTGTAAAGAATATTTTATTAAGAAAATTTTGGCCTGTGCCAAGGAGACCTAGCTAGGGTTTCTCCTATTCCATCCTGTAATGTTTTCAGAGTGTGTGCTTTGACTCCGAGTCTTTGATCCATTTGAAGTTGATTCTGGTGCAGGGTGATATATAAGGATCTAGCTTTAGTTTTCTACAAGTAATTAACCAATTTTGCCAGCACCATTTACTGAAGAGGCTGTCTTTCTTCCATTCTATTTTTTTTAGCTCCCTTATTGAAGATTAGATGGCTATAGGTCTTTAGGTTCATTTCTGGGTTTTCAATTCTATTCCATTGGTCCTGGGGTCTGTTCTTGTGCCAGTACCAAGCCGTTTTGATTACTATGGCTTTGTAATAGAGTTTGAAATTTGGTATTGACATTCCTCCAGCACTGTTCTTTCTATTAAGGATCGTTTTTGCTATTTGGGGTCTTTTATGCTTTCACTGTATTTGATGTTGGTATAATTTGTGGAGGGGAAGGGAAAAAACAAGTCGTTTAACTAGAGATATAGGTGGACCCATTGCAACAATGAGATGTACAAGTCGTTATGTCGAAAAATGAACTTTACAACTTTGGTGGGGGGTGGGGCGAGGGGGGGTGTATGGGAAGGAATGGGAAGGGAAACAAAGAGGAGGCAACAATGCTTGATAAGAAATGTACTCGTTATCTTGCCCATGTAATTGTAATTCCTCTGTACGGTATTCTCACAATAAAAAAATAAAAAAATCAAATTATTTTTTAAAAAAGAAAAAGAAGTGTAGTCATTACCTTGCCCATGTAATTGTAACCCCTCTGTATGGTAATTTCCCAATTAAAAAAAAAAAGAAAACAAAAAAATTTTTAAAAAAATTTAAAAAAGAATATTTTAAATTTCAAAATTGGAAAAAATGTGTTTCTTCTAAGTCTAGATTCTGTAATTTGGATGGAAACATAGGTATTTGTCTTTTAGGACTTAGATTATTTCATTCAACATGATATATCATCTCTAGCTCCATCTACTCTTCCTGCCCATGACATTATTTAATTTTTTTTATGTATAATGAATATTCTATGGTGTTTATGTGTCATGTTTTCTTTATTAATGGTGTATGGTGTTTAGCTATCATACTTTCCTCATTCATCAGTTGTTGGGTACCTTGGCTAACTCCACCTTTTGGCCATTGTGAAAACAGATGTAAGAAACATGGTTGTGCAGTAGTTTTCTTGTCTGTTGATTTTAAACTCCTTCAGATATATTCTCAAGAATGATATGATTAGTTATAAGGAAAGTCTATATTTTAGTTTTTTTGAAAAACCTCCGTGCTAATTTCCATGGTTGCATTATTTTATATTTCCTCCAACAGTGTGTGAGTTGTCCCTCTTCAACCTCCCCATCTATACTAGCATTTGTGGTTTGATTTCTTGATGATAGCCATTCTGGTGGCAGTATTAATATTTTTACCTTTTTTACTTTAATCATTATTAAAAAATGACATAGTGGAGAACAATGACTACTTTACTTAATTTATTTTGACATATCAATTTTTAATTTTTGAAACCCTAATTTCAAATAGCCAGATCTTTGAAAGATTAGAAACAGCATATTAATTCTGTAAATATCTACACATTGACAAACATGAAAATTATAGGCAGATTTGAACAATAAGGTATAATCAGAAAAATACATTTCAATAATGTATATTTGAGCATCTCTTGTTTTCTTGTGAATTTGCATAGTGCATCTTCAGGTATTGCTCTCCAAGTTTGAGTAGGCATTTATTCTCAGATGCTTGATCTTCTCTGGCATATAAAATTACAGGGTTCTTATATAATATCAAGAAAGTAGAAAGCTGTGGGTGTTAATACAATTTCACTATGTCAAACATGAATACATTAAAGCTTGCTGTTTGTTAAAGTTAAAAATACCTTTGCTGAAATTGCTGGAGAAACTCAAGTATAATCATGTCAATAAATGAATATATAAAAAATGAAGTATGTTCACTTACAATTTTATTAGTCCAATAATGAAGTAAAAATTTGTATTAACACATCATTGCTTTTTCCCACAAGCTATCTTACAAAGTCAAGTTTCCGTGGAATAACCTCCCACTTGTAAATCACCTTCATGGTTATTTAAAATGTTAGTAGAAGCAAACTACCTACCGAGAACAAACCATCAAGATGAAATGCTAAATATAAATAAATGTGTATTTGTCACTTGTGCTCTAAATACACTATTTTTAATATTTTATCTGCACAGGAGTGGCCATCTACGTTGGACCACAGTTTGAAGAATTTTCCAAAAAAGATACTACCATGTGTATTAATTCTTGTTGCTGAGATTTTTAAATTATATGACAGACTAGAAATAGAGTTCAGTTTGGTACATGACTTTTTTTGTGTGTGTGTGCCAAAATGTGGCTGCAACCTGCCAGTACATGGAACCAATGTGGTCTGTGGTATGTATTATTGTTCCAACAAATTTTTTTCCTAGATAATGAGATAGTTAGAAGCATGAAAATTTTCCCTTGAAAACCCGGAAAATTACCAAAGATCAAAAGAGCTGATTTACTATATCCTGCATAATCATGGCCTGTATCACTTTCTCTTCTGGGTTCGTTTTTTTAAACAAAATGTCAACAATGACAGTTTTCCAGAGAGAGATGCTTGTGGAGTGAAAGCCTGCAAACAGGATTGTAAGAACTATTAGAGGAATTTGAATCTCCTGCTGGTAGAGGTAGAGTATCAGGTATGGGAGGCTGGGAGTTTCGCAAGGACAAAACAAGCATCACAGGAGACATATTTTGAATCAGCCTAAGAAAAATCTGTTGAAAGAAATACCTGCAACATAATAAGCTCTGTTCCAAACAAGTAAATTGCCCACTGCAGGACTGTCTGGGTTTCTGCTTAGGAAGGACAAGGTGAAGCTGTGGAATGACCTCTAATATCTTCATTCTCTAAGGAGTAATTTCATCTCAAAAGATGGTATGAACTTGAAAACCTGTCATTATTATTATATCAATACCAGGCTTTAAAACACAAGGCTAGTTTTTATTTTTGCCAGAGGTCTTATAGCACTTCAAATCCATGAAAGACTTCAATTTCTACTTGAAATTCTAAGATAAGTAATTAGAACTGCCTTATTTGTAACAGTTTAAAAAGAAGTTCAGACTTCTCAACAATTTCAATATTAACTTATTTGTTATTTTCATTTCTTTTTTATGTGGGTTTCTACGTTCCTTTGGATTGGTATTTGTTTCAGTCTGAAACTTTATAAGTGTTATATCTCTGAAGAACTAAATTAGACTTGTTCCAAACTTAACAGCAGACAACACAACCTTTGGATACCAAATTTCAGCTTAATTGAGTTGAATTTCGACTTCATGGAATTGAATTTAATGAGTACCACAGTAAAGCAAGCATATAAGAAATGTATCTTTGCTGACTAAGGACAAAACAGAAGTTAGAGGATGTCCAGTGAAGCTTAAGAGGAAAGCTGGAGAATAGAGAGGACTTAGACAATGAGAAAGAAAGAATTAGGGGTGTCTTAGGGTTCATGTTCATGTCACAAAAGGGATACATTTTCATAATGTGTTGTCTTAGCATAAGAGAGCTATACTGGTTAGACAGATGAGTAGAGGGAGCATTGAATAAAGGGCTATGTCAGTATCTATACCAGCATTAGTTAATGCTCACTGTAACATGGAGAACAAATTGAGAATGACACGGAGTGAAGACAGAAGAAATCACTTGTAGAAAACTAAAGCTAGATGCTTATATATCACCCTGCACCAGAATCAACTCCAAATGGATCAAAGACCTCGGAGTCAAAGCAGACACTCTGAAAACATTACAGGGTAGAAAAGGAGAAACCCTAGGTCTCCTTGGCACAGGCTGAAATTTTCTTAATAGAGATCCAGAAACACAACAAATCAAAGAAAGGTTGGACAAATGGGATTGCATGAAATTGCAGAGCTTCTGCATGGCAAAAGACGTAGCTAGCAAGATCAATAGACAGCCCACGGATTGGGAGAAGATCTTCACTTGCCATACAACAGACTAGGGTCTCATATCTAAAATATACCTGGAACTCAAAAATTAAATCCCCCAACAACAAATCTTCAAAGAAATAACTAAAAAACTGCCCAATAAATAAGTGGGCTAAAGTCTTAAAGAGAAACTTCTCTGAAGAGAAAATAAGAATGGCCAATAGACACATGAAGAAATGCTCCATCTCTCTTGCCATAAAAGAAATGCAAATCAAAACAACATTGAGATACCACCTCACCCCAGTTAGAATGGCTATAATTAAGAACTCTAATAACAGATGCTGGAGGGGATGTGTCCAGAAGGGAACCTTACTAAATTGTTGATAGGAGTGTAAACTTGTTCAACCACTCTGGAAAGCAGTATGGAGGTTCCTCAAAAGCCTCCACATAGAGCTCCCCTATGGCCCAGCAATCCCACTTTTGGGCATTTACCCAAATGATCACAAACAAGACCACACTAAAGCTACCAGCACAATTATATTTATTGCAGCATTATTTACCATAGCTAAGATATGGAACCAACCCAGATGCCCCTCAGTAGATGAATGGATCAAGAAAATGTGGTCTATGTACACAATGGAATTCTATGCCTCCATCAGAAAGAATGACATTGCCCCATTTGTTAGGAAATGGAAAGACTTGGAAAAAATTAAGTGAAGTAAGCCAGGCCTAAAGACACATAGGTCTCATATTTGCAATAACCAGTGTATGTCTGAGTCAAGCAGGAAAGGTCAGATAAGTTGATGTTAGTGAAATGAACCCCAAGATAAGTATTCAAATGTTTTTTTTTCTTTCATGCGATTGTTTCTAACACATTTCTAAGATTATTTCTTTGTTGCTTTGTATGTCCCTCCCCCACAGTATAACCCTTGCTTTCACTGTACTTGATATTGGTATAATTTGTGGAGGGGAAGGGAAAAAACAAATCGTTTAACTAGGGATACAGGTGGACCCATTGCAACAATGAGATGTACAAGTTGTTATGTCAAAAAATGAACTTTACAACTTTGGTGAAGGGATAGGAGGATGGGGGAGCAGAGGGATACGGGAAGGACTGGGAAGGGGAAACAAAAGAGGAGGCAGAAATGCTTGATAAGAGATGTACTCGTTATCTTGCCCATTTAATTGTAACCCCTCTGTATGGTATTTTTACAATAAAAAAATTATAAAATAATTTTTTTTAAAAAATAAAGCAAAAGCTAAAGTCTAGAAAAAGCAGTATGGTAGTTCAAGTTACAGTGGTAGAGTAAAAAGTAGACAGATTTTGAGGAGTTAGTTATTAGGTATTTGGAGATAGAAAAGGGGGGGGGGACCTAAAGAGAATGTTTCTATTTTGGATGTCAGTAATTTAACAGAATTTAAATAAGAACCTTAGTAGTAGAAACATGTTTTTGAGATGAATCTGATTAGTGGAATTTTGATTTTATTAAATTAAAGGCTCCTGTGAACAGAACAAATGAGCTTCTTAATATGTATCTGGAAATATATGCGTAAAGCTCATGACAGATTGAGACCAATTGATGGTCTTGGGAGCTACAAACTCACAGGGAACTTACGTGATGGGTTGGGTGACCTGGTGCAGAAAGGGAAAAGAAGAGTGTTATACTTGAAAACTTGTGGAAGGAAGATGTTGACAGTGGAGTTCTATTACTGGACATCATTGTAAGTTATAGCTCTGTCTTTGCTATTCTGTAATGATGCCACAGCCAAATGATTTAACTATTTTCATTTAGTTACCATAGGCAGCTTAATTCCCATAAGCCTCATGAAGTTGTATGTTAAGCAGAATTGTTCCCCCTAGAGATGCCTGTGTCCCAATTCTGGAACCTGTACATTTGTCAGGTTACATGGAAAAGAAGAATTAAGATTGCAAATAGAATTAAGGTTGCTAATTAGGTGATTGAAAAAAAATAGGATAGTCTCTTACACTCAAAGTAATTACAAGTGTCCTTAAGTGTAGAGGAGGGGGTGGAAGACAGAGAGAGCTGGCAGATTGGACAGGACTTGGCCTGGTGTTATTGGGCTTGGAGACGGAAGCATGGGCTATGAGCCAAGAAACTCAGAAGCAGGAAAGCAAGACAAATACACTTTTCTTGAGCCTTCAGGAGGATTGCAACGTGTTGGCAGCTTGATTTTACCCTCTGAGACCCACTATGTTATTTAATTCAGCAAGTTTTATCTATCAACAACAGGAAATGAATATAAATGTTGGTCAGAGGAAATCAGTTTATGGGTATGAAATGATTCTAAAATCAACATTGTTTGTGTAGACATGGGCATGTGTATCCTGGCCAGTGTGCCTCTGCTAATTTCAGTGACAGCTATTGAACACCAAATGTTGGTGAATCATTGTCCCAGGTATATTTGTTCGGAATATCAGACTTTTATTGCAATTACTGTGTCAAAGCAAAGATGATAGGATGACAAAGATACAATTAAGAGCCAGGAATAATAGCTCAAGATCTTGAGAATTTCCATTCAAAACCAGACTGGGCAAAATATACAATAGCCCTTATCTCAACAGAAATGGCTGCTCATGATGGTTCAAACTGTCATCCTAGCTATGACAAGAAGCATATACAGGAAAGTATCTGTCCAGGAAGATATCACTCCATCATGCTTTGGACAAAAAATGCAAAGCTCTATCTGAACATACTCCAAAGCAGTAAAGAAAAAAATTAATTTCACAATGAAAATTCAGATTGTGATATTTAAGTATTTGTAGAGAACTACTGGTATGTCAGAGTGATATGACAACGGAAGCTATCTTGTACACCCCAAGTGAGGCCTTCCACTTTCAGGTCTCTGGGAGAGCTTGCCAGGGCTTTCATGCCTCTGCAACAATTTTTGGTAGAGTTTAGGTGAACCTAGGCCTCATATTGCTGACTTGAGGAAGGTTAGCAAACTTCCTGAGTCTTTGGTAACATCTCACAAGCAGAATTGTTGTATAAAGTGATAACTGTATCGTCCTGCCTATCTTTCTCCATCAAACTGTAATGATCACTGGTTTATACTGGACCTCCATATAACTGATGAGATGACTTGAGGCGCTTTGCTAATTATGGCACTCCATCATAAGAGATGGAATTGTGTATTTGGGGACTACTAATGTTCTCAGTTCTGATCTGTTTGTTAAAGTCCATATTTTGAAAGCAACAACAACCCCCCCCCTCCCAAAACACACACACACACACACACACACACACACACACACACACACACATGAAAACAGTGAGCACATTTTAAGAAAATGCACAAGTTGTAGTTGAACTTTATGTGAATTCTACTGAGGAGGGCTTAAGCTCTCAGGCCGTAGAGAGTAGAAAGATGTGATTGAAGACAGACTGGAGACTGAACTCAAATGACCAGGTAGAAGGAAGCTCTCACAACAGAATTGTGATGCATTTTGGGCAGTCAACTAGTGGTAACTTCTGTGCAGGTAATGGCACTGATGATAATAGATTTCCTTCTTGGGTACTTAATAGGGTGCCAAGTATAGTCTTACTCATGCTATAAGTGATATTCAAAATAGTCCATTAACAAAGAAACTTCATTCTCATTTACATATGGAAAAGCTGAAATATAGAAAGGTTTACTTATTTACTTATTGCTAACTAGTAGGGTTAGGGGATGTCCTGACAAGACCTTTGAGGTGGAATTTTAGAATAGTCATTTTTTTCATGGCATTATTGGGGCTTGAACTTAGGGCCTCAAGCTTTCAATTGGATTTTGTCTGCAGACCAGAGCTCTTCTGCTGTAAATATGTCTCCAGTTGCAGCTTTTTGCTACTTAATTGGAGATAAGAAACTCAAATTTTCCTTTCCAGGCTGGACTCAAACCAGGATCCTCAAATCTCAGCTTCCTGAGTAATTAAGATTTCAGGTATTGAGCCATTGCATCTCAGCCAGAACTGTCATTCTTTAGAATAAAATACCTGATAGCAATAGTAAGTTCCAAGACCCCATTTAGTGTTTGAAGTTGAATCTCCAGAAGGCAAGTAATGTGGAAGTTAGGACACAGACTCTAACAGGGATTAACTAGACATGGATGTGAGTACAGAATGGGAAACAATTCAGCCATCAGAACTGGGTGTCTGGAGCCCCTTGAGTGTGGAGGAGTGGCTGAAAAAAATCACACTCCTCTATTTGACTAATCAGCAGGATAAGAAGCCAGAGTGTAAAGCACTAACTTAGAGTCCCAGCCCTCCCCCAACTGACCATACTCCCATAGTCATTTCCATAAAGGCCACCAAGCCCAGGCCTGTCTTGAGAATCTCAGTGCAGAGAATTCATCAGGCCAGAGCACTACCAGCCCAAATATGGAGCACTATTTAAACAGCAGCCTGAAGGATCCAAATTAACCAGAGGAAAGTGAAAAGAGGAAGCTTTGACTTGGCAGTAGACCTATGAATTCTGTCTCAAATATTATAAAAGAGGACTGGGAGTGACTCACATGATAGAGCACCTTCCCAGTAGTAATGAAGCCTTGGTACCACCAGGAAAGGGAGGAGGGCAGAGACAGCCCTTACAAAACTATCAAAGAAAAGTAGGAAGTGTTTTATAAGAATTGTGCAAATGAAATCCAAATAAGATCGTGTCTTCCCTCTTCTAATATTGTTAGGAAGGAAAGTTATTATATGTGCATTTTGAAGACTTTAAAATGGAAATAAACATTTTTCCCAAAATCAGCTGTCATCATCAAAATGAGAATCTGTCTTACTGTTAGATTTTTTTGAGTTAAAGTTTCTATTTCTAAAACTAAATGCTGATGCGAGCTATACAGTCCAAAATAGAAATGTTTTTTCCCCTAAGAATAAACATCTGAACTGGAGTTATAGTTAGTTGGTCCAATGTTGCAAAGAAAAGTCTGTTATACACTCTCAACACACACAGAGAATGAGTGAGTTACATCCTTTACTCATTCTTTGAGGCATATTTTTTTCATATTTCTAAAGCATTAAGTTAAAGCTCCATAGAGGATATTGTTCGCTTGGAAATATCTATCATCTTTAATGGAAATATATTTGAGTATATAATACATGATTTACCTTTAAGCCAAACAGTTGTGGTTCATGATAGGCAGAAAGGCTGTGAGATGATATCTCCAAAATAATTCTCAGAAAGCAGAACTGGAGGTGTGGCTCAAGTAGTAGAGTACCAATTGGGTAAAGCAAGCCAAGCAGGAATACAAAGCATGGACTCCAGGCCTGGGAAATACCATCCTCCCCTCCTCGCCAGCTCTATTGGAGGTTGAGACATCAGCTTCCATTTTTATGGTTGCTCCCTCGTGGAAATGTAACTTTTCATACAGTTGAGTGTGCTATCCCGTCTCCTGTGCATGAAGTTAAACTTTAAAATTTGAGGAACTTGTGATGAAGTTATTATGAGGGGAATAGTGTTCTGAGATGCATTTAGCTTGGTATCTACTACTTCAGCTACATCTGAAATGACATTGTGAAGCAAGTATAAACAAGAACTCAAAATGGGCAAAGATATACATCCTAGCAATAAATAAGCTATCGGCTATATATACATTGGAGTGTTTGTAGTCTAGTGGCTGACAGCCTTTTGTACAGTGGGCTGTTCCTTGCACCTGCAGTGAGGAAAGCCAAAGTGGCACATTGGCCCCCTGGCCTGAGAAATGCTACTAGAAAAATACAAACGAGGGAATCCAAGGGCCTTATGTTTGTAGTTTGAAATTTATGCCCAAGAAAGGCTCCATCTTTTTTTTTTCATAAAGGAAAGAAAAACTTCATTTGAAAGATGTATGAAAATATAATGAAACTCTTTTGTACAATTAATAAATATTAATGAAAATTCAAAATAAAATGTGAGATTAAAATAAGGGATGAAAAGAGATCCTTTTTGCAGAACACCACTTTTTAAACATAGGAAATGAGCTTTCAGAACAAAAAATCAAACTGAAAGGCACATAAGTCTTGTAAAATTAAGCTTAAATTTCTAGTATACTGAGAAGAAGAAAAGTATACCTTAATTTTCAAACTTTCCCAGGAGTGTTATAACTACAGGAGAGGCCAAGTATATTTTCAGTAGTTTTTCACATGAACTTGCCCAAGACCTACCCAGGGAGCAGTGGTTGGCCTTTCTAGTATGATCCATTCAATGCCTAAACATTGTAGCAGCCAGAGAATATCCCTCCTTCCTTAGAACCTCTTCAAGAAGTTCAGCTTCTGCCTCACCCTCAACCTAATTTTAATTAGTCTTAGAACCTAGATACTGAGTTGATTAATAAAAATATTTCCTGACTGGGCATTGCCCCTCGTTCTGAAAGCAAAATGCTATAAATACTCTGAAGAAACCCAAAAAGCCAGGCCTACTTTCCTGAAGATATCAATTCTTGGACACTGATGCCTGGTTTTAGAAGGGCTGTTTCAACTAAGCAAACCCCCCAAACCAGGAAATGTGGGCACAAAGATTTGTTCACTGTGAGAAAATGGTCATGTGGGTCAGAATTGCCTGGCACATCCTTACTCTATCCCTCTACTCACTAACATTATGACTTGATTGAATTCTTTAAATTCAAAAGCCTTCATTTTCTTTTATTTAATAGATGGTACTGATATTAGAATATATTCTGTGTTTTGGGAGTAAAGATTAAATGACATAGTGCTTGTTGATACATGTTACATACATAATATTCTATTCTTTTTACTTATTTCTCAGTTTCTATTCTAACAATTTCTTCAGCTTTTTTGGAAGAAGTAGCTTTGAACTCAAGACCTCATGCTTGCTTGGTGGTCTAGTATTCAACCACTTGTGCTACACCTTCAGTTGGATTATTGACAAGTTTGCATCTAATCTTGATTCCCCAGACACTTCTTTCTGAGTAGTTATGATTACAGACGTGAGCCAATAACCCAACTTTCAGCTACCATTTTAGCATTTGATAGTTTTTCAAAAAATTTTTTTTGACATTGCCAATTCTGAGGTATGAACTCATGGCCATGTTCTTGCTCATTTGTCTTGCTTATCTGATGCTCTACCACTTTACCTACGCCCTTATTGATACATTTTGTTGGTTATTTTTGAATGGAGTTCTCTGAACCAGCCCAAGCTGGCTTCAAACCAAGATCCTTCAGATCTCAATTTCCTGAGTAACCAGGATTCCAATTATGAGCCACCAATGCCCAGCCTGAGACACATTTTTAACAATCTGCTGAAAATGATCACTAAGACATTCCCTTGTCACTCTAGCTCAACATATCTAGAACAGAACCCTTTGTCCCTCTTGTTCAACTTGTATGGCCTGCTGGAGATCTGTCATTATCAATCATGTCCACTGCTTTCGTCAGTTGTAAGGATTGACTGTTGCCTTTAAGTGCCTTATTACAGTACTTCTTATCACATTAGTTACCAAATCTATGTCTTACATTTATTTTCTTCCCTCTTTTACTACATTCCCATACAGAAATCCTATATGGCTCTCACCACTGTCCTCATTCATCTTCAGTCTGTTCCACATGCCAATCTTTGCAAAACCTTGCATGACCAGGTATCATGGCTTTTCAGAAACCTGCAATGCCTCCTGGTTCACTTTTCATTGAATTCAGTTTCCCAAAGGAGGTATTCAAACCACTCTCCAAACCCTGGCTTGCTCTACAGCTTTTCCTGGCACACATTATATATCGCCTTTGGATATTCCATGATCCCGCCAAACTTAACCACTGCCACTCCTAAGGCTGCCCTTTGCTTTTTTTATTCTAGGCTTTTCTTTCTATTTAGAATGCCTACCGGGCTGGCAAGATAGCTCAGTGATAGAGCGCTTGCCTTACATTCATGAGGCCCTGGGTTCGATTCCTCAGCACCACATAAGCAAAAAGAAAAAAGCCGGAAGTGGCGCTGTGGCTCAAGGGGTAGAGCGCTAGCCTTGAGCTGAAGAGCTGAGGGACAGCGCCCAGGCCCAGAATTCAGGCCCCATGACTGGACCAAAAAAAAAAAAAGAAAAAGAATGCCTACCTCTTCCCTTTGATGCCTTATATTTTTACATTTTCCCTTCACCTCAGTTCTCCTTAAAATTCCTCTCCTTTCTTACAGTGTTTGTCTCATCCTACCTGTAATTATGTTTATCTGCCTTCCAGAATTTCTATTTGATCTTAAGTTCTAAGAGCACCTAAACTATACCTATTTCTCTTATCATTACAACCCCTCTTCCCTTGTTTCTTCCTATAACTGTGTCTATCACATAATTGCTACTCAATCAAAATAGTGAAGCTTCTTGCCTAGATAATGCAGTGAGAAGCAGAAAACTTTAGTACAGTGGAAAAGGGATATTGATAAAAGGGATATTTCAGGAAGAACAAGTTAGGAGTAATTCCATAGAAGTTCCAGGCTAGTTTTTCCAGACTATTTGAAAGTTATAAAGAGAAGTAAAAGTATTTTAATCAGGCACTGAATCTAGGCTATCTTTTCAGTCACAGGGGTCTTAGAAAAGTGCCTCTGAGCAGAGGTTAAATGAAATTCTTCTAATTTTTATCTTCTCCTCTACCAGTGTGCACAGTTCACTAGTCTCACTTTACTGGTGCTAAAGAAGCAAGCACTTAATAATCACTAAACTACTTGATATTGTATCTACATTTCTCAATGGCCTTGAATGATAGGGACCCATGAGTCAAATCGCATACCTAAATTCTTAATTGCACTGTGGGATTCAGCAGATCTCAAATCACATGCAGTCACTCATGGCCCTTTTGCTGGCTCTCACTTTCCATAGTTAATTATCTTTAGATTCACTGTAGTTCTTTTGCTCTGGAAAATGTCATTGGTAGTGTAATTGAGAATTACCATATATACTCAGCAATTTGGAAAACTTAACTGCTCATTTTCTCAGCATACTGTTGGCTTGCATTAATCCCTTAAAAGCATTTCACCATTAAGGATGTGAATTCTTGAATACAAATTGCCTATCTGAATCAAAGGTACAGAATCAAAACTATGATCCATGAGGGCAGGGATTTTTGTTTAAAAAAAAGTATAATGTAACTATGAAAAAAGGGTACATTTCTTAGTAATGATACTTTTCTTACTTTCTTTAAAGATATTTAGTTTCAGGGCTGGGAAGGTGGCTAGTGGTAGAGTGCTTGCCTCACATGCATGAGGCCCTGGGTTGGATTCCTCAGCACCACATAATCAGAAAAAAGTGGCAGAAGTGGCACTGTGGCTCTAGTGGAAGAGCACTAGCCTTGAGCTGAAGAGCTGAGGGACAACACCCAGGCCCAGTGTTCAAGCCCCACAACCAACAACAACAACAACAAAAGATATTTAGCTTCATAATTAACATAGGTAAGTATCCTCCTAAAATTTCAACCTAATAATGTGTTGGGAAATAAAATGCTGAAACAAGGATACAGGTTGACCCATTGTAACAATGAGATGTACAAGACACTATGTTAAAAATGAACTTTACAACTTGGTGGGGAGGGAGGAGTTGGGGAGGTGGGGAGAGAAGGGATTGTAGGGCAAAAACAAAAGAGGTGGTAACAATGCTCAATAGGAAATTGACTCATTACCTTATTCATGTAACTGTAAGCCCTCTGTATAGTATCTTTACAATAAAATATATATATAAAGAAAAAGGTAAAGTATAATATTTCCTATTAAAATATCCTTTCAAATGCATACTAATTCACATGAGAGAGCAAGGTGGGTCCCATCTGATTGCTTATTAAGTGACACAAACAGCCCATTCACCTACTTCTTTACCCAGTTTAATAGTATTGCATTATTCATCTCTGTTATGGATATGTATAATGTAATAATTTGTGATTACTCCGAGTAATTTTTTTCAGAAATCTAGTTTCTTTCCCTTCTATCTTCCCCTCTTTTTCTAACACTGGATCCATGCCTCAAGCCCAGCATTTTGCTGGTTAATTTGGAAATGGAGTCTAGAATTTTCTAAGGTTAGCTTAAAAACATGATCCTCTAGATGTCACTCTTCTGAGTAGCTAGAATTATATGAGTGGCCAGCTTTTTCCTATTTTCTTTATCTTTCTTGAGCTTCATAAGTCATTACATATTTTAATTTTCATTAGAAAACATAAAGGGCCAAGAAGCCATCTTGAAATGAACAAGAAATCTAAATTTTACTGTGGGAAAAATTCAGAATGGCAGCTAAATAAAGTGTGTGTGGGGTTCTCAGCAGAGTAATCCCCTCATTTTTGAAAGACATAAAATATGCATGGAAGCATCCAGACAGAAGTAAGAAATTTGTGGTAAGAAATTCCTCTTACAATCCATATATATATATATATATATATATATATATATATATATATGGAGGGAGAGAGAGAGAGAACTGAATGTTTTAGCTGAAAGAAATGGCCTGTCCATGGGTTTCCTTTTGCTACTATAACAAGTATCATAAACATTGTCTTAATACAATTAGCTGGGCGCTGGTGGCTCAGGCCTGTAATCCTAGCTACTCAGGAGGCTGAGATCTGAGGATCACAGTTCAAAGGCAGCCCAAGCAGGAAGGTCCATTTCACCACCAGAAAGCTGGAAGTGGTACTGTGGCTCAATTGGTAATGTGCTAGCCTTTAGCTGAAGAACCCAGAGACAGAGCTCAGGCCCAGTGTTCAAGCCCCATGACTGACATTAAAACAAACAACCAAAAAAAACCCCAACAATAACAACAACAACAAAAACCCAACTTTATAATTCTGGAGATTAGACTTCACATAGATTTTGTTGAGTGAAAGTGAAGTTGCCATGTGTACTCCTTTCCTTTCTGGAGGCTTTTCTCTCCTGTGTCTAGAGGTTTCCCTTCCTTCTCTAAAGTTAGCAGCAAGTCGTTGAATTTTTCTCATCCTTCTGATTGTGAGAATATATTAGACTTTGCCAAAAAAAAACCATGCAGACATTCAGGTACAAAGAACAAAGAAAAGATTTATTGCCAGTAAAATAATTTGTGGAGGGGAAGGGGAAAAACAAATCGTTTAAATAGGGATACAGGTGGACCCATTGCAACAATGAGATGTACAAGTCGTTATGTCGAAACTGAACTTTACAACTTTGGTGCAGGGAGGGGGGAGCGAGGGGGAGGATGGGAAGGGATGGGAAGGGGATACAAAGGAGGAGGCTACAATGCTTGATAAGAAATGTACTCATTATCTTGCCCATGTAATTGTAACCCCTCTGTACAGTATTTTCACAAAAGAAAAAAAAAAGCATCAGCAAAACCTCTTCTCACAAAAGACAAGTGTCAGCTTTTGTCTGAGGTGACTTATATAACCTAGGAGGTTTAGGAGGGGCTAGAAGGGGCTAAGAGGCAGAGACCCTGGTGTGGACATGTAGACCAAGGGCTTCATCATGGCAGACTAGGATTTATGGCTGCTGCCCAAGTAGTAGATAAGGGGCCTTGCAGCTGCTTAGATCTGAAGATCACTCAATCACTCAAAAGGGATCTTGCTGCCTTTTATGGTGGTGGCTTCCCCAGATGAGTGCCATCTCAAGTTAAAGATGTGGGGGAGAGGGAGGGGAGCTAATTATTTCCTGCCTTTACTTAATGGACCTAGTGTTGCATAGGAAAAGAGCATGCTAAGCTATGGGAAGGGGAAGGAGTGTTCTAAGCCATGGGAAGGGAGCTTATTTGACTAACACAGATTGTAACTCTTTGCTTTATTCTACATTTAAAGACCATTGATATATCATTGTGCTAACTAGAAAAATCCAATACAATCTCTTGATCTAAGATTGGCTCCTTAAAAACTTTAATTCCATCTTTGACATTAATTCTTCTTTGCGATAATATAATCAAATATTGAGGGTATGCCATTTTAAATGTTGTTGTGGAAAGGTTCAGCTGAGTTTTCTCTCTGACATCAAAGATTTAGGCACATCTCACACATAAAATGTATTGAACAGATTCAATCATCCTTGAAAGTCATAGAAATAATACAGTGATCAAACTTCCATCAGTTCAGAAACCCCAAATCCTATAGCATGCATTTAAATTTCCTGGCCATCTTGTTTAAATGTAGATGGGGGAGATGGGGAGGAGATTAGAGAGCATGTCTGAAGATTTTGCATTTATTTATTTAAGTACTGGGATTTGAACTCAGGGCCTCAATCTCATGAGACAGGTATGCTACCAAATGAGCTATGCCTCTAGCACATTTTGCTTCCTTTATTTTTGGAATACAGTCTCACTTTTTGACCAGGCCAGCCTGCACCACAGTCTTCCTATTTATTTTTCTCACGTAGCTGAGATAAGAGGTATTTAACACTTCCTCCAGCTTTTAATTGGTTGAGAAATTATCTTGTGATATTTCCCCTCAGGTTGGCCTCCTGAGTATACAGGATTTTAGACCTTTGGTCTCTTTATAATTTGCTGGGAAATTATGCAGGAAAAAACTGCTAGGGTTACTCTAGGACAAGATGGTGGTTAGGATTCAAGATGGCTGCAATCAGGTCAAGCTCAGTCCACACAGCAGACATGGTCAAGTTGATGACATGGGTCAACAGCACTAATTTAAGAGTGAGTAGACACAACAAATTAGACAAGCCTGTCTTCAACTATTACCTTTCAGGCTGAGAAGAATGACTAGCAAAGAGAGCACTTTCTTACCCTTAACAAACTTTATTTCTCTAAATGCTCCACTCACATGAAAATCTATGAGGTTAATATTAAGCAATGTTTCTTAACTTGATCACTTATGACAACTTAAAAAACATCAAGTACATGCTTCAACTCCACACAGTTAAATCAGACTCTCCAGAAGATAGTTCTCAATGTCTCACCTTGGTTTAAAGTTCCTAGGTGATACCAGTGCACAGCAATAGTCAAAAACAAATTGTTTAAATAGGATACATGTGTGTGGACCCATTGCAACAATGAGATGTAAAAGACATTATGTTGAAAAACGAACTTTACAACTTCTGGTGGGGGGCAGGGATGGTAAGTGGAAACAAAAGATGAGGCAACAATGCTTGATAAGAAATGTCTCATTCCTTGCTCATGTAATTGTAAACCATCTGTACTGTATTTTCACAATAAAAGAACTTATTAATTAAAATAAATTTCTGCATTAGACATAGTCCTTACATGTTAAAGAAGCACAGAGAGGCTGAGGAATTTGGGCTATTTGGCAATTGAATATGAAATGTTTATTTCCTTTTGTTTCTCCTTTTTGCATAATGGCATTAAGAGGAAGGAGAG
The DNA here is from genome assembly GCF_019054845.1 of Dipodomys spectabilis. Taxonomy (NCBI): domain Eukaryota; kingdom Metazoa; phylum Chordata; class Mammalia; order Rodentia; family Heteromyidae; genus Dipodomys; species Dipodomys spectabilis. The sequence continues at coordinate 2,409,113 of NW_024870715.1, forward strand.
CATCCAAATACCTTAGCACTGCCCTGAGATTATCATGGGTACTGGAAGCCTATTTATAAGTTACCTCCAAGGTATAGAATTATATGGATAAATATTAGAATATTTTATTATTATTTTGGTGACCCAAATGCATTATTGTGCTGTGAATAAGAGGTGATTAAGCATATGAAATTGCTTTGGCATTCTAAATGAGGGACAAAGTACTGAACCATTCTTCTACTCTCCCTTACTTCTCCCTCCCACCCTCTTTCCTTCTCTTTCTTTCTTCTTTTTTTCCCCCCACAATATTACCACCTTCTTTTCCTTTCTTAACTGTGTAGACTGGACTCTGTCCTTCACTCCATTTGATGTGCTCTGTAACTGACTTGATGTTAAATAATATGAAGTTATTTTCCCATGTCACACAATCACCCATGTGTAAAGGTTGTCCACTTTCTATACATACATAAGTATAGAAAGTGCTTCTAGATAACCTCACTGTTCTCACATCTCACAGAGAGTTCCTTTATTTAGTTCTTTCTTAGCTAGCAATTGTCAAACCATATCTTCTTTGCATCTTAAACTCATCAACAGACATTTTTTGGAAATCTTTTGTTAAACCCCTATCTTCTTTTTGGTTTCAGTGTATGTTTTCTTCTCTGGCTGCAATTTTCACATTTACATATCTTATTGCCCCAACTGTGGGTCTACTACATGGGGTTCCTTTTCAGTGTTCCTGTTTTCCTGCTTCTCCTAGTTGTTCTGTTATTTTGTTTATTCAGTACAAAAAAAAAAAAAAAACAGGCCCAACCAAAATAACCTCAAAGGTGAATAAATAAATCACAAGTGGAGTAACATTTTCCCTCTTATATTTTCTTAATAGTGTATTGTAGACTTTCCCTTTCCCATGTAGTCTCATTGCTATTATCTTAATTTAACAAACATGTGATTCTTGATCGTTTGTATGAGGCCTTGTTTGATTTCTTCTCATGATATACAATGGATGTTTATTCTTGGTATTTAGATTATACATATGTTCTTTGTGCTCTTTTTGCATATGTGATACATCTAATTAGAAGAAATCAGTAGTTTTTCAAAAATACAAAACTGTTTTACTTCATTCAGCCTCAACATGAAATGCCTATCAGAGAATTCCACATGAATTATCCACTGTCTTATGTTTGGTTCTTAGTTACTTACCAGCTTTCCTCAACTAGAAGATAAAATACCAGCCAGTTGACTATAAATCTTCTACTTTGTTTTAAGTATGTTAGAAGGTGCTGTATTTATTTGATTCAGTCATTCTGAGTGTTGAAGTAATCCAGAGAATGTTACTGTAAATGTAGGGAAAGGCAAAAAAAAAACAACCAAAAACAAAAAAAACATTGAAGGCCAGATATAATCAGTGAGTGCTGAGAAAAGTGGCTTTTAACTGTGACTTGAAAGCCCCACGGGAATGTACCAATCCTGCAGGCTAAACCACCTTTTGCAACATTTTGCCCAGGATTTCCTGTGCTAATAATATTAGGTTTATTATGCACATCAAGAAGAAGGACTAACATTGCCATATGGTGAATATTTAATCTGTTTTTTGCTCATCATCACACACATTTTCTAAGCCTTAATTTTCTATTTTTAGGTTCATTTTTATCAGCTTTTTAAAATAATTCTGGCTTGCTCTCTTGTATTTTTTCTCTTTATTTATTTTAAATTTTGTTTAAAAAGTGATATAGAGAGGGGTTACAATTACATGAGTTACCCCCCCCCCCACTAATTCTATCCTAGTTTTTCCACTCCTGATTCCCTCCCTCCACAGTTGTATGGTTCATTTCCAACCTAGTGTCTAGTGGGTTTCACTGCTGAATTGGCCCATCCTTCGTCCTGCCATTTTTGTGCTTCCCCTCCCCAAATCATATAAACTTATATATAAGACAAAGGGTACAGAAATCAAATACAGTGACAGAAGAAAATAATCCAAATAAAATTTAAAGAAGAACTGAAAACAGTGTAACAAAAAACCTCTTACTTTCATTTTTTGGTGTTCATTTTGATAAGCATCATTTAATATGATATTATGCGCGTAACTATTGAGCTCTTGTGATCCTTTCCTAAGAATATATGCCTTAGTTCTCCCTGTGTAAATGTTGAGACTGCTGATTAATTAATCATTTCCAGGTGTACTTGCTTGTCTTTTACTATCCATTGAGTTTACTTTTAGATTTATAGGCACATTCTAATTATTACAAATGAGGCAACTCATAGATCCTGTTTCTTTGGGTCTGGCTTATTTGGCTAAGTGTAATTTTTTCCAAGTCTTTCCATTTCTTTATGGATGTGGAATTGTCATTCTTTCTGATAAAAGCATTTCATTGTGTATATATACCTCATTTTCTTGATCCATTCATCCATGGAGGATGGGTTAATTGCATGTCTTGGGTAGGGTAAATAATAATGTAATTAACTTGGTCATGCTGGTGGCTTTAGTGTAGCCTAGTTTGTGGTCAGTTGGATAGATGTCCAGAAGTGGGATTGCTGGGTCATAGAGGATCTCTAGTGTTTTGAGGAACCTCCATACTGCTTTCCAGAGTGGTTGAACAAGTTTACATTCCTACCAACAGTGTAATAGAGTTCCTTTCTTGCCACATCCCTGCCAGCATTTGCTATTGTTAGTTTTCTTGATATTGGCCATGCTAACTAGGATGAGTAGGGATCTCAATGTTGTTTTGATTTGCATTTCTTTTATGGCCAGAGGTGTCAAACATATCTTCATGAGTCTATTGGCCATTCTTATTTCTTCTTTGGAGAAGACTCTTTTTACGTCTTTAGCCCAGTTAGTAATTTGGTGGTTGTTTACTTGAGGATTTTATTGAAGAGTTTTAATTTTGAGCTCTAAGTGTATTTCAGATATGAGGCCCTTGTCTGATGCATAGCTAGTAAAGATGTTCTCCCATTCTGCGGACTTTTTATTTATTTTGTCCTTTTCCATGCAGAAACTCTTCAGTTTGATGCAATCCCATTTATCTAATATTTCTTTAATTTGTTGTGATTCTGGATCTTTGCTTAGAAAGTTTCCACCATGGGGCTGGGAAGGTGGCTCAGTGGTAGAGCACTTGCCTTGCATGCTCGAGGCCCTGGGTTCGATTCCTCAGCCCCACATAAGCAAAAAGAAAAAAGCCGGAAGTGGCGCTGTGGCTCAAGTGGTAGAGTGCTAGCCTTGAGCTGAAGAGCTGAGGGACAGCGCCCAGGCCTAGAGTTCAGGCCCCACGACCGGGAAAAAAAAAAAAAAAAAAAAAGAAAGTTTCCACCAGTGCCTAGGAGTCCTAGTATTTCTCCTATTATTTCCTGTGATATTTTCAGGGTATCTGGTCTTACATTGAGATCTTTTGTCAATTGGAGTTGATTCTGATGCAGGATGATATATAAGATCTAATTTCAGTTTTCTGCATGTGTATAGCCATTTCTGCCAGCTCCACTTGTTGAAGACGCTGTCTTTCTTACATCCTGTGTTTTTGGCTCCCTTATCAAATATTAGGTGGCCATAGGTCTATAGCATCATTTCTAGGTCTTCAATTCTATTCCATTGGTCCTCAGGCCTCTTCATGTGCCAGTACAAAGCTGTTTTTATTACTAAGACTCAGAAGCTTAGTATTGGTATTCCTCCAGCACTGTTTCTTCTTGCTAAGGATTGATTTTGCTATTCGGGGTCTTCTAGTATTCATATGACTTTTTGGATTGCTTCTTTTTCTTTTTAAATTTTTTTAATTTAATTTAATTTTTTTGTGTGAACATACTGTACAGAGGGGTTACAATTACATGGGCAGGATAATGCGTACATTTCTTATCAAGCATTGCAGCCTCCTCCTTTGTTTACCCTTCACATCCCTTCCCTACCTCCCCCCTAAGGATTGCTTCTTTTATATTTGAAGAATGTTATTGGGATTTTTATGGAATACTGCATTGAATTTGTAGAGAGCTTTGGGTAGTATTTCCATTGTCATGATGTTATTCCTTCCTATCCAGGAGCATGGGATGTTTTTCTGCTTCCTTAAATCTGCTTTAATTTCCTTTCCCTTTTTTTTTTTTTTAAAGTTTTCATCATCAAGGCCCTTCACATTTTTGGTAACCTTAATTATTAGGTATATATATATATATATATATATATATATATATATACATACATATATATATGTATGTATATATATATATATATATTTTTTTTTTTTTTTTTTTTTTTTGGCAGGGAGGCTATTACAAAAGGAGTTGTTTTCCTGATTTCAGCGTTACTCTTCTCATTGTTGACATACAGAAAAGCTACTGATTTTTGTGGGTTAATTTTATACCCTGTCATTTGCCAAAGTTTCAGATCAGCTTACGTAACTTGGTGAAAAGTTAAAATTATTTCCTCTAAAATCAAGAACAAGACAAGGACATCTGCTTTCTCCACTCTTCTTCAATATAATACTGGAATTCCTACCTAGAGCAATAAGGCAAGATACAAACATAAAAGGGGATCTAAACAGGGAAAGAAGAAGTAAAACTCTCCCTCTTTGCAGCTGACATGTTCCTGTATTTAACTTATCTCTTTATAGCATCTAACACAAATACTAAAAAGAGTCTAGAAAACTATAGATTTCTGTCTTCCTCTGTGGCCTTCTGATTAACAGGCAAACTTGAAAAGTGCTTGAAACACTTTAATTTACCTAAAAGTGGAAGTTAATATACAAATTGTCCTGTACTGTTAAGGTTTATTGTAATATTTACCTAGTTATCATTTCTAATAATATTTTCTGATTTAAGATGGGGAAAGGATTATCATTTAGAATGTATGCTAATTATGTGAGAATTCAAATATTTATAGTGCATTAATTTAATTCTCCATATTTATATGAAAATTCACTATTTTCATCAGATAGAGAATTTAATTCCCTTAAAATATTAAACTCTGTTGTCATAGATCATTACTCATATATTTTAGAATATAAGAATTTATTGTGCCAAGCACCAGTGACTATGTCCTTATTCCTACCTACATAGGAAGCTGAGATCTGAGGATTGTGGTTCAAAGCCAGCCTGGGCAGGAAAGTCTGTGAGACTCTTACCTCCAGTTAAGCACCAGAAAACTGGAAGTGGTGTCGTGGCTCATGGTAGAGCACTCACCTTGAGCTGAAGAGCTCAGGGACAGCACTCAAGCCCAGAGTTCAAGCCACTACTGACAATAATAATAATAATCATCATCATCATCATCATCATCATTTATTGAAATGTCTTCTTTCTCTCCCCTCCATCTTCTCTTTCCTCTCTCCTTCCAGTCCTCCACAGATTTTGATAGGAATAGCAATTTGTTTAAGATGTATTAGCTTCTTTATACCCCCAATAAAAATATTAGAGCACTTGTCAGATAATTGTGGGTGAAACTTCTAAATACTTTGACAGAAACTGTTCTAGAACATATAAAATTAATAAGTCTTGTCCAATAAATCATACAAATTATTAAAATTTTAATGTCAAAATCTGGAAACGGAAGTGTAAGAAAATTAACAATACATATGTCTAGTAAGAACGTGCCAATAAATTGGGTGCCAGTGTGGCTCAGAAGGCTGAGCTACTCAGAAGGCTGAGATCTGAGGATTGCTGTTCAAAGCCAGCCTGGGCACGAAAGTCCGTAAGACACTTATCTCCAATAAACCACTCAGAAAAACTGAGAGTGGCTTTCTGGCTTATGTGGTAGAGCACTAACCTTGAGCTGAATTGCTGAAAGACAGTGCCCAGGCCCAGAGTTCAAGCCCCACAACTGATTCACCCCCCCCAAAAAAAGAAAGAATGTGGCTGATATTTGAACCCATAATATTCACTAGGCACGGTGATTATCCTTTACTGAGATGTAGATACTAGGTAAGCCCTGTATTCCCAAATTTATAATATTAAAGTTGCAACTCCAGAATTATCTGAATTTGGGTTCTTATGAAATTAATGGTATAACTTTGTTCCCTGAATGTAAAGCCTTCTCAATAAATTCTTTTGGAAAAAATTAGAATCTACAACTTTAAAAGAGAAAAATAATGTAAGTCCATGTAATGATGCCTTGACACTATTTTTAAATCATTTTATAGGAAAAATCTTTAGAAAGTTTGAGATAAAACATATATTCTTTTAAAACTGTAAGAAGTGGCTAACTCAAATAAACTATCTTCTAATACAAACTATGAGGCACAAACCACCCCAAATTAAGATAAACAGAGCTACCTGTCATATCACTGGATTCAGTATTATTCAGGGGGTTCTTAACAAATCAATTAATACCACAAAAACAAATGAAGTATGAATAGAGAGCAAGCAAAGTGATACCTGTGTGAGATTGGTATAAACCTCTGGAAAAATCTATTTGTAGGTTTGGATTCAGATTGATCTACATTATTCTCCAGCACCTCTTTATTATTAGTTTGTAGTTTGATACTGACTGAAATTAGGTGCCTAATAACTATTACTAAAATAAGTAGTATGTATAATAATAGTAATAAAAATCAAACTTGGGTTTAGTATATAAATGAAAAAACATCAGCAACTTTCTTGCATACTAGCTACAAGGTCCACTTTCCTTGGCTTAATTCTCCCTCCAGAGCATCCAACCACAACATGTGCAGTGTTTACCAATAGAATAATTATCGCATGGGACTGTAGATAACTTGAAATATAGTAAGTATCACTCAAAAACTTACCTTTTGATTATTTAAGGTTTAAAAAATGTTAATTGGAAGAATAGTAAGTGGCAAGTGGCTGCCTTTTTGGAAACTAATCTCTAGATGATCTCACGGTTCACCTGGCTTGCTATTGTTAGGTTGATGATTGCCAGTGTAACTGTCCAGTTTAAAATCTATTCCAAACCTCAACTTCACTGTGTCGTGATTTGCCTTCTCTTCATCTGACCAAACTTTGAATAATAATAATATCAGTTGCATCTTACACTTAGCAGATTCCAAAGAAACTCACTCACATTTCCCTCACTGATATTGATAGCAAGGAAAAAGCATAACAGTTCTTTGTATAGTGACAGTCTCTCAATATTTGTTCTTTCAACTTTCTTTCGTTGTTGTTGTTGGTGGTGGTGGTGGTGGTGGTTATGGGGCTTGAACTCTGGGCCTGGGTGCTGCACCTCAGCTCTTCTGCTCAAGGCTAGCACTCTACCACTTGAGCCACAGCGCCATTTCCATCTTTCAACTTCCTTATTGGTATGACTTCTATTTTTTTTTCAATTTTTTTCTATCCTGTTGGATACGCAAAACTGAGAGGATAGCTATAGGAGCCTGTGTTCATGGAATAACCATAAGTAGTGTGTAACTTCCCTAATATATTGGTTTGTATGTTAAATACTTAAAACACCGAATGGTTCGTGATTCAAAAAGTAACCACATGATTATTGTGCTTCAAGGCTATTTTACAAACCTACTGACCCACGGAGAACCTTCATCACTGCGTCTTTTGACACTTATTTGTCACCCATGTAGCATTTTAAATCAATTGTTACATTTTCAAAATGTGACCACATTTTTTATTGTTATTGCAGAATCGATATACAGAGGGTTATAGTTACATGAATCAGTAATGAGTACGATTACTTTTGAACCATGTGTCCCCTTCTATCACTGTCTTCTGGTTTTTCCTCTCCCATCCCCATCCATAAGATATCCATTTTATTTGGTAGTTTGCTTTGTTAATATTGTTTAAATTTTTCTTGTGTCTTGAATAAAGTTCTTTTATCAAAAATGAATTTTCCAAGTATTTTCTCAAAAGCTATTACTTTTTTGCTCTATCAAAAACCAGACATTTAAAATTTTAGTGGTCTTACCAGATTTAAAAAAGAAGGTCCATTTTTGCTGTTGTTTCTTAGAAATTTTTTACTGAAGCAAGTTTATAAATATTTCAATGAGATTTTCTTCAGAACTAGAGTTTAAATTTTGCATCTCCTTTATGATATATTTTGAATTAGGTTTTACAAATGTTGCAAAAATGTTTATTATAAGCCTACATATGCAAATTTAAATATGAATACCATCTTTTTATCATACTTTGTGTTCTTTCACAAAATGGCAAATATTATACTCCACATTAAATATATTTTTAATTTTTTTAGTTAGTTACTTTTTTAAGTTATCAGGGCATTTCTTTGTGATAATTCTATATATGTGTATTGTGTATTTTGAACAAGTTTACCCCTCTTTTATATTTCCATTTCTTCCCTTCTTCCCTCCCCTCCCCCTTCTGAGTCTTCTGAGTCCAACAGTTGCACCATTACATTAATGCCATGTTTTTAATTATTATCATCATCACTTAGGTTTGGTGTCCACATTTGGAGTCTACAAATGAGCAACAGAATGAGATGTTTGGCTTTTTAAGTTTGATTTATCTTACTCTACATGATGATTTCCATTTACATCTATTTTCCTTCAAATAATACGTTTTTCAATGTCATTTGGCTGAATAATACTCCATGGTGTATATGTATTTTTTTTTTTATACATCCATTTGTTGTTGGGCCTGTAGGCTATTCCACAGTTTGGCTGTACAGAAAAAGAGCTGCAATAAACATGGGTATGCACATGTAGTTCTTGTATTTTGATTTAAATTCATTTAGATGTATTTTGAAGAATAGTATGATAGGGTCATAAGGAAAGTCTCTTTTTTTATTATTTTGAGTACACTTCATGGATTTTCATAGTGTTTATAACTAATTTACATTCTTGCCAGCATTTATTTGTTTTCTTGAAGATAGCCATTCTAATTGGGTGAGATAGAAACTTAATGTAGATTTAGTTTACATTCCCTTTATGGAAAAATATGTTGAACAGTCTTTTGTGTGCTTATTAGTGATTTGTGTTTCTTCTTCTGAAAAAGTCTGTTCAGTTTATTTGCCCATTTATTAATTGGGCTATTACTATGTTTTGCTGTTTAACTTTATGAGTTTTTCATACATTCTGTATATCAATCCTTTATTGAATAACTGGTTTCCCATTCTGTGGTTTGTATTTTGTTCTGGTAATTGTTTCTTTTGTTGTGCTGACATTTTTAACTTAATACAGTCCTGTTTGTCCATTCTTGCTTTTATTTACTGGACAATGGGAAGCCTATTCAGATAAATTGTTGCTCTGCCTATAGCTTCCAGTCTTTTCCCTAAGTTTTCCAGTAGTAGCTTCAAAGTTCATGTGCCTTTCATCATTTGGAGTTGATTTCTATATTTTGATTTATAGTTCTTACACCAGATATTCCGCTCTACTTTAAATATTTTCATTTAAATGGTTGTGACCACTTTTTTGAGTCAATTTTTGTAGTCATTTCAGAGATGAGAAAAACTGTGATGCAGGAAATTTCTGCAGCCTCATAGTAGGTAAGAGCAACACCAGACCATGCTATCTGACTCCAAAAGTCATATTCTGTCCAATGTTTTAAAAACAGAGTCTTAAACATAGGTTAACATTTAAGTCATACAGTTATAACTGAATGACATAATTATGAGGAGAATATATTATTTGAAAGAGTTTATTTGTGTGTGTGTGTGTGTGTGTATATATATATATATATATATATATAAACTGTGGAAAACAATGCATTCATGTTATACATAGTGTACATTGACTATGTTCACCTCTCATCCTATTTTATCTACCCATCCTTGTTTTGTGGATCCCACTCATCTTTCCAGAAGAGCCCCAAAAGTCTGCTTGTGTAAGGAAATGATATTTTGCATTAAATACATTGAAAGTATACTAAATAGTGGGCAAAATAGACCACTTTCTCAAAAAGTACCAATAGTCACTTTTTATCTGAACTTATGAACAATAAATTGGAAATATATGTCTCCATCTTGAGAAGGAAACTTGATCTGAAGGACTGGTAAGACAAGGTTTTCAGTTATATTCTTTTTTCACTTAAAAATTATTCAAAAGGTGATATACAGAGGGGTTACAGTGACATAAGTAAGGTAATGGGTACATTATTTTTTGAATAGTGTTACCTCCTCCATCATTTTTCTCCCTCCCCACTCCTCCCACCAACTCCCTTCTCCCCAGAATGTAAAGTTCATTTCCAACCTAGTGTCTATCCGTGAGTATCACTGTTGAGTTGGTTTATCCTTTGTCCTACTGTTTCTGCCACCCTAAAGCTACCAATACAACTATCTTCATTACAGCATTATTTTCCATAGCTAAGGTATAGAATCAACCAAGATGCCCCTCAGTAGGTGAATGGATCAAGAAAATGTGGTATATATACACAATGGAATTTTAAGTTTTTTTTTTTATTGTGAGAATACCATACAGAGGAGTTACAATTACATGGGCAAGATCACGAGTACATTTCTTATCAAGCATTGTAGCCTCCTCTTTGTTTCCCCTTCTCATCCCTTCCCATACTCCTCTCCTCCCCTCATCCGGTCCTCCCCCAACCCCCCCCCCCCACCAAAGCTGTTAAGTTTGTTTTTTGACATAATGACTTGTACATCTCACTGTTGCAATGGATCCACCTGTATCCCTAGTTAAACGATTTGTTTTTTCCCTTCCCCTCCACAAATTATACCAACATCAAATACAGTGAAAAGTATGGGCTGTACTGTGGGGGAGGGACATACAAAGCAACATAGAAATCATCCTATAAATATGATAGAAGCAATTGCATGAAAGGAAAAAAAAATTGCTTATCTTGGGGTTCATTCCACTAACATCAACTTATGTGACCTTTTCTGCTTGACTCAGACATATACTAGTTATTGCAAATAACAAAATTTTATGTTTCTATCAGAAAGAATGGCATTGCTCCTTTGTAAGGAAATGGAAAGACTGGAAAAAACTACACTAACCCAATAATCCAGACCCAAAGAAACATAGGCTGCATGTTTTCCCTCATTTGTAATAATTAGCATATTAGTATATTCTTAGCCAAGGATCACAGATCACAGTGGCTCAATAGCAATGTGGGTATGACTATATAAAATGGTACTTATCAAAATGAACCCCAAGAAGTGGAAGCAAGAATTGCTGCTTTTTTGTTGTACTGTTTGCAGCTATTTCTTTTTTCCTTTTTCCCTTTGGTTTATTCCCTATAGTCACTGTTATTTTTCATTCCTGTACCCTTTGTCTTGTCTGTAAGTTTATTCAGTTATATTTTTATTACGTTCTTAGTTTTGTGCCATGTTTTAAAGGTGCTGATGATAGAATTCAGTGGCAAATGGCTTGCCTAGCATGTGAAAAGTCTTAGGTACAAACATTGACACAATAAATACGAGTAAATGAATGAATTAGCAGATCAGTTTTTGTAAAATAAGAAAGCAATAGGTTGTTTTTTGTTTGTGGGTTTATTGTTTGTTTTGTTTTGTTTTGTTTTTTGGTTGTGGGGCCTAAGCTCTGGGCCTGGGCATTGTCCCTTAGCTCTTCAGCTCAAGGCTAGCACTCTACCACTTGAGCCACAGAGCCACTTCCAGCTTTTTCTGCTTGTGTGGTGATGAGGAATTGAACCCAGAGCCTCATGCATGCAAGGCAAGCACTCTACCACTGAGCCACCTTCCAGCCTGAAAGTCGCAGTTGTTAACAACAAAGTTTTCAGGCAGACCCTGTAGAAACCATATTCCAGTCTATCTCCACCCCTTTTTCTTGAACCTGATGCTCTCTTGATTCACCTTTCCCTCAGTACCTGCTGCTCTGGTTTCTTCATCTCTACCTCCTCAAATCCAAACTGACCCTCTGCTTTCATATTCTGGCAAATAGAAGATGGTGACTCCTGCAGAGAGGAATTAGCTGGTAAATGGATCAAAATAAACACAATTCAGCAATCAAAGGGTTAACCTACAGATGCACATTCAGTGTAGATGGCTTTCAAAAGCACTGTAGCGAAAGAAACTAGAATCAAAGGCTACATGTATGTGATATATTGGAAGAGAGACATGAAATAAATCCATGGTTGCAGGGGAAGGGGAGGAAGAAAAGGAAACTTGGGGGCAAGAATAGAGTTGTTCTCTGTCTCAGTTGTGGTCTTTGCTACACAGTCTGTGTACAAAATGGGATGAATTTTACATTAAAGTGTGTTTCAGAACCTTGAATTTTTGATTCATAAAGCTATTTTATCGTAATGAATCAGTGGACCAACTTAATCAGTCAATCTGGTCTTTCATAAAGAGAGCCCCTCAACCCCATCTTTCTCCCTTCTCTGTGTCCCTGAGTTATAGTCAGAACCACTTCTTTACCCATAGGCAAAACAACTCCTGCACCCAGGTCCTGCTGGCACAGCAACAATGACACTGGATTGAACAACTGTTAGATTCTTTCTTCTTCTGGAGTAGGGATACCTAGCAGATTTCATAGCTTACAAGAGTTTTGTGTTCATAGATCACAAAAAGAAAACATCATAATGTTTGTTAAGGAAATTACAGGGAAACTAAGAAACTTGAAGAAGGAATATAAAATCTTGGTGTCTCTATATGCAAATAAATGTATTTGACCACAGTATGCCATTTGTCCTCAGAAACCCTGCTGCCTCTCAGATCATGTCTATATAATGCATATAATGCTGTATGTAGTCTTTGTCTACCCGCCTTTTATAAAAAGTCTAAAAGGTAATTTGTATGCTGGTGTTCTGCATGTAAATTAGGTCATTATCCTTTTAAAGGTATAAAGTCTCTTGTACACCATAGAGCTTTCTGAGAAACAGACTTGACCTTTCTTTCCCTCTATTCAGGGTGCCTGCAGAGTTTGCACTCATTAGCTAGAATTTGACTCCATGACATTTTTACTTAATTTTCTTTTTCCTCTATGTTAGACACATGGGGCAGCCATTTACATTCTTTCTTGACCTGAGATGCTCTCTAATCTCTTTCCAGCTGTGGCATTTGTCATTCAGTCACATCAGGATATGGTGACCCTTCTTTCCCCATTGCAATTCCCAACTGTTAATTGATTCATATTAGAGAAGGAACTAGACATAGCCCTATGGACCTAGCTTCATTTAATTAGTGTTAACCAGAACAGTGAATAGAAAAGCAATTTCCTCTACAGTGGAAACATACCCTTTATGAAGTAAAGGAACAAAAAATAGTAGGTTTTAAAGCTCTTAGTTTTTAAGTATCCTTGCTTGGCAACAAACTTAAAAGCAATATTCCCACCCTTAGTATTGATGATCATGACAATATTATTATGAACAATATTAATTACTGGAATTCACACTTAGGTCTTGGCTTTAAAGACTATACTCAATCATTTTGCTTAGAAATTTTTGTGATGGTTCCACCAATATTCTAAGAACTATGCCAATCCCTTTTTGTCCTCGTGGCCTAATGAGGTGTTTCACTATGCAACTTTTGTAGAGTTGCACATCAAGTTGAGAGAAATGAAGATCCTTATCCAAGGAAGTGGAGCTGTGGCTCAAAGTGGTAGAGTGCTAGTCTTGAGGGAAAAAGTTCAGAGACAGTGCCTATACCTTCAGTTCAAACCTCAAGACAGACAAAGAAAAGAAGAAAAGAAAAAAGCAAAAAAAGTTCCTTATCCAACATCAGCCATTTGCTATAACCAGAATTTCAGCTCAAGGCTGCTCTAGAATTGTGTTCATGGTTTTCAACATTCCCTATATTCATCTGCCATTAGGGCCAAACGATGTAAACAACTACATCCCTTAAAAACATTGGAGAAACCTTTCAAAATAGATCCAAATTGTGTCTCTGGTGAGCTTTGCTTTTTTATTTGAAATACTATAGTTACATATTGCCATGATTAAATAAAATACAGAAACTTTGAGTTGTAGGTAACTGATGTGTAAAGGCTTGATAATTCTTCCTTGAAGATTCATTGATTGCTTTAATTTGTATATAAGCTCAGAGACATTGTCATCTCTGCCTCCAGCAATCTATCAGTTGTGAATGACAAAATGATGAAGGGTGGCAGTATACAGTGACAGGTTTCATTCCAGAACAGAAATGTACCAAGAGGATGGGAACAGAGAAGAGAACAGTATAGATGGGTAGGAGTTAGCTAGATGAAAATTAGCTGTATACAAGTCAACAAGATTTGTATGGAAGAGACAAACATGTACCTATTGAACAGAATATTGTTGGCCAACATCTCAGTATAGAGATAGATGGCATAAAATAATTACATTTCATTCTTGTCTTTCTTTAGTTATGTAATGTTCTGTTTGAAAACTATTTTAAATTCATATATTATAATTGGCAAATAAAAATTGGCAGCATTTTATTATTGTGACTACCAGAAATGGTTTATTATTATTTCTTATGTAGTATCTCTGACCCCTACTCTTTTTAACCTGTCTCCTGTTCTATTAACATCCCAAGTTTAAGTGCTGCTCCTGGAGAAGAGTTTGGAAAAAAGCTTATACAACATATTTATTATCAATTTTGTTGAAATTTTTACAATAATTTTTCTACCAACAAAATCCAACAACATCTTAATAATTTATACAAATAATAGTTTCTCAAAACAAGGTTTTAGCAAAAAAAATCATAATTACGTATATTTTACAACTTTTCTATGCTGTGGCTTTTCCTGGAAGGAGGCATTGATGCTTGTAAAGCCGACTTCTATGGTAGCTATAAACCCAGCTCCATATCCGAGGAAAGAAATAAAGGATCCTTAGATGTTTATTGCAACTCTCTGGGTTCATATGTGGATCCCAGACTTCCTGAGCTTTGTTTCAGGGTTACCATCAATGTACTCCTACAACCCTTCTGCCTGCCTCTGGTTTCGGAAAATGAGGAGGAGGGAAATGCAAAGAAGATTTTTTTTTTTTCCGAGCAGGAAATGAATGTTTATTTTCTTTATTTTTTTTAAAGTCTCATCCCCTACGTGCCTGGTACCTAACAATGCATAGAAATCGTTCCACAAATGTTAGTAATTATGTGCTATACACCTGAAAGCACTAAACATAATTAGATTTTTGTGACCTCAAATATATAATTATTAATAAATGAACCTTTTTTAACAGTGTCGTGTAAAAGATACTATTACATGGCACTTGGGCAAGTCAACCAGTAGCCTCCACTCCATGATCATTCTACTGACATTTCCTCACTACATGTTACCTCTTTTTTTTTTCTCCAGAAGCTTACTAAGGTTCACTTTGTTCTATTCTATGTTTTCTATAGTTTTGTATGTTCTGTTTAACTTTTTTTTTTTTTTGGGAGGGGGGGGGGGTCTGGTCGTGGGGCCTGAACTCTGGGCCTGGGCGCTGTCCCTCAGCTCTTCAGCTCAAGGCAAGTACTCTACCACTTGAGCCACAGCGCCACTTCCGGCTTTTTTCTTTTTGCTTATGTGGTGCTGAGGAATCGAACCCAGGGCCTCAGGCATGCAAGGCAAGCGCTCTACCACTGAGCCACCTTCCCAGCCCTGTTCAGTTTAACTTTTTAACTCATGTGATAATTATTTAAGATACAAGATAAGGTTCTAATTTGTTTTCCCCCAAATTACTAATTGTTACTGGTTTCAGACTTTTTATACATTAATGTAATAAATTAATAATTTAATAATGTAATTAACTGATACTAGGTATTTTTAAATGGTGCTTCCTCATCAGTCTATTATATATCCTTTTATATTTTAAACTTATAGGATAGATTACTGTATTACCAATTCTGTCCTGTTGCTCTCTCCTTTGTCTCATACAAGCACTACATAGTTTGAAATGTTAACTTTTTACAGAATGTTTTTATATTAAGTAGGGCTAAATATCTTTACTACCCTCTGATTCAACTCACATTGTATTAGAATACTTTTTAATTCTCATAAGAGGACTTTATAAAAATTCAATAAATCCAACAAAAATAGAAGTAGATGTTTGCTTATGATTTGAATCAAATTGTTGAGCCCTCGTTTATATTTTATTTGGGACTATTGAAAATCATTTCAAGTCCTTATATCTTAGATAATCTGTCCTTCATACTTTATTTTTTTTTTCTTTTTTTCTTTTTTTTTTATTTTTTATTTTTATTTTCTATTGTAAAAATACTGTACAGAGGAGTTACAATTACATGGGCAAGATAGTGAGTATGTTTCTTTTTTTTTTTTTTTTTTTTTTTTGTCGGTCGTGGGGCTTGAACTCTGGGCCTGGGCGCTGTCCCTCTGCTCTTCAGCTCAAGGCGAGCGCTCTACCACTTGAGCTACAGCGCCACTTCCGGTTTTCTGGTGGTTTATTGGAGATAGGAGTCTCACGGTCTCTCCTGCCCGGGCTGGCTTTGAACCACGATCCTCAGATCTCAGCCTCCTGAGTAGCTAGGATTACAGGCGTGAGCCACCAGCGCCCGGCGTGAGTATGTTTCTTATCAAGCATTGTAGCCTCCTCCTTTGTTTACCCTTCCCAGTCCTTCCCAGCCTCCCCACGCCCCCCCCAATCCTCCGCACCCCCCCACCAAAGTTGTAAAGTTCATTTTCAACATGACAACTTGTACTTCTCATTGTTGCAATGGGTCCACCTGTATCCTTATTTAAATGACTTGTTTTTCAGGTGATGTTAGGAAAATGAACCCTAAAATATGTATTTAAATGTTTTTTTTCTTTCATGCATTTGTTTCTAAAGCATTTATAAGATTATTTCTTTGTTGCTTTGTATGTCCTTCCCCCACGGTATAACCCCTGCTTTCACTGTATTTGAAGTCGGTACACTTCATTTTTTTCTTGAGCATATTTTATTCCTTCTTTAAAAAAACAACAGCAAAAAAACATCGTCTCTTTTCTAGAAAAGAGAAAAACAAATTACAATTCAATAGTTCAGCTCATTTTGTCTCTGTGTGAGCAGTAAACTATTATATTCTGTGGGCCTGGCCTCTATTTCTATCTTTCTTTCTACATAAAAGACAGCTGGAAGGCCTTTTCTACATGTGAACCTTTTCCTTCTTCTGGTTCTCTTGGGGAGTGTTTCTGCCAAAGTCGCTTTGGTGAATTTAACTTGATTTTGTATGGCCCCTGTCTTACTGACATGTTCTCTCTTCCTGTCTCTGAAGAGGAGCCTGTCTGCTCCCTGGGTAGTCACATCATTTTAATTTAGTTACCATCCATTTTCCTCCTTATTGGGGTAGCTGCTTATTTTTGTGGTAACTACTCTGTTCCAATCTGACTTTTGAGACTTTCTTAGTCTTCTTGGAGCCATTTTTCTGTTTGTTTGCTTTGTAGTTATTTTTTTAAGTCTTTTGTCATATTCTTTTAATTTTGCAGAAGTTTCTGAAAAGCCTGGTTAGCATCTCTAAATTCATGTTATGCATAATGGTTCTCTTTGCCGTCATGATATACTCCATAGCCAGTCTTTCCCCCACCCTCAGCCCACACCGTTGCACCTCACTAATGTTTTTCTGATCAGATGTTAAGGCAAAATGGGAGATTTCCTTCTTTGTTTCCTCTAGTATCTGCAAAGTGCTAGTACAAGTTGCCTCAACAAGAATTCATTCAGTGTTATTGTTGTTGGACAGCTGTGGGGTCTTTCTTTCTCTCGGTTCCAGATATAAGAAAATTTTAAAATATGAAATTAATTTGAGCAGTGGTTACAAGAGGAAGGGAAGACTTTGTTACAAAAATGTCTTGGAGACACCTCTGTGCACGGGTGCAGGGAGTAGAGCAGAAACTGATCTCAGAACTGTTATAGCTGTGCCACATCTTGTGGGAGGTGACCTACCATCACTGTGACCTTCTTTCAGAACAATTCTCTTATCCTTTCTGATTCTCTCACAGTATGCCACAGATGAAGTATCAAGAAGCCAAAATAATTGTCAAAAAGAAAAAACGTAGATGATATTACAAATTCCTTATCATTAAAGAAAGTTGGACTACGTAACAATGCTGTCCTTCCCTGATCCCGTGGGGTGCTTTTTGAAACACTTTTCATCCTTCAGGGTCCCATGTAGAGCCCCTTTGCTTTCATAGACTCAGGCATCCTTTCCTTTAGATTTCCAGTCCTGTAATTACAACATATTTTATGGGCCTATTATTTCTCTTTGGACTATTAACTCAACAAGATACCTATTTCTAATAGGCACTATAACCTAGTATATTTTAAGATATATTAGTAGCACATGACATCAATTAACTATATCCTTCAAGTTATTAGGATTCTTTGGCTTATATGAATTGACTTTGGAAAAACATGAAAATGTCTCAGTTCTAAAGGTTTGGACCCATGGCTACTGACCAGACATTACAGAAGAATATTAAAAATCAATATGAAGAAGATTTTGATAATTTGTGATATTCACAATTGCGAGTGATCACTCCACCAGCAGAAGCTGTAAAGCAACCAAAAATGATATATGCATATCTGTTCTGTGTATGTCAATGACTGGTAGAAGGTGAAGAATGTGTGGTTATTTGCATCAAGATGATGCAATGAGTAGAGGAAGTACTGACTGGAATGAAAAGATACTTTCAGTAGTCCAGCTGATAAGGAAGAACAACAACAAATTGTCCCACCACAAATCTTCGCAGCTATGGAAAGCTTCAAAATGTTTTGCTTTGAGTTGATTGGTAATGCTTCTCCTCCAGACTAAAAGATCCATCTGGTTTTAAACTGTGGATTGCCATTGAGTTTTTAAAATTTCAGAACCTAATCATTTTTTTTTAAATATACATTGTTATTGTAAAGATACTGTACAGAGGGGTTACAGTTACATGAGTAAGGTAATGAGTACATTTCCTATGGAGCATGGTTACCCCCTTCCTTTGTTTTTCCCCTACTATTCCTTCCTTCCCCACTTCCCCAACTCTTTCCCTCCCCCAAGTTGTAAAGTTACAACATAGTGTCTTGCACATCTCCTGGTTACAATGGGTCAATCTGTATCCTTATTTCAGCTTTTTGTTATTTCCCTTCCTCTCCCCCAAATTAGAAAAATGTATATACAAGATGCAGGGCACCGGAATCAAATACAGTGAAAACAGGGGTTATACCATGGGGGAAGAACATAGAAAAGAAACAAAAAAAATCATATGGTACATTATAAATACATTAAAAACAACAGCAACAAAGATAAAACCTCTTGTATCCCTATCTTGGGGTTCCTTTCATTTACCATCATTATTCCTAATTCCAATTTATTTTGCGGGGTAGATTTCAAAATATAGAGCCATGTTATAAATCGTGAATTGAAATAATCTATGCTTTATTTCATAGAAATTTTCCTTTCTTAATAATTTTAATGTATCTGAAGTAAAAGCACATGTTACAAAGGGTGATGTGTTATATTTAGTAGCAATGGAAGGTAGATACTCTACTATTTGAGCCATGCCTCTAGCCCTTTTTGCTCTGGTAATTTTTTTTTGTCTGTTATGGGGCTTGAACTCAAGGCAAGCGCTCTACCCCTTGAGCCACAGCGCTATTTCCAGTTTTCTAGTGGTTTATTAAAGATAAGAGTCTCATAGACTTTCCTGCCCCAGCTAGCTTTGAACAACGATTCGCAGCTCTCAGCCTCCTGATGAGCTAAGTTTACAGGCATGAGCTACTGGCACCCAGCTGCTCTGGTAATTTTTTAAAATAAGGTCTTGCTTTTTACCTTGGCCAGCCTGCATCACAATGAATGAATACTGTGTATTCTTCCCACATAAATGAAATGACAAGCATGTGCCCCCATTCCCATCTTTTTGTTGGTTGAAATAGGCACTCATAATCTTTTGCTTGAGCTTGCCTTACTCTTAATCTCAGCCTTCAGAGTAATTACTAATAAATACAAGCATGAGTCACTTTGCCTAGTTATAATTCAAGGAATAATGTCCAAAGAAATATGATAAATTGATTCATAGCTGCTAGTTTACATGATTCTATTATGGCAACACTAGCTGAGTCCAGATTGTATGTTACTTTGAGTAGTATCTTAATTTCTGAGGCTTAGTTTTCTCATCTATAAAATGAGATGATGATGATGATGATGGTGATGGTGGTGGTGGTGGTAATAATAATATTAATATCTTCTTCCTAATTTACTTGTAGAAAATTGAATGAGATTTGGATACTTAAACCACAGACTCCTTCAACTTGCATAACCAGAAAGAGTTAATGCTCTTCTCAAATTGCCAAAAATTTCCAGTAAAAAAAATTACTGAAAACCTCGGAAGATCTAACATTATTTTATTTTATTATGCAAATAATTTTGACCTCCAAAGATTATTTATTTTGCTTCAGAAGGCTCATTTCTTCTGTACTGCTAACCAGTTTACTCCATTTTGTGCCACAATTTGTAATGAACATTAAAAGAACTACTGATTATATTAGTGTTTTTGGTTCAATTACCTGTTTCAACTGCTCAATGACTAAGGAAAGCATGTCATTTTCTCCTCTCCTGCACACTGGAGTGTAACAATAGACTGTGAATAGAGCAAATCAAAGAGACACAAATACCAGTGTAAGGGGCCCATTGTGTTTAGTTTGTTGCCCTGTCATATGGTTTTAATTTAGGTCGTCTGATTGATGATGACAGACTGACAGATAGCACATTGTTCCCTACTTGGAATCTCTAGACACTTTAATATTCCTATTCTTGTCTGTCCATTTTGATTTCAAAACTTAAATGAAATGGAATTATAGCATTCACTTTGTTTTCCTGTGCAGAGCGATTATCTCTGAAGTGCAATTTTGTGATTAGGTGAGACGGCATGCTTGTACTCAGCCAATGCGGAGGCCCCCAGGGTGCAGAGTAGGTAAATTCATAATGAATAGATGTTGTGCTTTGATTTCAAATGCATGTAAAACCTTACCAATCTTGGTAGTTTTCTTTTAAAAAATCTCTTTAATTATTCTAAAATTAACGGGAGAATATTAAAATTGAACTTTAGAAATATGGCATTTAAACAGAAGTCAAGAATGCTGACTGCTTTGGAATGTTAATCCCTTTCCAAAGCTGAAGTAAAAACAAATTTACATGACATAAATTAGGGGGGGAGTGTCATTAAAAACCTGTAGTTTAATTATTTATATTCTTCTTGATTAATTCAAAAATGTTTGATTGCAGCAGTATTTGTATTGTCAAATTTTAGTCTTCCTTAGTTTGAAAACTACAATAATTATTCAACTAATTACTGTCATAGTATTGTCATAGTTGTTTGGGCCTGAGGAATGACTCTGAGGATGATGGGAGAAGTTAAGGGTTAATGGGTACAAAGTGGCCATTCTCTCTAATATTTTAAGAGCAATTTTTGTTCCTGTGTTTGAGAACTTGATTTTTAAAAGAATTTAACATTCTACAAATTAGACACATTTTGACCAAATCACCAAAGAACATGTTTGGTACACAAATCACACCTTTTTTTTCCCCTGATTTGTTCAAAAGCATTATCCATAATCTTTTAATCTACATGTGTGGAATTAAATATGCAATTTCCTAAGCTCATTTCTACCAAGGAGGAAGAGAAAGGATAGCAAGGCGTTTCCCATCAAATTCTCTGGGAATGAAATCGGATGAAGTTTATAGAGCTCTGTTTGTAACATGATTGTGTTTAAGTGTTAAGGGACTGGAGAAGACCTACTTAGCCAAACCTTCTTTTTGTAGGTATTTGAAGACAAAGTTTACAGTGATTACACTAGATATCTTTTGGATAATGGCCAAGCTTCTTTCCTATTCAGATGACTGACAATAAGTGTCTTCTGCTCTAATGTGAGCCTCAGCTTTAGGCACCCCTATGTACAGAGCCTGGGAGTTTGCACCACTGTTCATTAGAACTTTGAAAGAAGACTTCCGCCTTGTTTGTTTATCGTTTTGGGCATTTGGGACATTTTGTTTTGTGCCTATAGTAGGGCTTGAACTCAGGGCTTCACCTTCTCATTTGGCTTTTTTCTCTTAGGCTGAGAGTTCTACCACTTGGACCACACCTCTAGTTCCAGCTATCTGCTAGTTAACTTGAGATAGGATTCTTTCAGACTTATCTGCTGTAACTGGGATCCTGCTTGAGGGGTGCCTTTTTCAGTCATTCATATCTATCTATCTATCTATCTATCTATCTATCTATCTATCTATCTATCTATCTATCTATCTATCTATATCTTGATTTGATCAACCACAGCAAAAGTAAAAACTTTTTATAATGTAATAAAATATCATTTGGAAAAATAAAACTGGAACAATATATTTCAGAGCACCTTAGAATATCAGCAGTTATAAGAAATAAAACATCGGAGGGCAAGGGGAATGACGAAATGCTGAAATAAGATACAGGATAACCCATTGTGATACTCATAAGATTCTATGTTGGAAATGAACTTTACAACTTCAGGGGGAGGGGGAGGAGTGAGAGAGGTGGGGGATAGAAGGGATAGTAGGAGAAAAAAAAGGAGGGGGTAACAATGCTTGACAAAAAATATAATTATCTTACTCATATAACTTTAACCCCTCTGTACCGCATCTTTACAATAAAATAAAAAAAGAAATAAAATGTGCATCTAGTATGAATGTAGTTTATAGAAGTGTATTCTCAGTTAATCAATGTGTATATTAAATCCTTCTTTTTGGTGAGTTGGTGATGAAGATGCTATGTTATTGCTAAGGCATGGGTTTTAGTGTTTGGTTTTATTGCTCAAGACTTCTCTCTCCTCTAAAACATGCTGCTATGATGGAAGCAATTTTATCTTGCCCTTTTAATGACTCTCTGTGATTGTGCTCAGATATGTTACTTTCAGATCTGTCTAAATTCAATTCACCAACTTTTTTGTTTTATTAATAGTTTTGAATACCTTGCTGATCTATTTATGAAAGAAAAAAAACAAGTATTTTCAACTACTATCAAGTATTTGTCAACTACATTTTGTCATCCCTTTATTCATACTTTTTTCTAGCATTTTCACTATTTCGAGGTGGTCTAACATATCAACAGACAGGAAGGGCAGAGTGATGCTCAGCCACCATTGAAACTGGGGTGGGAAGAATACAAATTAATGACTGAAAGACCAGATCATGTTGCCTCTTTTCTTCCCCAGATGTACCAAGAGTACATATTCCCAGACTAATTATCTTGTTCTCTTCCTATTTACAGAATAGCAAATCCATCCAATCTCTTTTTGAACATTATTGTTTCTACAGCTTCTGCCACCTTTGAAGACTTCCAGATTCGTCCACATGCTCTCTTTGTTCATTCATATCGAGCTCCAGCATTCTGTGATCATTGTGGAGAAATGCTGTGGGGGCTGGTGCGTCAGGGCCTTAAATGTGAAGGTAAGTTTCTTCCCCTGCAAGTTGAATACAACCCAGAGCTATCTGCTTATGTTATACCTTTCTGGCAGTCTTCTCAGTACCTCAGAAGTATCATCTGGGCAGGTTTTAGCGGAGTGCATGGATTTATATTGAAGTATTTTGTCTACTTTAAAATTTCCTGTTTAACATTCTTGGCCTGATCTTAGGACCCTGGCTCTCACATCTTTTCTCTATCTCATGTGGAAATATTTCCTCCCTACATTATATGGGATGTGCTAGCAACAAAATGAAAGTAAAGTTGCATCTTGAGTAAGCCAGATATTAAAATAGTAGACATCAAAATGAGGAGACATTTAGGTTAATCAAACCATCTGAGATCACTCAGCTATTGAGTAGATTGTGATTCATTCCTGAATTTCTAACCTTAATTCTATGGTTTTATATATTCTATGTATACCCTTTTTCTTTAATGTTTGAGATTGAACCTAGGGCTTCACAGTTGCTAGACATGCATTCTGTCTTTTGAACCATGCCTTTAGCCTTCGTGCTTTTAGTCGGTGTTTCAGATACAGTCTCACATTGCTTTTGTTCATTCTGTCATAGAATCATAATCCTCCCACCTCTTCATCCCAAGTAGATGAGATTACAGGTGTGAGCCACACAAAGAACTCACTGAACTGCAAGAGACAGATTTGAGAACAGTATGAGGTAGTTTTAAGACCTTATTTAATGACCTTATTTAATGACAGGTTTGAGGAGAATAGAACTCTTTGAAGTATGGCCAGTATGACTAAAGTTTTATGCAACCTATGCAACCTATAAATAAGCTCATCATACATCCTTAATTTCTTTTTATAATAAGTTTTTTATTGTGAAAATACCGTACAGAGGGGTTACAATTACATGAGCAAGGTAATGAGTACATTTCTTATCAAACTTTTGTTGCCTCCTCCTTTGTTTTTCCTCTATCATCCCTGTCCTCCCATCTCTACCACTAGACTCCGGGCCCTATCTCCCCACCCCCCCGGGGTATTCAAAGGCAAGTTAAGTTCTAGAGGAGTGTGTATTAGTCATATTTCCAGCATGGGGACAAAAATACTGGAAAACCAACTTAAAATAGAATGATTTATTTTGGTTCACAATTTGAGTTTTTAGACCATGGTCACCTGGCTGCATTATTTTCATGCCTTTAGTCAGGTAAAACATTATAATAGAACATGAGGACACTGTAAAGCAAAATTCTCAGCTTATAGCAGCCAGGAAGGAGCAAGAAACAGAGAGAGGTGAGGAGACAGGTGGGGAAAAAGGAGGAGGAAGAGAAGGGAGGAAGGAAAGAAAGGAGGGAGGGAAGGGAGGAAGGAGAGAAGAAGGAAGGCTAGAAGGAAGAGAAGAAGGAATGAAGGAAGAAAGGAGATAGGGAAGGAAGGAAGGGGGAAGGAAGGAAGGAAAGAAGGAAGGAAGGAAGGAAGGAAAGAAAGAAAGAAAGATAGAAAGAAAGAATTGAAAGAAGCCAGAGACAAACAAAATACATCTTTCAAAGGCCTACTTCAGTTAGTTATTTTTCTTCAATTCTTCAACTAAAACTTCCACCTCTCCATCCATCTCTCCAACTAGCTAGGAGCTAAGAGTTACTGTTGTTGTTGTTGTTTTCAAAGTAAAAAAAATGAATTTACGTATTTCTAGCATACAATAATACATGATAAAAATTCCCATTTCAAAGCAAGGAACAGGATAGACTAAAAGTCAACAAGACAATTACTAAATCCTTAAAGATCTTGTCTTCCATCTAGGGTACCCTGTATCTTGATGTGTGCTCCAAAAAAGCAGGAGCAACCCTGCTGCTATGCTCTTGCCAATATTGTCTCTCTTTACTACCCACAGCTTTTCTGACCAGATATTCCATGTTCCTATCATCTCCATCTTTCTGGGCTATCCACTGGGACTGCCTTCAGAGACTTTAATTTCTATTTCACACTATCTGGCATTTTAGGCCTTCTTTTGAAATCTCAGTGGAAGCTCTCCTCATGCTGCAATTCTTACAAATGTGAGGGATACCCAGAATCTACCATGGGCAGTTATAGTCAGTTCCCATTGGCCATGTTTATAGGAACCTCTGAGTACCTTGATGTCTGAGTTTGTAACACAGGCTTTATGAATATGTGTCTGGCTTGTTGTATAGCAAGTAACAAAATTCTAGCATGGGATTGTGAATTACAGACATACTAAAATGAAACTGCTATTTCCTCCAAGGAAATGTTGACTTCTTAATTATGTAGAAATCACTATGTAAGGTATTTTACATATTTTCTTAATAATTCTATCAACTAGTTACTTTTTGAGGCAGGAGGATTGAACTCAGGGCCTTACACTTGCAAGTCAAGTGCCACATTCCAACCAAAAAGTACATACTTCAGTCTTCAGCTCACAGACAGGGGAACTGAGGTGAAATAATTACAGGTAAATTGTGGGGCCAAGATTCAGTTCCAGAGTTATGGACAACTGTAATTAATTCAGCCTCCATGTCAATATCCATTTGAACTTGTGCATATGGCTTAATGTACTTTGAATTTTATGTCTAAGTATTTCAAAGCCCAACTTCATTATATGTCAGACCATTTTAAAAAATGATAAAAGAGTTGCTAAGCTTGTCCAACAAAAATCAGAACATATATCTATATCTGTCTCTCTGTCTCTGTCTGTCTGTCTGTCTGTCTGTCTGTCTGTCTGTCTGTCTACCTATCCCCTTTACAGATAAGGAGAAAAAAATCTGAAAACACAAAAGAAAATCTGAATTTCCAAACAGCCTCATAAAGAGTAAAATGGAAGGAGGACCATTTTAATTCTCAGTTTATAACTAATAGTGGAATAGCTTTTAATTTATTGCTAAATAAAAGCTATTTTTATTTTTGCTTTCCAGGATGCGGTCTAAATTACCATAAGAGATGTGCATTTAAAATCCCTAACAATTGCAGTGGTGTGAGGCGGAGGAGGCTCTCAAATGTTTCCCTCACTGGGCTCAGCACCACCCGCACATCATCTACTGAGCTGTCTACCAGTGCCCCTGATGAGCCCCTGCTGGTATGGCCTCCTGTTTATCCATTGCCTGTTTGCTTGAGAAATCTGTGGAACGTGATAGCAGTGTCAGTTCAAGAAAGAGTGATGGGAGGGAGGCCACAGCCAGTGTGGTCAGGATCGTGTTTCTTCAGGGCATCTGCTGTGAATTGGTCAGTGCTGCTTCTAATGTTCAACAGCTTTGAGTTTGCTATAGTGAAATCATAAAATGTGTGAGATATCATCCTGGTCATAGGGCCAGAGCAGCACAACTAATGTGTTAATGTTGCAAAGCATAGTTTTATTGCCGTTTTCGGAAACAAAAATTTAAGATATTATTATTCCTTGGCAGATTATTCAGGTCACTTGTAGCTCATAGGTACTTGGGATGAAATTTGAAATTCACTGTTAAAAAATTATGATAGTCATTTATTGTTTGGTATTGGGGGATATGTGCAATATCATCCTATACCAATATATTTCATGAAAGTATATATTTAGTGTTTTCATTATCTCTAAATTATTTTATAGATATGATTTAAATTGTCACCAAGAAAGTTAATATTGATTTTTGAAGCTTTCAGAAAAAGAAAAATGGTGATACATTGTTATACATGGTGATTCTATACATTATTTAATATAAAAACAAAAATTATGAAGTGGTTAAGTAGCATTTTAAATGTCCCATAGGTTTCCCCCATCCTTCAAGGTATATTACAGCAACTGCTTACAATCTAGCTATTGTAAAAATCAGTGAGAAGCCAGGTGCCAGTGGTTCATGCCTATAATCCTAGCTACTCAAGAGGCTGAGGATACAAGGGTTACATTTCAAAGCCAGCTCAGACAGGGAAGTCTATGAGACTCATCTCCAATTAATCACACCCAAAATTTTAAAAATCCAGAAATGGAACTCTGGCTCAAGCAGTACAAAACTCACTGTCAACAATAAAGGTCAGGGACAATGAGTAGGCCCTGAGTTCAAGAGCCAGGATTGGCACACATATACACATACACACAAGAAAAAAAAAATCAGTGGAAGATAGAGATTTAAGAATTACTAAAATGCATAGATTAAATAATTCCCTTTGGACTAGGGTGGAGTAATACATTTGGAAAATACCTATAAGAAATTCTATTATTTGCATTATTGTTTGGAAAATATTTCATTGTGATCTTTAACTTGAATACAGAATAAGCTAGGCACATAACAAATGACTGCTCATTTTTATGCATAGAAAAATTATACTCTTGTTTTAATGTGGTTTGGTTTGTTTCTTGGTGAGTTCATGTAGGAAATCCACTCAGGTTCTAACCAAGCATAATGGAGAAGAATAACAGTGAAAAGGTTTCCTTTCTAATACCAGGTCTCTCATGTTTTTTTTCACAGAGACTTCTGTGAAAAGGTGGCTACCTAATCCCACTAAAACTTTTCCAGGTTATAGCAGTTATTAAAGTATTTTACACTTTACAAAAAACCTAAAGCTTAATTAAGCTAGTCATTCACTTGAATAGATTAGGATCTTAATAATTAATGTGAAGCTATCTTGCTACTCTACCTTAGTAATGTATGTACCAACATGGTTATATATGCAAACATACATGTATTACACATTTGGGATGTAAATATATAGTTCTAAACATAACAGGCCTATGCATATTTTTGTTTTATAAATATAATTAACTTATTTAATCAAATGCTCATGCATATAAATATAATTTATAAATGTTCTTTGGGTTATATAATTTATACTTCTGTGTTTTTAAAGTAATTGATTAATTTGATGAAATGAAATAATTATTTGAATTACTTGATTATGTAGTTTGTTTTATATCAAATATTTATATTAATTACTTTTTCACTGATGGATGGAATTTATAGTAGAATGCTTAAAATATATGTTAGAATATGAGTTTTTGACCTTTCTTTGTGAAGAATGCTGAGAAAATAGTGATCCAATGAGATATTGATGGTGTAAGAAAATATTAGGACCATGAGATTCTTTAAAAATACTGGTTTCAGAGATGAGCATGGTTGCTTATGCATGTAATCCTATTTACTCAGGAGACTAGGATCATGATTCAAAGACAGCCTGGGCAAGAAAGTTCATGAGACTCTTATGTCAAATTAACTATCAAAAAGCCAGAAATGGAGCTGTGGCTTGAGTAGTAGAGTATTAGTGACAGTGCTCAGGCCCTGAGTTCAAGTCCCAGGACTAGTGTGTGCACATGCATGCTCGTATGTGTGTGCACACGTACACACACACAAACACACACACAATTTCTGGTTTTAAACTTTTATAGCCCTGCTTCAAATGTTCCTCAGGAAATGCTCTTGGAATTATGTTTGTGGTAGTTGACATATTGGACCTTAACATCATGCCTCCAGAATATCCATTTTGTAAGTCTGTAATAAGAACATAAATTTTGGAACATAAATTGAATCTTATATTTCTACAATGCTACTAACATAGAAACAATTAAAAGACTTATGATATACAAGCTGTATCTGTCATCAGCTTCATCTGTTATCAGCTTTGGCAATAAACCATACATTTTACTAACCATACAGCAGTCCCTCTTATAAGAAAATCCTAATTTTTTTAATGTATTATGCAACAGATCTACAGGACTATATTTCTTTTCATAAACCTTCACTAATATTAGGGAGAAACAGAAGAAAAACTCAGTAGATCATGCAGTAGCACACATTACTATGCTATATCCTTATATCTAAGTTGATTAATCAAAATTATATCAACCTTACAAATGTTAGGACAACTGTGGAAAAAAGAAACCAAGATTAAAAGATGGTATCCTTTCCCCATCCTTATTTATGTTCTCTTTTTTATTAACATGTATTCTTATATTTTGATGGAGTCAAAGCCAATATATACCAAAGGGCATGAGACTTTATCATAGCTAAAAAAGTATTTCATGGGCTGGGTTGTAGCTCAGTGGTAAAGTGCTTGCCTAGAAAGTGCAACATTCTGGGTTCAATTCCCAGTACCAAAAAAGAAAAGACAAAAAATTCACAATCTCCTAAAATATGTGTCCTTAGAGATAAATAAGCTTATTTCACATCAATTCTCCCCTGAAGGATTGTTTTAAAGTCTTAATGAAATATGAGAGAACTAAACAGAACTGAATTTGACAGCAACAAAAGAAATCAGGATTGGAAACACCAATCACACAGAGTTCAATGTGCAATTTGGCTGCCCACAACACAGTATCCAGCTCCAAATGCCAAATGTGTTAAGACTGAAATTGCCTGATACAGAGCAAAACTGGAAATTTGCCAAACAAAGTCACAGTTAGGGCAGAATAATATTATTCCACATTTACATATAAAGTGTTAAAGCAATATGGTATTAGACTAGGACAGAAAAAAAAACAGTAAAATAAAACTGCAAATATAGAGAGCAAATGATTTATAACTGGGATAAAAGTGTTTAGAAAAAGGTAATCTTTTCAACAAATATTTCTAGAACCAAGTAAGTATCTCTATGGAAAATATGAATCTTGAATCTTTTTTGTGTCATACACAAAATCAGTTCTAGGTAGATGGGAAATTTCTAGGAAATAGCAGAAGAATAAATATAAATGCATTAGATAGGAAAGTCTTCCTTAACCAGACATAACTCATCTGACAAAGAAAAAAGAGCAATTTATTGAGCATCATTAGAATTAAGAATGTATTTTATCAAATAAGCACCGCCATGTGCCAGTGGCTCATGCCTGAAATCCTACCTATTCAGGATGGTGAGATCTAAAGATCTCCATTCAAAGCCAGCTCAGGTAGAAACATTTGTGAGACTCTTATCTCTAATTAATCACAAAAAACATACAGAATTGGTGCTGTGGCTCAAGCGGTAGAGTGCTTGCCTTGAACAAAAGAGCTCAGAGACAGCACCAAAGCCATGAGTTCAAGCTCCAGGACCTAAACAACAACAACAACAACAAAACCAGGCAAATTACAGAGTGGATTGTAAAAGATAAACTTTCTATTCATAAAAAAATTATTTCCAGAGAACATTTACAAAAATGCTGGAAGAACTCCAGCCCCTTTTAAAACATAGCAAAATAAACAATACTTAACTGGAGAAGATAGCTAATAAATATGGAAATATGATTAAACATGACTAATGCCATTACTAATTGAAGAGTATGATGTCTTCCGTGAGATCCATATATAGCAGCATGTCTAACTTTGAAAGAAAACATAACAAGTACTTTCCACCTGGAACTTACACACATTTCTTCTCAGGGTGGAAACAATTCCTCCTTATCACATTTTGGAAAATGCAGTTTTCTTCTGGGGGAATATATTTACCATGTGACTCAGTAGTTCTTGTGAATGTCATGCTCCTGTAGTCCCAGCTACTCAGGAGAAGTAGGTGAGAAGATCACTCCAGCCATGAGGGCTGTGACCCACCTGAGCAATGTATCGAGATTCCATCTCAGATACCCACGAGCATATACTTATAAATTTAGTGACTGAAGGTCAGCTCAAACTATACCAATTTATGTTGAAACATATCTAAATGACAGTTCCTTTTAGTGAAATACCAAGTGTGAGGGAGTGGAAATGAGCAGATAGAAGGCTGGGAATATTTTATTCAACATGCAGAATATCATTATGCTTTGCACTTAGAACCTTATATACTTTATTAATATATACTTTATTAATATATAATAAACTATACCTTAGTAAGAACTTTTTTTGGATAATAAAAGCATAACTATCCATAACATACTGTAATATTATTGGAGCATTTTCTCACAGGTTGTGTGAGAAAAGAATGAAATCTTAGAATAATTAATAAATTAAGTTTGAAATTCCTTCATGTAATTAAAAGGAAATGAAATTGTATAATTGACATTCAAATGTAAGAAATAAGCTCTAGCTGGGTGCAGGTGGCTAATGCCTGTAATCCTGGCTACTCAGGAGTCTGAGATATGGGTTTCGCAGCTCAAAGCCAGCCTGGGCAGTAAAGTCCATGAGAATGAGACTCTTATCTCCAACTAACCACCAGAAAACCAGAAGTGGTGCTGTGGATCAAAGTGGTAGAGCACTAGCCTTGAGGAGAAAAAACTTAGAGATAGCACCAAAGCCCCAAGAGAAAGAGGATGGAAGGAAGGAAGGAAGGAAGGCCAACCTTTGGTTGCTAATTGAGGGGATACATAATATTTAATTTCATAATAAACATTTTTCCAATTTTTTGTTCACCATGGAAAACTGTCATAGTATTACCACTACCATCAGTGGAATGGGTAGCTTTCTTTCTCTTGCAGACATTTCTGGAGGCTTTAACTTTACAGCAAGATAAAAAGACTGAGCCAGGTGCCAGTGGCTAATACCTGTAATCCTAACTATTCAGGAGGCTGAGGTCTGAGGATCACCATTCAAAGCCAGCCCAAGCAGGAAAGTCCATGAGACTGTTATCTACAATAAACCACTAGAAAACCGGAAGTGGTACTGTGGCTCAAGCAGTAGAGCGCTTGCCTTGAGCTGAAGAGCACAGGGACAGGACTGGGAAGGTGGCTCAGTGGTAGAGTGCTTGCTTTGCATGCATGAGGCCCTAGGTTCGATTCCTCAGCACCACATAAGCAGAAAAAGCCAGAAATGGGGCTGAGGCTCAAGTGGTAGAGCGCTGGTCTACAGCTGAAGAGCTGGGGTACAGCGCCCAGGCCCAGAGTTCAGGCCCCACAATTGGCATAAAAAAAACAAAAACAAAGAGCGCAGGGACATTGCCTAAGCCAAGAGTTCAAGCCCCACGACTGACAGGAAAAAAACAAAAAAGATTATAAGACTATTGTTTCTATATTTCAAAATGTTTGTATAGTTGCTTTGTACCTTTCTGCAAACAAACAAATCTTGGTCAGATATGATTGGAGAAAAAATTTTGGCCCATTGAAGTAGTGGGCATTACAGTTTTTTGTCTTAATTAAGTCTCAGAAGTCTTGCAATAATGAAATTAGTGTTCCTAAACTGACCCAATAGTGGAGTTCCCTTTTCTTTATAAAACCCATGACTATCTTGTGGAGAAAAAAAACTGCCCACTGATAAATGATAACTTTAGAGACATCCGTGAGAAGAACGCAAGTGGCAAAGTCCGTCTTCCAGTATCATCATCAGAAGAGCACTTAAAAGGAGATGATTTCTGATGATGTCCACAGTAAAAGGGTCTTGGGACTAATTGTTGTAGGAACATTAAAACTTTTAAATACCAGGCACCTGAATAGTGAGAATAATACCTTGTTTTGCAAATTGACAACTCTGAGTGACTTCTGTTCTATGAGAGAACCTGCAAACAGCATTACAATTTCGTTTTTCCAAAATCATGTTTGGATCTGTGTTCCAGAGAGTAGTTATGACTCCCAAGTTCTGCATGACCTTCATGTGTTCCACCAATTTTACAAGCAGAGCCTCACTGTACCTCTCCCAGAGTCTCTACAAAATGGATTAGTTATCTAAATTCAAAGGATGCAGAGATTCAGAAAACAGTACAATAGTTTTTCTCAGTGCAGAGTGGTTTATCAAGAAAATCACTAAAATCACTAGTTTAAAATAAAATGATGGATTTTAAAAAATGAACTAAAAACCTCAGTCTCAATTTGGTATAGAGTTATTAGAGATGCCAGAAACATGAAAGTTCAAAATAAACAAAGACTATACTTAATATAAATTCACATATCACTGTTGTCTACTAAGTCAAGCTGTGTCTTGTTTGATTGAGACTCTTCCTCTTAAAAACAGAATCTCAGAGCAAACTTTTACCTTTCAACTTCCATTGAACAATAAGACTTAAAACAAGGAGTCAAATGAGCAAAGTACTCTAGAATTTCTAGGTTTGTATACTACTGGTTGACAACTGACAACCTCAGCCTATTCTAGACTTAGGCAGATAACTGCTATACAATATTTCATTACAGATGATATTTTTCTTTTCCATAGAGAGGGAGAATTATTGTGAAGAAAACCTAATCTTACAAATAAAGGTCAAATCTTAAAAATAAAGGTCAAAAATGCTTCACTTTGGCTATAATTTGTTTCGATAATGTTGATTTCTGTTTTTTCTTCATTTTTCTTCTCTACTAGGTCACAACCACAAAGGGAGGTTTTATAATTGTGACTCAGTGTCTATAGATCTATTTAGACTTTAAAAGTACTTCTTTTCTTGTCTATGTGTTTGTAAAACCTGATTAGTACATTTTGATTTATCTTGAAAATACAGTTATATTAAACATGACTGATTAATATGCATTGCTTTTCTTCAATAACATTTCTCCCCTGTCTTTCTCTCCCTTGATTCTGTACCTTTGCCTGCTCTTTGCTCTTACAACTTCATGCTAAAGTCTCCTGTGAGCCCTGGCTTTGAGGTAGGTACTAATCTACCTGGCAGTAGGCATGTGGATCCACTGTTTTCTTCAAACCCAAACTATGATAACAAATTGATGTTTTCATGGAGCCTGTGTCAGAGTTTGGATCAGAATTGAATCCACTGAACTGTAGAAAACTTGCATGGTTTTGTTCTTGTCTTTTTTGTTGTCATTGTATAGTTTTAAACAGTACCTGAGTGAAAAAACATCCCAATCATGAAAGTACAACAATTCAGTTTATTAGGCAAATTTTACTCTTTACTGGATTCCATAACTTGAATACCTTTTCTATGAGCATGAACAAACAATTTGAGTATAAAACAGACTTCAGTGAGCTCTCACTTTATTTGGTAGCACCACACTAGCTTGAAACGTAACATATTGGGTCTGTGATTTGTTGCCATAACCATAAGACTGTCAAAATGAAGGCACTGTCCCATGTGCACAAGTTTTACATGGCACAATATGGAGCAAAACAAGTACTACATGACGGTGAATATAGCTACATGATACAGTTCTTCAAGCTAGTGTCTTCTTAAAGAAAGGATCTTTTAATCCTTATATGTTAGTTACAACCTATTTTTATTGTCTTTTAGCAGTTGTACAAAGGAGTTGCCATTTAAAAGAGCAGTTTATGAATCTTGATCAATGTCACGCTTTTCAATGTTTCCAACCATCCTTTACTCTTCTTAATTTTAGGTTATATAGTGCATTCTTGACTACCCTCCACTTCTTCAGTTGGCTGTCCCTTCCCCCTAAACCCCAGTCCAGCCCCTTTCAAGTGTTTATTTTGTTGCCCCTTGTGAGGAACTGCATTATCTGAGTTTTACTTTGAATCTACCATATTTCAGTCACTTCACTTGTATACATTTGCATGCCACCCAATATATTTACTTATAAGTGTGTAAGCTAAATCAAGCTTCCACTGATAAGGGCAAACATGGATCCTTTGTCTCTGTGGGCCTGAATTACTTCACCTAACATAATTTTTCCAGGTCTTTCCAGTTCTTTACTAATGATACAATATCACTCTTGCTAATGGATAGGTAAATTTCTTGGTTTTGTGTGTGTGTGTGTGTGTGTGTGTGTGTGTGTGTGTGTGTGTGTGTGTGTGTGTGTGACATTTGCTTGATCAATTCATCCATTCAGGGGCATCTGGGCTGGTGCCTGTGTTAGCTATGAATTATTTTTTTTTTAATTTAATTTAATTTTATTTGTGAACATACTGTACAGAGGGGTTACAATTACATGGGCAGGATAATGCGTACATTTCTTACCAAGCATTGCAGCCTCCTCCTTTGTTTACCCTTCACCTCCCTTCCCAGCCTCCCCCCTCCCCCCCAATCCCAATCCTTCTCCTTCCCTCTCCCCCCCCCCCACTATGAATTATTTTTAAAGGGTAGCAAGCAAATGACAAAATCAAGCTCTCAATTCAAGCAGAACTTATTGAAAGGCACCTATTTTGTTTGAAAAGATTTTAATCAACTCACTCTTCCAAAACTGGCCCCCATTTTTATGGTTTTGATGGACAGATTCCGGGACATTGACTACTTTAGGTGAGCAACACATCACAGAGCAATCCATCCACTATCCCTGATTGGCCCTTTATCATCTATTAGTATGAATATGAAGCAGAAACATTCAGGTCAAGTATTAAAAGCAGGGCATGCAGTTTTGTTCTAATGATGGCTTGTTTTGACCAGCTGACCTGTTAACATTTAGTTGTCTTTTTTTTCTGGACCTCTGGCCAATTGAGAGTTTGTATACTCCAGAGATTATAAATTACTAAGGCCATTATTTGTGTCCAAGACCTTCTTATGGAAAGTAACAAGAAAAGCTAAGGACTAGTGAATGTTCTGGATTAATGAACATTGAGAAGTCAAGATATCTGATTCAGAAGATAGAAAATTAAGAGGTCTGTTACAACAATAGTAAATTCCTATTCTGGAAAGTTGTCCTTGTTATTGTAGTTAGAAGAGATGAGAGAGAAGGATGAAAGGAATGATAAGATGCATTGTACTCTTAAACTGGAATATCGAATCAAAACCCTTCTGTATAAAGATAATGAAAAATAAATAAATGAAATGATAAAAAGAGTGGAAAACAATTTTTTGAACCCAAACAAACAAGCAAAAATGTCCTACTAAGAAAAGTCCAGTGTAAAAACTTGGTAGATGTGATTTCCTTTATAGTTTTCTAAATTTGTTTGTTTTAAAATGGTTTCCATAGATGGCTTTTAATGTGATTAAATATTTTCCCTACAAATAATCCCTTGAATATTATGTAAAAGAATCAGGAACCTCTTTGAACATGCTCCTCCCCTGCATTGGAGAACAGATTGCATGGGGACAGAGGAGGCTGATTTTCTGTAGAAGTTGTACAGAATAAAGGCAGGCAGTCAGGCCCTAGCAGGACAGACCCTGCTGGAACAATTTTCTGCATGTGATATTTTTTCCTGGGCTTTGTATTTATTTTTTCAAAAAGATGACAGCTTTTCTCTTCACAGATGTATTCAAAAAGAAGAAGGTATGAAACTTGACTAAATTAAACTTTTGAAATAGTTGTGAAAACAGCAGAATTATACAAATATGGCCACTTCTCCATGTTTAGTATATGCTAGCTAGTTTCCCCTTTTATGAATATATGCAAAAACAATCTTCCAATGTAGGACTTGGATTGACAGTTTGCCTTCTATTAAATATAACTTGTCTTTCTTAACCTTTCTAGTATTACATCACAATGATATATATATATATATATATATATATCAATTTATTAACCCAACTGATTATGTTCTTTCCATTTGAAAATATTAAACATTTCTAAAAATAGACATCCTTATCTTATATCTATATTTTGGATATTTGTTAAAAAATCAGTAAGTACTAATTCAGTAAGAATTGGGGTGAATAATAAAGTTGTAGAAGTTACATAGGCTACCTATCATTTTATGGCAAATAGTTCTTCAAAGAGTGGTAAAAGTTTTATTTGTAACTTCACTGGCAATAAGGTATGAAGATTTCCATTTCCTCACTCTCTTGCCCAAAATAGGTTGTATCAGAAATTTTAAAATTGTTTTGTTTGTTTTGGATTTTTTTCCCTCCTTATTTGATAGGTTCATAAAGAAGTTTCTACCAGTCAGTGGCACATGGCTATAGTTCTAGCTACTCAGGAGAGAGAGATCTGAGAATTGTGGCTCAAAGCCTGACTAGACTGATAAACATGAGACCTAGACAGATAAATATGAGAGGCTTTTTTTTTTTGGGTGGGGGTCCAGTCGTGGGGCCTGAACTCTGGGCCTGGACGCTGTCCCTCAGCTCTTCAGCTCCAGACTAGCACTCTACCACTTGAGCCACAGCGCGACTTCCGACTTTTTTCTTTTTGCTTTTTTCTTTTTGCTTTTTTTTTTTCTTTTTTTTCTTTTTGCCTGAGGCCCTGGGTTCGATTCCTCAGCCATGCAAGGCAAGCGCTCTACCACTGAGCCACCTTCCCAGCCCCAAATACGAGAGACTCTTATCTCCAGCTGGCCAGCAAAAAGCCAGAGCTGGAGGTGGGACTCAAATTGTAGAGCAATAGCCAAAAACATAAAGATGATCAAGTAGCAGAGATAGTTCATACCCCAGTAATGGCACAGAAAAGAAGAAAGAAAGAGATGGACAGAGGAAAAAAGAAAAAAAAATGAAAAGAAAAAAGGAAGGAAGGCAAAAAGAGGAGAGAGGGAGAGAAGAAAGGAAGCACAAAAGAGAAAGGAAGAACGAAAGAAGAGAAAACAAGAAAGATAGAAAGAAAGAAGGGAGGGAGGGAGGTAGGAAGGAAGGAAGGAAGGAAGGAAAGAAAAAAAGAAAAGAGAAAGAAAAAAGAAAGAAAGAAAGAAAGAAAAGAGAAATAAGGAAGGAGGGAGGGAGGAAAGGAAAGAAGGAAGGAAAGGAATGAAAGAAAAAGAAGGGAAAAAAGGGACAAAGAAATTTCTGTCCCTAAGTATTGTTTATTTACTTACAGTGATAAACATTTTCACATATTTATTTTTCATTTATATTTTACTTTTGTTAAATTGCCTTTCTCTTTTCCACTGAGATGATCATTGTAGCTTAGAGTCTAGGACAATAATTTCTTGTGTATTAGTATATGATGGAAGTGTATTTT
The DNA here is from genome assembly GCF_019054845.1 of Dipodomys spectabilis. NCBI lineage: Eukaryota > Metazoa > Chordata > Mammalia > Rodentia > Heteromyidae > Dipodomys > Dipodomys spectabilis. The sequence continues at coordinate 2,446,806 of NW_024870715.1, forward strand.
TAGTTTTTATGTCTTTTCATGCAATGTTTTTGAATTATTATTATTATTATTATTTTATTTTATTTTATTTTCTGGTAAGGGGATATAAACTCAGAGCCTTGAACTTGTTTCTGCTATCATTTGAGCCATGCCTTCATTCCATCTTACTTGCTCGCTAATTGGAGATTGAGTCTAATAGACTTTTCTGATAGGTCTGACTTTGAATCATAATCATCCAGAGGTCAGCCTCCTGAAGTAGTGAGGGTTTAGATGTGTGAGCTTCTGGCACTCAGCTTTAAATTTTGTTAATAAAAAGGATGGTTGTGTTCACATATGAATAATGAGAATTTTTTATCTACGTATATATTATAGGAAGTTTGGTTCTTAGCATGGAGAAAACACATTTCTTACTTATACTGTATAAAGACTGTCGAAAATGAATTAATGTAAATATACTAAACATAGCATTCTTGTCAAACAATTGAAGAGAATATTGTTTTCTGGAGTAAAAAGATAAAGCCAGGGTAGGAAATAAAGCAGAGTTTAAGATTCTAGGTTACCTTTAGGCTATAGGATATAATGGAAGACTGTATTTTTAATTTTTTAAAATCCATTAACTTAGATTAGTTATACAAAGGGGAATTTTATCATTATATTCCTGCATATACATGTTTACAGTATATTTGGTTATTCTTAATATTCATATTGACTTACTGAAATTGTTAGGAAATAAATTGCTAATTCTAAAATGTTATCCTATGTCTGACCATTTATGCATTCATGTTTGAATCTTATTTTTTTGTAAAATTTAGACAATACTCAAGTTCATGTTTTATGTGAGGGCATAATTTCTAAATAACAATTTCCCATGAGCTGTTATTATTTTCATGAAAGCTTAATGATGTATTTAATTAAGACAAACATACTGCAAGAAGATCTTGGCTACATATTTTACTAGAAAGCCCTTCCCAGGAATGACTCATTCCTTTAGTATTTCCTTTTAATTTTTTTAAAAAAAGAAGACAAGAAAATACCAGTATTGCATTACTATAAACCCAATATTCAACCTAATATTTTACAATAATAGAGTAGATTCTTTTCAAGTAATAATAATAATAAACCTATTCCTTATCCTGTTGAAACCATGATGATGTTTGCAGCCTAAATGATTATTTTCCAGGGTATTTTCCAGTGAGGCAACAGTCTATCTAGACTTTCTTTCTCTCATGTTCTTAAGTTCCAGGAATCACGGTGATTCATCCCTTTAAATATGTGCTATGACACTCCAGTGCTACATTTTCCAGATAACACAAGATTTCTTTTGATGATTGTTTAAACTAGTTCTCCAAATTTAAGCCTGTGTATTGTGCACTTTGAGTGATAAAAGATGTCGAAGAATTCTTTCTCCCACACTTGGCTGCCATCAGACGTGGGTTTATGGGGGAGGACCCCTTCCACAAAATTGATGAAGTCTCCTCTGACATACTAGCACCTGATGTGATTCCTCATGTTTGACTTATAATTTCTGTACATTATTAGTTTATACCTCCAGCAAAAAGCTTGCAAATGTGAAATATGAATATTATACTAGAGTTTTTCATACTCCTACTTGGGGATGGGGGTATCAAACTTCACTTGTCCACACTTACGTAGGTTCTAGGAACACATGGGTCTTAAAGTAAGGCTCTAAAAGGCCTGTTCATACCTCAAAAACAGTGCCATGGATTCCATAATGCTGCCCAATACACATACTAGGCCCTTCTCCAATGTCAACCATAACCAATATTTACTTTCTGCCACCTGTGTCAGGCCCATCCAAACTTATGCTTCTTTAGTTAATCATGACTTACAACTACTGAATTCCTAAGTCCTGTGAAGTAAAGGTTTCCTGTGTTCTCTTTGAGTACTTGCACAGATTTCATGGATATGTATACCAGGAGGAAGAAAGGGGAGAAAGATTGGTTAAATAAAAAACAATAAGAAATTATAGAAGGAACAGAATGGAGGGCTGAAATTAGTTCTTATGAATTGAAACTCTTGAAACTGGAAACAATTTTGCCTTCTGAAATATTCATTATTTATCATTTATTAGACATAGTTTTCCACATGAGGTTCAGTTGGATCAATTTCACCCTCTCATTTATGAAAATGGAAATGTTCTCATGAGAATAATTATGGTAAAATACAAGATGAGCCCATGTCTAGCAGTTATAAACGTATGTGCCACTTTCCCTAAATAGCCCAGATTTTGATGTATCTATTTTTCTGTAGTCATTCACTGCAAATATCACTAACTAACACAATTTCATCGAGTTGATGCTTTCCTGTATTTTTAATATCCAAAACTTTTGGAAAGAGAGAGGATATAGGTTAAAGAAAAAATCCCCCATTTCCCTTTTTCGTCCTCTTGTTTTTAATCGAGTTACTTAGATACTAGTCTTAGAGACACAGGTACTTGTGCGAGCGCGCGCGCGCACACACACACACACACACAGAGTCTTGCATGTACTATTGACTATTAGAAGCTGATATTCTCTAGAAATGTGCTATAAAATATCCTTATGGTCCATTAATAAAGGAAGAAGATGTAATATTTGAAGCCTGGACTGTATTTATACTGGTGTCTTTAGACTGTCTTTATACTCATGTCTCTTTGGTGTTTCAAATTTAGTAATCAATGGGCAAGCTCCTTCCTAGATTATTTTATTAATCTTTCCAATTAAGTCACAAACCCATGCCATGTCCTTTATTCAGGGAAATGTTTATAAAATGACTACCTTTAATTTCCCCCAAATAGGGTTATCCTATGGTTTACTTTCAATATGAAGAGTCACTGACATTTAGTCCCAAAGCAAAAATGGTGGACAATGCAAAGTTGTGTATGTTTTCTTAATCCTTAGTGGACATGCCTCTTTTTTGCTTTATGTATTTAGCGGACATGGGATTAAGCTTGCATTGCTTTCATATTTGTTTTTTTTAAAATAGGCCGTCTTCCTTACAGTATGCTTTCCCTCCCTTCACGAACCCATATTTGCAGGACATTAATAACAGTTTGAAAGAACAACTCATGTGTTTTGTGACAATTCTTCAATAGCTCGGATGCTTCTTGCAAAGGGTGGATCACTTAAGAAAATAGTATGGGTCCTTTACCATTCACTTTTGTTTACTCAGTAAGAGTATGGCAGTATAAAAGTTAATGTAACTTCCAGAGTACTTTAGCACTCAACAAACCTAGTTCACCTTGTATTTTTTTAAAAAGAGCTTATGTATGTTATTACTTTGAAAGCTTTCACAAATTGCTGCAAACATTAAGAAATGGATTCTCCAGTGTAAAACATAGCATCCATCACCACTAAGCAGGGGGCACGCTTTTTTTCCTGCCTATAGCAAGCCTTTTAACTCTTATGAAAAGGTGTTGATTAGCTTTTATTTATGCTATATATTAAAAGTCTCCAACTGAGGGACCAAACTCATTTCTGTGACACATTTGGCATGTAGTTCAAGGGATATAGAATCAAAATAGGACTGAACAATTTGAACCTCACCAGTCTACTCTCTGTTTACAAAATTCCATGGCACAGAAACATGCAAGCTCATGTGAGTAACATTCCTTAGAGTCTTCATATTTGTTCCCCAATAACTGCTCTGTGCCCCTAAATCCCTGACACCCCACATGAGGGTTAGTATGCTGATGTAAGTGAAGAGATGATGGTTTCTTTTTGCTCTAGAAACTTGTCAGCTTCAGATTGAGTACATATGTTCTTCCATCAGAAACTCCAGTTGGGGTTAGGTCATCATTCCTAAGTGGGATAACTGGGTTGCTAAGTGTATACAGGAAACATTTGGGTAGCCTGAAGGTTGAAGTAATTCAGTTTGACTTGCTAATAGTAATCAGCAGGCTATCTCATGGTTAGACTCACTCTGAGCTTCCCCAAATGCCTCTTTGTTGGTACAACCCTTTCTTGTATGTCCCTCATCTCTGCCATCAGTGTGGTGTATCTTTCTTTAAACTTTCCTGAATAGGCACTTGTCTTGTGTCAGACAGTACCCTAGAAGTTGATGGTGCAGCTGCTCCTGGGGCTGATATGCTAGTCGAAAAGGGCAATTATAAACAATAAACAGGTAGATAAGATGCAGACTGCAAGTGAAGGCTTTGGAGGAGACAGGACAATAGGACAGTGACAATAGTATGGAGGAGCGATGAGCAAGAAGTTAGATAGTTAGGAGCCTCTTGGAGATGACATGAAAATAAAATATGATTAATAGGAAACTGCAATCACAGTAAGGATAGGAAGAACTGATGTAAACATTACAACAGTCATGCTTATTCAGAATTCCAGTGGGTAGTAAACTTCTGAGGTTCAGAGAATGTGTTTTATTGGTGTTTGTGTATCCTGCATCACCTAACTTACTAGACTTTTAGCAAGGATTTGTCTCAGGAAGCCCTTATTAACTTAGATAGGTCCATGCTGTTGTGTACAATTCCTTTTTAAATGTTTGGTCTTAAAACTTCAGTGACTCACACCTGTAATCCTAGCTACTCATCAGGCTGAGGTATAAGGATCACAGTTTAAAGCCAGTCCAGGCAGGAAAGTCCATGAAACTCTTATCTCTAATACCACCCCCCAACCCCCACCCAAAACCAAAAATTGCACTGTGGCTGTACTGGTGGAGCACTATCCTTGAGCAAAAGAAGCTCTGGGACAGCGCCCAGGCCCTGAGTTCAACCCCCCAAACTGGCGCAAAACACAACAAAAATCTTCAGGAATGAAGGGCCAATATTTGGTTCAATCTTTTAGACATCAAAACACCCATGTGCACAGCCAGCCAACTGAGTGAAGTTTGTTGTTGTCTTTTTTTTTTTTTTTTTTTTTTGGGTCCTTCGTGGGGCTTGAACTCTAGACCTGGGCACTGTCCCTCAGCTCTTCAGCTGAAGGATAGCGCTCTACCACTTGAGCCACAGTGCCACTTCCAGTTTTCTGGTAGTTTGTTGGAGATAAGAGTCTCACAGACTTTCCTGCCCCAGCTGGCTTTGAACTGCGATTCCAGAAATCAACCTCCTAAGTAGCTAAGAACACAGGAGTGAGCCACCAGCACCCTGCTGAAGTTCTTTTTTTTTTTAATCAATAAAAGCAATTTATTTACCTAGCTATGGTGTTCTAGAAACAGCCATGTCTCAAACGCTGTACTCTTGACCAGAGAGAGACTGAAAATCCTTACAGTAATATAGGTCAAGTAAGGGGTTCATGATATTTCCGCATAGAAAATATTTCTTTATTTTTATTGGCTTCTCTGCCTTCCTTATTGACTTAAAATGAGAGGGAAAGACTATTTACATTAGCGTAAAGCTAGAAAAGGTGTGAACTGAGAATTGATTAAAGACAGAGAAAGCATGATTACCTGGAGCACAATGCTTAAACTCACAGGTTTAGTTATATTCTGTGATCTTGGATGAGTGATATAACATGCTAGTTGGCCATGACTTTAAAAATGAATCAATACATATTAAGTGCTGTGCAAAGAATTTGCTATATATAAAGGTTATCGAGTTTTCTATCTTTATCTAGTTCAAAGGTCTCATACCCTCTATGGACAAGATTTACTTCCCAGATGAGTTGACTGGTACAGTGATTCAATTGTATGTGGGGGGAGAAGGGGGCAACATGAAAAGGTTTATTGTATAATGCACCTGTATTTTTCATGTATTTTGAAAAATCAGATCTTAAACACCACTCTCACACATTTACATGGCAACTATGAGCAGTATCGAGCAGTGGGCCTATCTTTTGCAATGGAGTCCACTGTCACCAATTTCATGCAATCTCCACCATTTCTTTTGGCATCCCTGACACTAGGGGCTACTTTTGAACATTGACAACCTGTAAGAATTAAGCTTGCTACTCCTTTCTTTTTTAGAGCAGAAGAGATTGGCACAGTAAAGAACAGTTTCCTGTCTTCATGTTGCAATCCTGTAGAACATTGATGTCACGATTATGGTTCATGTGACAAATAAAAAGACATTAAAGTATGCATGTCTTGCCCATTATTCTCACACATTTACATCTTGAAAGCATGCATTCTGTTCAGGTTAAGAAATGCTATTGTTTGTATTACAACAAGTACATCTTTTCTTTAGTAGAAGACAAACATGATTAAGAAGCTGCCCTTAGGAGATTATCCTCTAACAATTGAGACAAGCCCATAAACAGATGTGCACTTGATGGTATTCACTTTTTTCTCCTATGTCTCTTTAAGTCCAATTAGTTTGTGTCCAGAATCCAAGCTCAATGTGGTGGTGTAAAATTAATTTTAGTTAGTGAATGGACACATTTTGAATACTGTAGGAACTTGCCTTCAAATCATATTATTCTATAGAGTGACTTTTCTCTTCTGAGGAAATATTCTTATTTACTTAAGTAGCAATAAAGACAGCACAAGTGAATGGTGAATGCAACTTTTTCAATCAGCTCTGTAGCTTAACTAATGAAGAGTTCATTTGTGACTCCAAAGTGGAATAAACTTGGTTGGGAAATTGTTTCAGCCCTGTTAAATGTTTAAAGACAACTTGGCTCTTGGAGTTTCCATAATATAATCTAAGCCATCATTTTCTGGGAAGGTGCCAGACTTTCTGAGTCATTAGCTTAGCATACCAAGTTTAAAATCCCATCTCTGGAAAAGCAGGCTACATTGTCTTTAAAAGTAGGGGTTCACCAGAAATGAACCTACAGACCTATAGCCATCTAATCTTCGATAAGGGAGCTAAAACAATAGAATGGAAGACAGACAGCCTCTTCAGTAAATGGTGCTGGCAAAACTGGTTAACTACATGTAGAAAACTTAAGCTAGATCCTTATATATCACCCTGCACCAGAATCAACTCCAAATGGATCAAAGACCTTGAACTCAAAGCAGACACTCTGAAAACATTACAGGATAGAATAGGAGAAACCCTGGGTCTCCTTGGCTCAGGCCGAAATTTTCTGAATAGAGACCCGGAAACACAACAAATCAAAGAAAGGTTGGACAAATGGGATTGTATAAGGTTGCAGAGCTTCTGCAGGGCAAATGACATAGCTAGCAAGATCAATAGAAAGCCCACGGACTGGGAGAAGATCTTTACTAGCCATACAACGGACAAGGGTCTCATATCTAAAATATACTTGGAACTCAAAAAATTAAAACACTCAACAACAAATCCTCAAAGAAACAACTGCCCAATAAGTAAGTGGGCGAAAGACTTAAAGAGAAGCTTCTCTGAAGAAGAAAGAAGGATGGCCAATAGACACATGAAGAAATGTTCAACATCCCTAGCCATAAAAGAAATGCAAATCAAAACAACATTGAGATATCACCTCACTCCAGTTAGAACAGCAAAAATCAAGAACTCTAACAACAACAGATGCTGGAGGGGATGTGGACAGAAAGGAACCTTACTTCATTGTTGGTGGGAATGTAAACTTGTTCAACCACTTTGGAAAGCAGTATGGAGGTTCCTCAAAAGACTCCACATCGAGCTCCCCTATGACCCAGCAATCCCACTTTTGGGCATTTACCCTAATGTTTACAAAAAAGACCACACTAAAGCTACCAGCACAACTATGTTGGTTGCAGCATTATTTACCATAGCTAAGATATGGAACCAACCCAGATGCCCCTCAATAGATGAATGGATCAAGAAAATGTGGTATATATACACAATGGAATTCTATGCCTCCATCAGAAAGAATGACATTGCCCCATTTGTTAGGAAATGGAAAGGCTTGGAAAAAATTATATTAAGTGAAGTAAGCCAGGCCCAAAGAAACATAGGTCCCATGGTTTCCCTTATTTGCAATATCTAGTATAGGTATGAGTCAAGCGGAAAAAGTCAGAGAATGTGATGTTAGGAAAACGAACCCTCAAATATGTATTTTAATGTTTTTGTTTCTTTCATGCATGTGTTTCTAACACATTTATAAGATTATTTCTTGGTTGCTTTGTATGTCCCTCCCCCACAGTGTAACCCCTGCTTTCACTATATTTGATGTCAGTATAACATGTGGAGGAGATGGGGACAAACAAGTCGTTTAAGGATTCAGGTGGACCTGTTGCAACAATGAGAAGTACAAAATGTCATGTCAAAACCAGCTTTACAATGTCGGAGGGGGGGAGGGGGGGTATAATTGGGTGGGGGGGAGGGGGGAGGCTGGGAAGGGAGGTGAAGGGTAAACAAAGGAGGAGGCTGCAATGCTTGGTAAGAAATGTATGCATTATCCTGACCATGTAATTGTAACCCCTCTGTACAGTATGTTCTCAAATAAAATAAAATAAAATTTAAAAAAAAAAAAAAGTAGGGGTTCAGAGGATACACTTCAAACTTTGACAGTATTGCAAATGAAATACTATTACTATAAGAATGTTACAGATGCTTCACAAAAATTGTACTTAAAAATGTATCAGTTGTACTTAAATGTATCTTTATAATCATTATTCTTCTTAGTCTTTATTGTTTCCTTTAAGCTTCAGTTTTCATCATTATTCTGTATATATATTCTCCTGTCCATGAGGCAAGATCTCTTATACTGAGAACACCCAAAAGCTCATTGTATGTTTTCATAATTCACAACATTGGATCATTTATATGAATCAATCCTAAAATCATATTGTGCAACTATGTCAGTTCTTACCTAAGTCCTTCACATGAATTTGATCCAAACTCTTCAAGTGAATAACGGGAAAAATGTATAAGACTCATGGCTAATATCCATATGTAAGTTTTTCAGAAGTGCATTCACCTGTATGCTTGTCCTCTAGTTATGGAAAAGGTAATTTTCGATCTGTTCTTTGAGTTTTGAGCCAGATTTGCTGCTTTGAACATAGTTAAGGAAGCAAAGCAAAACAAAATGCATCTCTTCTCTCTCCAAAGCATTTCAACTTCCCTCTTACTACTTTTCTAAAAGATATTCTTCAGATTATGCAGGTTTTCTGTATTCAAGATGGCAAATCAAATCTCAAATAACACTAGGAATTGATATGTAGTAAAGCTTTCACTACTGTTAAAGAAAGGAAATTTGCCTTTTCTAGAGCTAACTTTAAGGAAAGCTGTTTTTCAAAACTACAGGCCAGGCATGGAAGTGCTTGCTTATAAATCTAGCGATGGAGGCAGAGGCAAAAAAATCTCATGTTTGAGGTCAGTCGGGCTGCCATGCAAACATAGAGCCAGATTGCAATACATGGCAAGAACTTGTCTCAATCATAACTAATTAATTTCAAAACTCTGGAATATTGTAATTCATATTACAATTAAATTACAAAGTAAACCAAAGAGAAGGTTAAAAAAGAATTAAAGAGCTAACATATTTACTTCCCACCATACTAAATGATAGGCAAAAAAAATATGGTCATTTCTGTCTATATTATGTTTTGGTACATTAGTTTAATATTAAAAATATCTCAAACTTAAATCCACAGATATATGTGGTATTTTTCAGCGTCTCCTTTAAAACTTTTCTGAAATTTTGCTTACTGTAATTATATTTTTCCATATATTTTTCACATAATAATTGGCCCTTTATATCTTTGCTTAAAATAGCAGCTGGTTTTCAAAATAGCTTTTATTTCTCTTTTTTAAAATACATTTTATTATAAAAATACTGTACAGAGGGGTTACAGTTACATGAGCAAGGTAATAAATACATTTCCTATCAAGCATTGTTACCCCTCCTTTGTTTTTCCCCTACCATCCCTTCCCTCCTCACCTACACAACTAAATTGTAAAGTTAGTTTTTCAACATAGTGTCTTGTACATCTCATTGTCACAATGGGTCAACCTGTATCACTATTTAAGCATTTTGTTTTTTCCCTTCCCCTCCCAAAATTAGAGAAGTGTATATATAAGATGCAGGGCATTGACATCAAATACAGTAAAAATAGGGATAATACCATGGGGGAGGAACATACAAAAAAAACAAAACAAAATCATATAGTACCTTATAAATACGTTAGAAACAATAACAAAAAAAAAGAAAAAAAAACTTGTGTCCCTATCGTGTGCTTTATTTCACTTAACATCATCTTATCTAGTCATATGTTTATGGCTTTTGACCTTTTCTGATGGTCCCAGACATATACTAGTTATTGCAAACAAGAGAAACCATGGGACTTATGTTTCTTTGGACCTGGCTTACTTCAATTAATATAATTTTTCCCAAGTCTTTCCATTTCCTAACAAGTGGGGTGGTGTCATTCTTTCTGATGGAGGCATAGAATTCCATTGTGTGTTTGTGTGTGTGTGTGTGTGTGTGTGTGTGTGTATATATATATATATAGTATATCACTTTCTTGATCAATTCATCTAGGGGCATCTGGGTTGGTTCCATATCTTAAGTATGGTAAATAATGCTTCAATAAACATAGTTGTGCTGGTAGCATTAGTATGGTCTGGTTTGTGTGATCTTTGGGTAAATCACAAAAGTGGGATTGCTGGGTCATAGGGGAGTTCTTTGTGAAGTCTTTTGAGAAAACTCCATACTGCTTTCCAAAGTCATTGAAGAAGTTTATACTCCCACCAATAATGCAGTAGGGTTCCCTTCTGAGCACACTCCTCCAGCATCTGTTGTTATTAGAGTTCTTGATTATAACCATTCTAACTGGAGAGAATTGAGCATTTCTTCATATGTCTATTGGCCATTCTTATTTCCTCTTCAGAGAAGTTTCTCTTTAAGTTTTTAGCCCACTTCTTTATTGGGCAGTTGTTTCTTTCAGGATTTTTGATTAGGGGATTTAATTTTTTGAGTTCCAAGTATATTTTAGCCATTGTATGGCTAGTGAAGATCTTCTCCCAATCAGTGGGCTTTCTATTAATCTTGCTAGCTATTTTCTTTGCTCTGCAGCTTCATGCCATCCCATTTGTCCAACCTTTCTTTGATTTGTTTTGTTTCTGGGCCTCTATTAAAAAAATTTTGGACTGGGCCAAGGATCCATAGAGTTTCTCCTATTCCTTACTTTAATGTTTTCAGGGTGTCTGTTTTGACTCTGAGGTCTTTGATCCATTTTTAGTTGATTCTGGTACAGGGTGATGTTAAAGGATCTAGCTTTAGTTTTCTACAAGTGATTAAACAATTTTGCCAGCACCATTTACAGAAGAGGTTCTCTTTCTTCTATTCTTTTTTAGATCCCTTACAGAAGATTAGGTGGCTATAGATCTGTGGGCTCATTTCTGGGTTTTCAATTCTATTCCATTGGTCCTGAGGTCTGTTCTTGTGCCAGTACCAAGCTGTTTTGATTACTATGGCTTTGTAGTAGAGTTTGAAATTTAGTATTGATATTCCTCCAACACTATTCTTTCTGTTAAGGATCGTTTTTGCTATTCGGGGTCTTATGTTGTTCCATATGAATTTTTGGATTGCTTCTTCTATTTCATTGAAGAATGAGGTTGGAATATTGATAAGTATCACATTGAATTTGTAGATAGCCAGGGGAAGTATTGCCATTTTTGTCATGTTGATCCTTCCAATCCAGAAGCATGGGAAGTTTTCTACTTCCTAAATTTTTCTTTGATTTCCTTTTTCAGATTTTTAAAATTTTCATCATACAATTCCTTCACTTCTTTAGTTACGTTAATTCCCAGTTATTTTATTTTTTTGTGGGACTATTACAAAAGGAGTTGCTTTCCTGATTTCAGCTGTTTTCTTTTCATTGTTGGCATACAGAAAAGGCATTGATTTTTGAGGGCTAATTTTATACCCTGCTACTTTTCCAAAGTTTCGAATCAGCTCTAGTAATTGGGGAGTGGAGTCCGTGGGATTCTCTAACTACAAGATCATGTCATCTGCAAAGAGGGAGAGCTTTACTTCAACTTTTCCTATTTGGATCCCCTTTATCTTATTGCTATCTTGTCTTATTGCTGTATCTAGGCATTCTAATACTAAATTGAAGAGAAGTGAAGAGAGTGACATCCTTGTCTCATTCCTGAGTTGAGAAGAAATGGCTTCAGTTTTTCACCATGAAGTATAATGCTGGCTGTAGGTTTGTTTTATACAGCTTTTATTGTATTAAGGAAGGTTCCATGGATTCCTAGTTTTTCCAGAGCCTTCATAATAAAAGGGTGTTGGATCTTGTCAAATGCTTTTTCTGCATCATTGAGATAACCATGTGGTTCTTATCCTTGATTTTGTGGATGTAATGAATTATATTGATTTGTAATATTGAACTAGGTTTGCATCTCTGAAATCAATCCTATTTGATGGTGGTATATGGGTTTTTTTGATGAATTGTTGAAGTCGATTGGCCAAAATTTTGTTGAGAAGTTTTGCATCAATGTTCATCAAAGAAATGGGTCTATAGTTCTCATTGTTTGATTAGCCCCTGCCTGGTTTTCGAATGAGGGTTATGATGGCTTCATAGAATGAGTTTGGTAGTGAACTTTCTCTTTCAATTTCATTGAAGAGTTGGAGGTGTTAGTTCTGTTTTGAAGGCCTTGTAGGCTTCTGCTGTAAATTCATCTGGTCCTGGGCTTTTCTTAGATGGGAGGTCTCTTATTGCTGTTTCTATTTCGATGCTTGTTATGGGTCTGTTAAGTTGGTTTAACTCATCTTGGTTTAGTTTTGGCATGTCGATATTTGCTAGGAAATTGTCCATTTCTTCCAAATTCTAAAACTTATTAGCATAAAGGTTTGAGAAGTATTCCCTTATAATGTTCTGAATCTTGGTTGTTTCTGTGGTGATGATTCCATTCTCATCTGTGAGTTTATTTATTTGGGTGTGTTCTCTTTTTTTTCTGATATGATGTGCTAAGGGTCTGTCAATTTTGTTAATTTTTTTGAACAATAAACTGTTTTGTTGATTTTTTTCTATGTTTTTTTGTATTTTAAGTCATTTAACGCTGATTTAATTTTAATTATTTGTTTCCGTCTACTGGATTAGGGTTTAGCTTATGGCTCTTTTTCAAGGAGCTTCAGAGGCCTTGTTAAATTGTTGGTTTCAGATCTCTCCAATTTGTTGATGTAGTAACTCAGAGCTATAAACTTGCCTCTGAATACTGCCTTTGCTTTGTCCCAAAGGAGCTGGTACTTTGTGTGTTCATTTTTGTTGAATATCATGAACATTTGAATTTCCTTTCTAATCTCTGCCATGGCCCACTGGTGGTTCAACACATGTGTTGTTCAGCCTCCATGTGTTACAGGACTTTCTTTGGTGGCTTTACGTGTTGAGTTCTAATTTTCTTCCTTGTAGTCTGAGAGAATGCAGGGCATAACTTCAATGTTTCTTACTTTGCACAAATTGCTTTGTGACCTAAAATGTAGTCTATTTTTGAAAATGTTCCTTGTGCTACTGAGAAGAATGTGTATTCTGATGCTGCTGGGTGAAATATTCAGTAGATGTCTGCTAAATCTAGTTGATTTATATCTGCGGTATCTCTGTTGAGTTTTTCTGGGTTGATTTATCTAGTGGGGATAGTGCTGTGTTAAAGCCCCCAACATTTAATGTCTTTGGATCTATGTGAGATTTGAGGGAAAGTCGTAGATAAATTTGGGTGCTCCGTTGTTTGGTGAATAGATATTTAGAATTGTAATATCCTCCTGAAGGAGCGATCTCTTAACTAATATGGAATGACCTTCTTTATCTTTTCTCACTAATTGTAATTGAAGTCTATTTTTTGGGGGGGGGGTCCGGTAGTGGGCCTGAACTCTGGGCCTGGGCGCTGTCCCTCAGCTCTTTAGCTCAAGGCTAGTGCTCTACCACCTGAGCCACAGCGCCACTTCCGGCTTTTTTCTTTTTGCTTATGTGGTGCTGGGGAATCGAACCCAGGGCCTCAGGCTTGAAAGGCAAGCGCTTTACCACTGAGCCACCTTCCCAGCCCCTTGAAGTCTATTTTAACTAATATTTGGATTGAAATTCCCACCTGTTTGTCGGGGCTGTTCATCCAACTAGCCAGTCTGTGTCACTTAATTGGATACTTAAGTCCACTAATATTCAGAGTTCTGACTGAGAGGTCTTTGATAGTTCCTGCCATGTTATCCACCTTCATTGGGGCTGTGATAGCTGGGTTCTTCCTATGGTTCTTGGATGCTCAGTTTGGGTGCAGTTTCTTGGCCTTTATTGTGCTCTTGTTAGTTTTTTATGTGTAGGAAAGGGTTGGTTTGGTGGAGATATATTGTTTCAGTTTTTCTTTGCTATGGTAAGTTGATATTTGACCTTCCGTTGTGAAGGAGAGTTTAGCTGGATACAGAATTCTTGGTTGATAGTTGTTTGTCTTTAGGGCATGGCATACATCATTCTTCTTGCTTTGTCTCTGCTGAGAAATCTGAGGTTATTCTGAATGGTTTCCCTTTATAGGTGATTGATCTTTTCTCCTGGACAGCTTTAAGGATCCTTTCCTTGGTCTGAATTGATCCTGTGTGGATTATAATGTGATGGTGGCATGTCTTGTTCTGGTTTGGTCTAGTTGGGGTTCTAAAAGCTTCTTATATCTGAATAGACTTATGCATTTGGGGGAAGTTCTCTGCTAGAAACCTGTTAAATAACTTTCCTAGACCATTAAATTCTGTCTCTAGGTGCTCCTCTACATCCATTATCCTCAGATTAGGCCTTTTGATGGTGGCTTCTAAATGTTGAATAGATCTATGCTATGTTTTGATTTGTCTTGGTTAGTTGTATGTTCTTTCTCTATAATATCGAGTCTGTCTTCAATTCTCGAGATTTGATCTTCTGCATGGTCTAACCTACTGTCAATACTTTCTACTTTTGTATTTCCTTTCCTTCTAATAGGTTAGCTTTGATGGATTCAAATTCTTTGTTAAGCTTTTTTTAGATCTGGTATGGACTTTTTTACTTCCTTAATTTGATGTTCAGTGTTTATTCTCCAGTCTTTTAATTGAATTGTTATGGTTTATTTGGACTCACTTTCCTTCTGATGGGCTCCATTCAGCATTCCCTTTGTGGTCTCCCTGGATTCCTTCAGCTGTCTGTTTATGGAATCCATGGATTCCTCTATTGATCTATGTCTATTTTCATCTTGCTCACACAATTCCTGTATTACTCTTTGATTAGCTTCCTCATACTCATACAATCTCTGCATTACTCTTTGCTGTTCTCATCTTGCTCTCTCAATTCCTATATTAATCTTTGATTAGCTTCCTCACAATATTCTTATATTAATTTTTGGTTAGCCTCATCATTCTCATGAAGTTCCTGTATTAATCTTTAGTTAGCCTGGCCTTGCTCCCTATCAGGCTCACACTGAGTCCTTTGTAGGCTTTCAGTCTTTTATTCACCATGTTTACCAGTAGTGTTTGTAGAGCTTTTTGGGAACTGTCCTCTGGATTATTCATTAACTGTTCTGTCACCTGATTATCAAGAATGGGAGTTGAGATACCTGAACTTGCCAATTTTTGTGTGTTTCTCCAACTTGTTCTGCCCATTTGATATGAAAGTAACACCAATTTCACGCTACAACACTATTTTAAGGCAAAGCATCAACCAGAGTCTTGAAGTTGCACAGTCAAAATGGCTGCATATACAATCTAGTTCAACAGATACAATCTTTCAACATCCAACAACTATGGATTAATGGGCTAAGAAGATCTAAGAGGGATTCAGCAGACCAGAAATTAATAGGTTTAGGGAGAATTGTGGGGAAAAATAGGATTAGAGGGAGGTGGAGAGCTAAAAGGAAAGAATGAATTTATCCAAGTCCTAATCTCAGAGAGGAAATAGGTGGAGCATAATGACAAGAGAGAGATAAAGAAACAAGAAAAAATAAAAAAATCAAAAGTTTAAATTTCGAAAATGAAACTCTTAAAAATTATGTAAGTATAAGGAAACAACACTGGTAGAAGAACAAGGTAGAATGAGAGAAATAGAGAGATAAAAAGGAAAAATCAGAAATTTAGAAATTAAATACTTAAAAATTATATAGGTATAAAAATAATACTGCTATTAAAGAAGTTAAGCCTAAGAGATTGTGAATTGATGATCAGTTTCTGAATTAAGTATGCACACAATGAAGGATAAGGTGTAATAATCAACAACGGGTATATATCTGCGGATGAGCAGAACAGCAATTAAGTCATGCAAAAAAAAAAAGGACCAAGAGATTTAAACACACACACACACACACACACACACACACACACACACACACACACCTAAAATAAAAATTAATAAAAAAATTAGATAGAAAAAAGAGTTCTTTGATTTTTTTTTGAGGGGGAGGGAATCTTGTTTCTCCCCTGTGTCCGTAACCAGTCTCTTTGTGGAGTCTCTGGTTTGCTTATGGTGTTTGATTTTCCTGTGGCTTGATTGTTTTCTTAAGTCAGTTTGTTTGAACAAGCAGGAGAAAGCTCTACCTTACCCAGGACTTTGTGATCCTCCTCCCAGTCTTATACAGTGAGAAGGAGATCTGCTTTGAGTATCACAAAAGAGGGAGATGACCGTTTCCTCTAGCTTGGAGTTGCTATGATGAGGCTAGACTTGGGGTAGGGTGAAGCCTATAAGCAGTCAGTTACTTTTCCCTGAGGAGCTAGCTCTTGAAATACTCACAGAGCCAAGCCTGGAGCCATTCTCAGGATTTATGTTTACTGAGTTTCAATTCTTTGCCTTTTACCCCTCCTGTTGCTGGGTGTGCTGCCTAGGCTGTAGTGGGGAGGAGCAGCCTCTGGCTCTATTTACCCAGTGAAGACAGTCACTCTTCCTGGGGTGGAGCTTTCTCTGCCTGGGAAGGGCAACTTTCCCCTGGTCACAGCTGACCCCAGCAGGTCAGGTTCCAGTCACCTGTGGAATGGCTCCTATTTTTTTCTTCCAAGGCCTGAGTTTGAGCTAGCTACTCAGTCTAGGCCTTTGTCAGTATCAAAGATGGAGTTCTTTTCCAGTGGAGGAGGGGCTACCTTCCCACTGCTGCTCCTTGAGAAGGAATGAAGATGTCTTGGGATGTGCTCTTTTGGTTTATAGTCCATCCATGGTCTGCGATCAGCAGGATGAAGATGTGTGCTCCTTGTCAGTTCTTGCTGGTGGTGAGTAGAATCTGCTAACACACCTCATCTGGCACCCTTGTCCTGGGCTCTCTTTGTTGGTATAGCTGCTGTGGCAGCCCCTGCAACTGCCACAGACACCAGCAAGTGCTCAGATCTGACCAAGCTACTGGGATTTTTCCTCTTTGGCCAAACTCTCTGTACTGTGATGGCACACTTGGTGTGATTCTGTAACCTAGGACTGTTCACTGGAACACTAAAACTGCTTTTTATGTGAGAGCTTGTTTAGCCTCCAGCTTCTTTTCTGCCATCTTCCTCCAGACCCTCTTTTATTTCTCTTGAAACCGGTTTTGCTATGTAGCTCAACTTAGCCTCAAACATTATCCTTCTAACTACCTTCTAAATGCTGGAATTATAGGTCCACACCAACCATACCCACCTTAATATTTTAGTTCACATCATTAGAAACATCTTAAGAAAATGATTAACAGGACTGAAAAAGTGCTGATTTTTGGATATTTGCAATATATTATGTAAATGTATATATATGCATATATATCATATACATTTGAGCCTTCTGCCTCAGGCTGTAAGATTTTATGTGGAGTTTTTTTAGTTGTTGCTTTGCTTTTGGTGCTTGTCCTGGGGCTTGAACTGAGGACTGGGTGCTGTCTTGGAGCTTTAGTGCTCAAGCTAGGTAGTGCTGTACTACTTGAGCCAGAACTTTTACTTCCAGCTTTTTTTTTTTTTTTTGATATTTAATTAGAGATAAGAGTCTCATGGGCTTTCTGCCCTGAGTGACTTTGAGCCAAAATCCTCAGATCTCAGCCTCCTGAGTAGCTAGGATTACAGGTGTGAAAAACTAGGTACCTGGCTATTGGTGTGTTTTGTGATGTTTGTTATATATCGATAGTGTTCTTGTTTTACATTTTGATTGAAGATGAGTAAGTACACCATAAGGATTTACAAAGTCTTCAGATAGTGACACAGTCTTTCTCTAACTTGGCTTCTGAGATTTGCCTCTGAATTAAGGGAAATCTCAAGGAAATATATAATTGTTCTTCCAGTGACATAGAATATAACATCTGATGGCTTTTCTACTCTAATTAGACTCAACTCAAGCCCCCTCTGAGTACTTTGCGAATATAACCTATCCCAAAACTTAAAGGTTTGCTTTATTGTTTAAAATATAGGCCATATTGAAAATAATCATAGTTTGAACTGTAAGAAAATGATAAGTATTTAATTGGTTGAACCACTAGATGTCTTTAAATTTTAAAAATGCCATAAATGTCAAGAGGGCACACTTTATTGATGCTGTTAAAGCCAATTTCTGACAGTATAATTATGTCATCTGTGAATTGTTTCTCCTTTGTGGCTATGTTAATATCATCACTTCCTGAGTTACGTCCAGTGCGTTCTTTTGCCATAGAATTATAGCCAGTTTTTTTTCTTTAGAGTTTTATTTTATTAAAATTTCTTATGTCATTCTGCTATTAAGGTAATAAATACTATGACTTCTCAAAAATAACTGGGACTCTCAGAGCTTATGGGAATAGTCCCATGCTGAATGAGAGGTACAAAATTCTGTTTGTCAGTTTCCTTCTTCTGTCCCTAAGGTAGTAAATTTTCCTATGTCAAACTGGCTGTTAGGATGTGAAATAGAAGAAAATAAATGAAGAATGATTTGTTCACACTTCTGTAGAATTTTCCAAATCTGAGAACATTGTGAATTTGCTAAGTCTGATGTCAGTTCTAGAAACATTCCATTTACGGAAAAATACCACTTTCCTTTCAGCCACCTTTATTAAAATTGGTCCACTTATTAAAGAAAACTAGAACCAAGACCAAATCATATGGATTTAATTGTTTTTCAAGTCCATTGATGGACTTTTATTTGGGAAATCATTGTCCAATTTTAAAAGCTCACTGGCCTCCCTTACAAGAACTTAACTTTGGAGAGTAATGATGCTTTATAGTTTTCCTCTATGGAACTCGAATTATAAACATAACTTAGACATAATATGGAGAGCTTCATCTGAAACCTGTTTATTTTTGTTTTTTGTTTTTTGTTTTTTTCACAGCAGGATTTTTTCACCCATTTTCCTTTGATTCTATGCCCTCCTCCTAGCTTTTCTCTTATATGCACACGTATATACCATATGTGGGGTCAAGAACACAGAGTCATCTAAAAACGATGTGACAAATTAAGAGATCCTTTGTTTTTGAGTCACATTTACTTTGTCATATCTCGTTGCATTTTGATTGTAACATCCACATATCAGGAAGACCATGTGCTGTTTGTCTCTTTGATCTTGGCTTATTTTGCTCAACATGATTTATTCTAGTTCTGTACATTTCCCTGTGAATGCCATTATTTTGTCCTTTGTATTGGCTGCATAATATTCCATTTATATATGTACCACAATTTTTGGATCCATTAATCTGTAGTGAGACTTCTGGGTTGTTTCCATATCTTGGCTATTGTGAACATTGCAGCAATGAACATGGAGGTGCAGGTGTCCTTGTATCCTGGTTCTTGTTGCTCAGGGTAGATGCTTAGGAGAGGTATGGCTGGGTAATAGGGAAGGACTATATTTAGCTTTCTGAGGTACCTCTAGACTGCTTTCTAAATTGGTTGTATTAATGTACATTCCCATCAGCAATGCAGTAGGGTTCCTCTTTCTCTGCATCCCCACCAGCATTTGTTGTTGGCTGAATTTAGGATGTGGGCCATTCTGACTTGGGTAAGGTGGTATCTCAAGGTTGTTTTTATTTGCATTTTCTTATAGCCAAGGATGATGAACATTTCCTCATGTGTTTCTTTGCCATTTTTATCTCTTCTGAGAAGTCTCCCTTTTGCTCCCTTGCCCATCTAATGATTGGTTCATTAGATTTGGCAGAGATTAGTTTCTTGAGTTTCCTGCATATAATGGATACTAGGCCTTTGTCTGATAGACCTCTGTTAAATATCTTTTCCCATTTGGTTGGCTATCTTTCTCACTTGTTAGTTATGTCTTTAGCTGTGCAGAAACTTTTTATTTTAAGGTAGTCCCATTTGTCAAGTCTCTCCAATTTGTTGTGATCCTGGGACTCTGTTGAGGAAGTTCCTGCCTGTGCCTATAAGTTCTAGTGTCTCCCCTACTCTGTCCTGCAGTAGTTTCAGAGATTTAGGTTTGATGTTGAGGTCTTTAATCCATTTTGAGTTGATGATGGTGGATAATGACAGGCTGGGATCCACTTTTAGTTTTCTGCATGTGGCTGCCCACTTTTCCTAGCACCAATAGTTGAAAAGGCTATAGTTGTTGTTGTTTTTTTTTTTTTTTTCCAATGTATGTCTTTGGCTCTTCTCAAATATCAACTGACTATAAGTAAGTTTTTGGGTCTTATAATCTATTCCATTGGTCTTTGGGTCTATTTTTGTTCCAATACTAAGCTATTTTTGTTATCATGTTTTCTAAGTAGAACTTGAAATCTGGTGTTGTGATACCTCCTGCATTGTTTCTTTTGCCTCGAATTGCTATAGCTATTCAAAGTCTTCTACTGTTCCATATGCATTTTTGGATTGTTTTCTCTATTTCAGTAAAGAATTTCATTAGGATTTTAATGGCAATTGCATTGAATTTGTGTATTTTTTTGGCAGTATGGCCATTTTCACATTATTGATTATGCCTATCCAAGAACATGGAATGTTTTTCCATTTCCTGCTTTCTTTCTTTAAGATTTTATAGTTTTCACTAAATAGGTCCTTTACATCTTCGGTTAAGTTAATTTTTTTGAGGTTATTGTAAATGGGTTGTTTTCCTGATTTCCGTTTCTACTGTGCATTGTTAATGTGCAGAAAGACAATTGATTTTTGTGGGTTTATTTTGTATCGTGCTGCTTTGCTGAAGTGGTTTATTATTTCTGTGAGTGGGAGTGGAGTTTTTGGGGTAGTTTAGATATAAGATCATGTATTCTGCAAATAGGGATAGTATAATTTCTTCCTTCACTATGCAAATCCCTTTAAAGTCCTTTTGCCTTATTGCTGTGGCTAAGGATTCTAGAACTATATTGAAGAGGAGTGGAGAGAGTGAGCATCCTTGCCTTGTTCCTGATTTTAGGGGAATTGGTTGTAGTTTTACCCCATTTAATATAATATTGGGTGTTGGTCTATAATATATGATTTTTATTGTTTTACTGTTTTTATTGCAGACAGTGAATTGGTACATCAGCTTCCCATTTGGTAGTAAGTAGTTTTCTGGTTTACTCAGACAGGAATGGAAATGGATGCAAATTATATGTAACTAGCATTTACTTTTTCATTGTGTCAATAATTGATCCCAGTTACAAATTAACTGGGTAAAGTGATATACACAGCTCTTGAGGCAACAAACACAGGTTGACATTTTGGCTCCAATATTTATGAATACACAGTCAAAGCATCTATTTTATGAACTTTGGTGTAACACCTGCAGAAAACAAGGCCTGTCTTTTATGGCATTTAAAATGGATTTACTGAAGAATAATAAATGGTATTCAAAATAAATAATTTTATAATCGAGTAAATTCATATTAGTATTTAAAGAGAAAGAGTAGTAAATTAGATGGCCATAGAGTTAGATAGGTAATTGGTAGATATACTATAGTAACTATGAATGTATAATTCAGTTAATAATACCTTTATTCTGGTAACTCCAAAAAGCATGTATGCAGATATTTGCTGTGTATTTCCATGATATCCAGATACCATGAAATTATCCAGAAACATTGAAGTAACTGTTCATTTTGATTAATTTTAGTCTTAAATGTCTACACACCAAGTTTATTAAATATTTCCACAATGACAGACAAGAGTGCACGGAGATGTAATTATAAAGTGCTAGTATTTGTGTGCTTTGCATAGTCTATTATTTGTATGTGTTTAGGTTATAAAAATGGTAAGATAATTTGTCCATTTACTTTCATTATAGTTGAAGAACAAATACTATGTAAGGCAAATGGCCATTTATTTTACATTTCTACCTTTCTGAATTGGTTATAATTTCTAGCTATTTCCAGATAGAACTCTACAAAACAACAATGAGTTAATATGTGTAGTAGTGTATAAGTCTTTTTGGTTCCCAATGTTACATTTTTTGTGTTAAAAGTAATTAAATTCATATTTTAAAGTTAATAATTACTTAAAAGTCCTAGAAATCAGGTTAAAATATTCTTATCTCCAGCCCTTAATTTTAGCCAGTCAAAAATAACTCAGATGTTCAAGGAGAAAATAAATTATATCAACATAAAACAAATATCTCAGATATTTTCCATATTATAGATTTAAAAAATTGATGTGGTAGCTCAATCAATAATTGAAATGATTGCAATTCAAAACCAGAATGCAAAAATTCTCAAGGCCCCATCTCAAGGAATGAAATGCTGGGCATGGTGGTGTACTCCTGTCAGCCCAGCTGCACAGAAAGTATAATTAGGATATTGTGGTTTAAGCCGGCCAGAGCAAAAATGCAAGACCCTACTTGAAAAATAGCTAAAGGAAGAAGATTCTCAGTGTAGCTCAAGAGGTAAAGTGCCTACCTAGGAAGTATACGGTCCAGAGTTCAAACCCCAGTATAACAAAATTTAAAGATAGAATAGTCAAATGAGATTTTAAAATATTTAAATCAAATCTTGGTCTTTCATTCCTGTCCTTCCTTTTGTCAAATTTTTCAAATGTGTAGCAGAAGTCACCATCAGAGTCATTCATTGGTCGAGAGAAAAGGTCAAATTCTCAGTCATACATTGGAAGACCAATTCAGCTCGACAAAATGCTGATGTCCAAGGTGAAGGTGCCACACACGTTTGTCATCCACTCTTACACCCGGCCAACAGTGTGCCAGTACTGCAAGAAACTGCTGAAGGGCCTTTTCAGACAGGGCTTGCAGTGTAAAGGTAAGGGAGGCTTGACACTGTGTATTTCTCACCAGCTAGTCTCTAGTCGCTAGGTCAATCAAACCCTACCAGAAGTTGATAAATTTGTTTCAGTTTCTCCTTCTAATGAATTTCTTGTTTCTGTTTTACTTTAAAAATGTCATGAGTAGACTGTAGATTCAACTGCCATAAACGCTGTGCTCCAAAAGTACCAAACAACTGCTTGGGTGAAGTGACCATCAATGGAGGTAAGTAACAGATGGCCAGTTTTGTGTGTGTTGCTTGCATGTTACACACTTGATTGGGATCTAATAAAATGTCTTATTTTTACTGTTAAGATGCTTTAATGGAGCCCCAAATCAATATTGGCCCAATTTGGTCCTAAGTTAATGTCAAAAAACCTACATCCCACCTCACTGAATTTTAATAACATACAGAGTTTTTCTTGACCCTTACATGGTGAATAAATAATAGTGAAAATGTAGGTGTCTACATTTTCTCTCCTGACTTTCTTTCTTTATACTTTCATCCCAGCTTACTCATAAATTTGGAACTTTCTGGAAAGTCTACAAATTGTAGTTCTCATCCTATAGTCCTCTGTCCTGTTCCAAGCCCAGAGTCAGAAACTAACTCCAACTAGTTAACTCTAACTCTTTCCTATCTACTAAGGGAGAGTCAGTCTTGTCACCTCGCCTCCCCCCACACACCATGTTCTCTGAATCTGTGATTGAGAATCTGTATCTTGCTTTGAAAAAGTATTTTCAAGTCAGCTGATTTATATAGCGTGTGTATATGTGTATGTGTGTGTCCTATATTTAGAAATACTTTTTGAAAGACGATGTAAATTAGTTTTGAGAGACTTGTAAAATGTGCTGTATCTTGAAACAACAGCTCCTTTTTTGTTTTGTTTGGCCAGGTAGTACTCTGATTGATAGTTACTACAATAGTCAACTTAGAATTGCATAGATTTAATGTAACAGTTTGCCAATTACTCTGCTCAAAAAGAATTGTCTAGAGAACATCAAAAGAACTAGATGAATATCTTTGTTACTAAGAAACTGAAGAAAATAAAAGATTATGTTTGTTATAGAACCAAATATATACCTAGAAGAAGAACAAGAAGCAAGAGAGCTTTTCAGGAAAACATTATTATACCTACTGATTTCTTACATGGAGATTCATGAATTAGTTGTCACAATTGAAAAAAATCTAGCCATCTCCTCACTTTATGTTACATGGAATACTGAGTTTGTTCTGCCCCAGGAATGTCAGTGTATACTTGCTAACTTTAGAGAAAAGTTTTACATGTTGATTATTTTAAATTGCATGTTCCTAGTCAGTGAAATCTGGTAAAATGGGAATTTTTCCAAGCTTGGCAGGTTGGGGTCTCTGATTGATCTGTTTTTCTGGTTTTAAAATGAGTAATTTGCATGAGTTTAGTAATTAAAGTTTTTGCATTACCATCTACTGCATAATCACAGTGTGCAATACAAAATACCAGGTATTTAAGAGCTGCAGCTTATATGACAAGTTTAATACAATGAAATCTATGATTTAAGAAGTTACTGCAATTGTAAGAATCATTGACCTCAAATTTTCCTTCTTGTGAACACTTCTCTCCCTCCCTCTCTCCCTCCACCTCCCCTGCATTCCTTTATTCTGGAGTTGTGCAATGAAATGCAATCATTTCCTGCCTTCTTATACCTATCTAGCATTATTTTGCCTCTCTGCACTGTGCTTTTGAATTCACCTTTGGCTTCTCTTCAGAGCTATTTGGATTGTTTAATGTTTTTATTTAACTTAGGAACATGGAAAATAAGTATCTGTCCGTAAAGTTACATACACACCTTCTCATACATTCATATACTTACGAAGTAAAATGAAAAAGGAAAGGTAATTTCTTCACATGACTGCTTCCAATTAATTTGTTGTAAGAGTGCCTTTCTCCTAAGCTCTGGCTCCAGAATTTCAGGCTTATCTTCATAAGTCAAAATAATGTTCTAGATTTGCTCAGCCCTGGGGCAGAATCTGACGTGGTCATGGAAGAAGGGAGTGATGACAATGACAGTGAACGGAACAGTGGGCTTCTGGATGACATGGAAGAGGCGATGGTCCAAGATGCCGAGATGGCCATGGCAGAAGGCCAGAGTGATGGTGGGGAAATGCAGGATGCAGACCCAGACCAGGAAGACTCCAATAGAACCATAAGGTGAGAGCAGCAATCCCAGTCTCAGCTCAATAGGGAAACACAAGTGACATTTCTTCTTCAAAGTTCTTTGGTATTTAAATCCATTCCAAAAACGTTTAAAGAGTGTGTCTGATGTCAATGTGAATACAATTTATCTTCATACCTTGGATGGGAGCCCTTACAGCTAGTTCTGGCTTCCTGAGAGAAGTGTGGTTTGCATCCCTATCTAGCTTGTTTCATTCCTTGAACAGTTTTCTTTTGCAAGGGAAGACTACTCATTTTTTTTTTTTTGCTGGTCCTTTGCCTTGAACTGTGGACCTAGGCAATGTCCCTAAGCTCCTTTTGCTCAAGGCTAACATTCTTATCACTGTAGCCACTGCACCACTTTTTCTATGATCAGTTGCTTGGGCTGGCTTAGAACTGAGATCCTCAGATCTCAGCCTCTGTAGCTAGGATTACAGGTGTGAGTCACCAAGCAGCCCAGCAGGACTACTCACCAAAAATTCTACTACATTTATTTATTTGTTTGTTTATTTATTTATTTATTTTTATTGGTCATGTGGCTTGAACTCTGGGCCTAGGCACTGTTCTTCAGCTCTTCAGCTGAAGGCGAGCACTGTACCACTTGAGCCACAATTCCATTTCCAGTTTTCTGGTGGATTAATGGAGATAAGAGTCTCATGGACTTTCCTGCCCTGGCTTGCTTTGATCCTTGATTCTCAGATCTCAGCCTTCTGAGTGGCTAGGATTACAGGAGAGACATCAGCGACCAGCTATTTTTATTTATTAATTCAAGAGTTCTTGTATAAGAATGTGAAGATGGGCATAGGCCTCCTTAAATACTCTCTAATAACACACACAAAGATTTGAAGGTAATCCAAGAAAGAAAGTATGGAAGTTGTGCAGAAGAGATAGAAGCCATGCTGAGGGGGGGGGGGGGGGGAGAGAGACAGAGACAGAGACGGAGAGACAGAGAGAGAGAGAGAGAGCGAACACCCCAGGGCAAGGGCTTACACTCAGGACCTGGATGCTGTTCCTTAGTTATTTTTACTTGCAAGATTGGCATTCTACCACTTGAACCACTCTTCTAACTTTTTGATGGCTAATTTCACAGACTGAGCTGGCTTTGAGTTGTAATCCTCGGATCTCCATCTGTTGAGTAGCCAGGATTACAGGCATGAACCACTGGTGCCTGGACAGATTATAATTTTTTTAATTTTATTTTACTGTAAAGATACTGTTCAAAGGAGTTACAGGTACATAAGTGAGTTAATGAGTACATTTCTTTTTAATGAAACTATCCAGAGACTAAAACTTACGTTGAAAAATGGAATCTATAAATGACTGATATTGGCTCTAATATGTCATGAAAATCCACTAAACTTGGCTGTGAGATTCTGAACACTGCAATCTCAGATATCTGAGATAATCATTTCCCTTTGTTTACCTCAAAACTGAGCTAGCACAATATAGTCAACCTGAAAGTGCCAGTGCTTGTTACATTTTACTGCCTTTAGAGTTAGAATGTACCTGAAGTACCTGCCACTCTTCGAAGTAAGCCACGTTCTGACACAGAACCCCAACAGTACCGAAAATGGGATGTGAGGGGGTTTTTTGTTTTTGTTTTTTAACCTTGAAATAAGTAAAATAATGTTCCCTTCATTCTGTATCTATAAATATTTTTTCTCCTAAAATATTTTGTCTTTTCAAGTCCATCAACAAGCAACAATATCCCTCTCATGAGGGTAGTGCAGTCTGTCAAACACACAAAAAGGAAAAGCAGTACAGTAATGAAGG
The DNA here is from genome assembly GCF_019054845.1 of Dipodomys spectabilis. Classification (NCBI taxonomy): domain Eukaryota; kingdom Metazoa; phylum Chordata; class Mammalia; order Rodentia; family Heteromyidae; genus Dipodomys; species Dipodomys spectabilis. The sequence goes on from NW_024870715.1 coordinate 2,473,611, forward strand.
AGGGATGGATGGTCCACTACACAAGCAAGGACACTCTGGTAAGGTGTTCAGCCAGCCTTTTCCACCTGTGTGTGTGTGTGTGTGTGTGTGTGTGTGTGTGTGTGTGTGTGTGTGTGTGTGTGTGTGTGTGTGTGTGTGTGTGTGTGTGCGCATGCACATTTATGCCTCTTTGATTTAGAGGCAGAAATAGAAAAAAAGATGACTATTGTATACTTCTTGAATTCTCAGTTAAATGTTCATTTTAAAACACGCATTCAAGAATGTAGTAAACCATAATTTGTCAACTTATATAGATTTTTTTCCTATAGTTGATGGATGAGTTTGTGTCCCCAACAGTGAATAAAACATTTCAAAAACTGAACTAATTGATGAGTGGTGATAGGCTGATTTTTCAGTCATCTGTAGTGCTTTTCTCATTTCCTCTTATCAAGGGGGTCCTAGAGTTTCTTTAGATAAATACACGCATAGTATAATGCTTATCTATACTCTCAACCTTCTTACTGGGAAAAGACATGCATGAATTACCCTAGTAATCAATTGCATACTGGCTGCCCAGTTCATCTTGGTCATGTTGTAAAATATTTAATGTATATTTAATATATCTGACTAGTTTGAGAATGGCTATAGGCAAGCCTCAAAATACTATTAGGCCTTGGGTCTAAAGATGGTAATTCACACACACACACACACACACACACACACAAAAACACACACACACACTCGCACATATACACCACTAAATCATGAAGGATTTGTCTAGAATGAACAAAGAACACATGAACAAATCCTACCTGCTAGCCCTGCAGTGAGCTTAAGAGAAGGTCAAATGCATTTGACTGACTTGGTTAAAGTGATCCCATGGCCCATGAAGTCAGCCTGCCTTCTAGTTCTCTCATGACATTCAAAATGCTTCCATTGCTAATGGAAGCCAAAATACCTAGCTGAATCAGTGGAGCATTTCTTATGTTTTCAAATGATGATCATTATTAAACATCATTTTTCCAGGTAAGCCTTGCTTTATTACAGACTACAATTCCACATTTAGCTCTTTAAGCAGGCAAGTAAGTTTTAAAATATCACTTGCCATTTACGCAGTGCCTCCCTAGGTTCCCAGGACTTCATGAGATATGAATACATCATCTCCTTTATTGCTCTAGTCCTCTGTTGCAAATGTAGAATATTTGGTCATTAATTAGCTTCTAGACTCAAACTGTAACTGGATGTACCTGGCCCAAAGCCTATGCCCTTTCTACCATCAAATCCAATCTTCCTGCTAAGAAAATGATCCAGAGTCTAACTTCTATTGCAGCGGAAACGGCACTATTGGAGGTTGGACAGCAAATGTATTACACTCTTCCAAAATGACACTGGAAGCAGGTACTACAAGGTAAGGGAGTTTGTCTTCCATCTTGGTTTTCTCATGGGACTTCAGAGTAATATGAAGCATACTCACAATGTGACTAATTCTGTTCTTCCTCTAAGACATAGTTTTTGTTCCTCTGTAGTTTACTGATTTCTTAAGAACAACATTGTAACTTCTTCATTCATCTATGAGTCTCATGTTTCCCTAGAGAAGACTTATGGGCCTATAGGCTGGTAGGGAAGGGAAAGAAGGCTATATTTAAATATTTTAGCAGTGTTGTGTTTTAATTGAAGTATTAGAGATCACAAGATGAGCTAAAAGAAAATTGCTGAAATCCATTCCTGCGAGCACATGCTTGCTGATATTTACAGGGAACAGTTTTCTCTAGAGAAGTACTTGGCAGAAATTTTCATTCTATCCTTTCATAGTAAATTATACAGATGTGTCATAATATATTACCAAATAAAACAGCTCCAAGAGACAATCATAGGGAAAAACATTTGATAACTTCTATGTGAATGAAGACATGTTGAACAACTTCGGCATAGTTGATTGAAGGGGGGACGAAGAAATGCCCTTAGTTATCAAATTAAAATTATTATTTCACACATTATTATTACTATTATTTAAGTATAGTTGTAGGAACACAGGGCCTCAGGTTTGTTAGACAAGTGTTCTACCACTTACCCAACCAACCCCGTAAGCTTCAGTTGTTTTACAAATAAGGTTTTGTGCTTTTGTCAGATCATTTTCCTAGTACCTACAGCCTCCTGAAATGACAAGCATGGGCTACCTGTCTTGTTTTGTTGAAATGAGGTCTCACTAAATTTCTGCTACAGTTAGCTTGAAATCATAATTCTTCCAATCTCTGCCTCCAAAGTAGCTGAGTTTGCAAGTATTTATCAGCCAATACAAGTTAGTAGTTCGTTAGTCACTTCATGATTCCTGGGAGACTGTGGCAGTGAATCTTTTAAATACTTAAACGACTTCACAAACAACTAATCTTAATACTAATTGCTTTTCTTTCCTCCCTAAAACTATTGTCTTGGCTGTGTTATTATATCACATTGACATGTTTTGAGTCAAACCATGTTTCACTGAAGAATTCTAAAGAACAATTAAAATTTCAAAGTACATAACCCAAATGCATTTCAAAATTGTGGCAATTTCTTCTCACAGTTTAAAAAACTTTTGGTTCATGTTCCAAGGCTTGGATTCTCAGGTAGACTCAGATCCATTATTGTTAGTCATTCCTTTTACTGTGATATGAGTATTATTTTTAAAATCACTCATTTTATATTCTAGAAAAGATTGATAAAAGGTTTCCAATTATATAAGTATTTTAAAGTTTTGTTTCTTAATATGTCTTCTCTAGAAAAATATTTGCTATAAATGTTGAATATTTGGAATGACATTTTTCACATGTTCTTGGTATGGATTTTATATAAAATTTTACTTTCTTTCTTTCAATAAACTACATGTAGCACATTCTTCCTTCCACAGGAAATTCCTTTATCAGAAATTTTATCTCTGGAACCAGCAAAATCTGCAGCATTAATACTCAGCGGAGCTAATCCTCATTGTTTTGAAATCACCACGGCAAATGTAGTATATTATGTGGGAGAAAATGTGGTTAACCCCTCCAGCCCCCCACCGAATAACAGCATCTTCACCAGTGGCATTGGTGCAGATGTGGCCAAGATGTGGGAAACGGCCATCCAGCATGCCCTCATGCCTGTCATCCCCAAAGGCTCATCTATAGGCACAGGATCCAACTCTCACAGTGAGTCTCCCAGTTCTCACTGACCAGCCTGCCTCCCTAGCTGTGAACCTAGCACTTTACCTGCCTTCCCCAAGCACAGAGTGAGAGAAGACTCCTTGTTGTGGGTCTAGTTTGTTGGAGAATAAAGAATCTCTAAATACAAACAACAACACATACTAAGATATTTATTAAATTATCAAATTATTTTCTTGTCATTATATTATTTTAAATTTTTCATAAAGTCATGTATATTTTTGTATATTAAGCAACTATAGACATGTAGAGCTCTTGGTCATAAAAGAAGTCATCTAGTCAGTTGGAGCTTGACTTGGCATAATAAATAATAATAATAATGAGAAAAATTGTTTTTCAAAAATGCAACAGGATCGAGTTTCTAAAAAGAAGTTTCAAAGATTATTTTTACCAAAGTATGATTTGATATTACAATATAATACTCCTGCACGATAATTTTATTTATAGCCAACATATTAATAAAACATTTATGTCTATTTGGTGCTGAGTACTCATATGAGACCTCTATTTTATTTTTTTCCATATATATTTTTATTATAAAAATACTGTACAGAAGGGTTACAGTTACATGATTAAGGTAATGAGTACATTTCCTATCGAGCATAGTTACCTCCTTTATTTTTCTACTACCATCCCTTTTTAACGCAGTCTAGGATGTCTTGTAACTCACAATCTTTTTTTCTTTTTTTTTTTGAGATCTCTATTTTAATGCCTCAAACAACTCCCATAAGTTGAGGACTTTCCTATTTTGCAGGTCAGAAATTTAGTCTCTAGAAAGATCAAGTGACATAAACTCATAGAATAGCTGCCATGTAGCAAAGGCCATATTTAAAACCAAGTCATTTTCCCTCCAAGATCTACACTGATAAAGTGCTATTTTTAAAAACCAACTCTAGACTGAGTTTGTAATTTTAAAAAAGAAAGATTTTAAAAGACATTTTCCTAGAAGAAAGTAATTGCTGTGATTTATTTAAACCTGGTACTTTAAAAGATTGATGAATGTGTTTACTTGTTATGCTATTACCTCTGTAACTGATGTGTATGTGTATGTGCCTCTGTGTGTGTCTTTTTAACATTTATTTCCAGAAGATATCTCGGTCAGCATTTCGGTATCAAATAGCCAGATTCAAGAAAATGTGGTGAGTATATATCTGATCATATAAGTCTTAGCCAGGCACTGGTGGCTCACACCTGTAATCCTAGCTAATCAGGAGGCTGAGTAGTTCATAGCCAGCTAGGGCAGGAAAGTCCCAGAGACTCTTATCTCCAATAAACCACCAGAAAACCAGAATTGGTACTGTGGCTCAAGTGGTACAGCGCTAGCCTTGAGATAAAGAGCTCAGGCAAAGTGCCTAGGCCCAGAGTTTAAGCCCCATGACTGACAAATAACAATAATAAAAAAATAATAATAGTAATAAAAATATTAGTAATGTGGTTACTAGAAAATAAAACAACAAAAAAACAGCAAAATGAGTACTAGGAAACTGGTACTAGGAAGGTGTGTATCAGATGTCAAGGGAGAGGGTAGATGAATGAAGCAAAGAATGGGGGAAGAATGTAGTCAAAACATTTAATGTATATCCTATGAAACTACAAGGGAAGGGTTAGGTTAGTTGGGATGGAGTATAATGAAAGAGTGACAACTGTCAAGATGCATTGTACTTATGAAATGATTTGTTGAATGGTATAGATATGTATATATGCATAGATACCCAAATGTAATCCTTTCTCACTTCTTACCTCATTTTGTGAGCCAGAGGTTTAGTTGTTGGACCCATTGTTATTGTGGAACTAAAAGGCAAGATATATAGACTGCTTTGAGTTTATTTCTTAAAGAATAAAGTACAAAAAACTCTGCTCTCCCTACTTATATCTTTACATGCTTTACTAGGTTGGCATAAGTGAAACAAAAAGTCAAAAGATCAACTAGAGATCTGGTTAAATCAACTTGAGCTGTCTGTCTCAAAGTTGATGTCTACAGACCTCAGGTGCTGCTGTTGCTTAGTTGGACAGAACGTTGGGAAAGTTAGATTATTAGAAAGCCTATGGAGAAATTTGTAGAGCTGTCGAATCACTGAACTCTGTTCACCCACCTTTGGAGGAGGGGATTAAAAAGAGTAATAGAGGAGAATGAATATATTGAAGTACATTTAATGAATGTATATAAATGTGAAGTAACTCATTACTGTGTCCAATTTAATATAAGCCAACTAAAAATAACTGCATATGGGCTGGGAAAGTGGCTCAGTGGTAGAGTGCTTGCCTTATATGCAGGAGGCCCTGGGTTAGATTCCTCAGCACCACATAAGCAGAAAAAGCCAGAAGTGGTGCTGTGGCTCAAATGGTAAAGCACTAGCCTTGAGCTAAAGAGCTGAGGGGCAGTGCCCAGGCCGAGTTCAGTCCCGACGACCAACAAAAATAAATAAATAAATAAATAAATGCATAGAGTAGCTTGGGCTCAGAATGATGAAATACAAATAATGTTTTCTTGTCTCCAGAAAATTTTATACATACTCTGTGAACACTCCATTGGAGTTACACAATGGAGACAACTTTTAGTTGTTTTCTAAGGACAAAGAACAGGAATCAGGGCAAGATAGGACTTACAGAGGGAATAATGTAGTGCCAAAGACCTTTTCTTAGAAAGAGCAAAGAGTGGAGGACAGTGAGAAAGTGCTAAGGTAGGATGTGCTACTGTAGGAATGCATAGAGTAAAAAAGACTGTGCTAGGTTTCCATGAGTATGTTCATCTCATTGCAGAGAGAAAAACTTAAATTGAAACCCTGATTTATTCAGTACTCACAATTTCAGAGAGAAAAGAACAGGCTTTGAGAGCTTGTTACCTGTAGAAGTAATAAGAATCACCTGGCTATACTTCTCATCTGAGAATCTCCTAATTAGCTGTCTGTTTTTGTACTGTCCAGGGATCACTCACTAGGTCCAGTCTTCTGTTTCCAGGTCAGATTCAGCAGGATGTGGTGGTAACAAAGAGCCTTAGCATTCTAGACAGAGATGAATTAAGGATCAACAGATATAAGACTGGGATCTATGTGTCTTTTACATAACTAACATAGCCATCATTGTAGGCAAATCCCTCATAGATGACTTCGTATAGTTTTAGGTGTCCTTCCACTCTATTGAAATATATTCGATGGCATGTTAGAACATCTCAAGCAAGTAGGACCAAAGCAGCTTTGAAAATACAGTTACATTAATTGGAATTGAATATTATAGTCATTGAAATTTTGCTTAGCATTTACAACTGAATATTTTGAAATGGTTACTATTATTTAGAACACATTTTTGAAATAATTTGTTGTGATTAATGCTTGTTCCCTCTCCTCTTTGTGTTTCATGGGACTTGTACCTTTAGGACATCAGCACAGTATATCAGATTTTTCCTGATGAAGTACTAGGGTCTGGACAGTTTGGAATTGTGTATGGAGGTAGGTTACTTCAGTAGGAATTCTTATTAGCTTAAATTTTTGGCTATCTGTGTGTTGAAAGCAATTATTTTAGCCAGATGCTGGTGGCTCTTATTATAATCTTATCTACTCATGAGACTACAAACTGGCTGGAGATAGGAATATTTTCTATATTAAACCAATCAATATCCTAAATATCTGAAAATGTGTACATCTTTTCATGCTCCAGTTTATATATAGCTTACATTATGACTGACTTCAATGTATCTTATATAGCATAATGGAACTATACAAAAGAAATCTTATGGATATCAATCAATATTCTTCAAAAAGATGAATTTATTTACTGAACTCTTTTATTAATCCTACATATGCTTTTGTAAATTTTGATAATATTTAGTGCAGAAGATAGTAACCATATGCTAATGATTCTTGTTTTAATTTTAAAGGAAAACATCGTAAAACTGGAAGAGATGTAGCTATTAAAATAATTGATAAATTGAGATTTCCAACAAAACAAGAAAGCCAGCTTCGTAATGAGGTTGCAATTCTTCAGGTAAATTCCTTGATTCTCTTTTAAGGGATGTCAGATTGCCTTCATTTCCACCAAACAAGGAAAAATTACGCAAATATACACAGTGTAAACATTTAACAATTCGAAATAATAGGAAAGGCAGAGCAGTATCAAGTACTGCTTGAGTGGTCCCTTTCCTGAGAGCAGGCAACACATTTTCCTTAGGAATTTGGTTCTAGATCTTCATTAATTGGTCATTTGCTCCTAATAGACATGCTTATATGTCTTCTATGTCATGTAATGCCTTATATTACAAATGACTTTTCATAAGTACCCCTCCTTTATGCTGTGATAATTATATGAATTGGATATATAACTGTCAACGTGTCATGTCCACAAGGAAGAAGTGTCTAAGAATCAGATTATCTTGATATCATTAATCTCCTCTTTGTCTCTCTCCCTTTTAGATGTTCATGTGAGGTATCACTTAACTCTGCTCATTAATAACAGTCTCTTCTAATGACCATCCCTTTTCCAACCACAGTTTATTAATAGAAGTTATTATGTGTTAGATACAGGGTGAATAATCATTGAAACTTTTTTCACAGACCAAACAGAAACTGAGACCTTAAATTTGGTTGTTCTATTTATCCATTATAATACTTTAGACCATTGAGAAATGCCAAATTTTATACAACTTTTATTAAATCTCACATATTGTACTTCTTCATCCATTGCTTTATTTAATTAATATTTATTACACTTAATCAATAAGTTTAAAAGATACAATTTGATCAAGTCAGGATGGTATAGGCCTGTCATCCCAGCATTCAGGGAGCTGAAGGAGAAGGATTGCTAGATTGAGGCCTGGGCTATGTAATGAAATATTATCAGGAATAAAAGGAATGAGGAAGGAAATGAGGAGGGAAAAAAGAGAGAGGGAGAAAAGGAAAGAGAGGAGGAAGAAGGGATAGAGAAAAGAAAATGAGAGAAATGTGATTTTTTTACTCTAAAGATTCTCATATCTATAGACATCAACCACAAACTCATTTTTGTACATAGAAAAATGAGACTTTCCTAGGAATCATAATTTTTCAAAATGGTATTTTTTATTGTTATTATCTTTAAGTAGTTTTACAAAGGCATTTTGTACCTTTGAACCACAAAAACAACACACAGAATTCTTTATAGTACTGTTTGGGGGAAAGAAAGTAATCACTTAAGGGCTGGGAAGATGGCTCAGTGGTAGAACACTTGCCTTGCATGCATGAGGCCCTGGGTTCGATTCCTCAGCACCACATAAGCAAAAAGAAAAAAGCCGGAAGTGGCGCTGTGGCTTAAGTGGTAGAGCGCTAGCCTTGAGATGAAGACCTGAGGGACAGCACCCAGGCCCAGAGTTCAGGCCCTACGACCGGATCCCCCACCCCCCAAAAAAGTAATTACTTAAGATGACAATTTATAAATAGCACAGTAACCATTCGCACAGAGGGAACAAAGGAGGAGATTCTTAAGAGAGGATACAGTTGCTCAATAGCTATGCATAAATGATGCTTATTGAAATGAACTTCAAGAAATGGAAACAACAGCTTTTTCTTACTATACTGTTGGCAGCTATTTCTTTTTTCTATTTTCTTCCTTTGGTTTATTCCCTTTTGTCATTGTATTTTTTATTTTGGTGTCCTTTATCTTGTATATGTTTATCTGGTTTGGGGAGGGAAAGGGAAATCACAGAAATGGTGAGACAAGGGGTGAACCCATCCAACAGTGATACTCACTAGACACAATGTTGGAAATGAACTTTACAACCTGAGGGGTAAGGGGGTTGGAATGGGGAAAACGTGGGCGAAAATGAAGGAAGGGGTAACATTGTTCAAAAAGAAATGTACTCATTCATTACCTGACTCATGTACCTGTAACCCCTCTCTATATCACCTTTGCAATAAAATGTAAATTTTTTAAAAAGATGACAATCTATGGAACCACTACAAAACTAGCTTTTTAGGAAAAAAAAAACCTGTTCTTAACTTGTCAATACAAAGCTGCAAATAAGATCTGAAAGTTTCTAAAACCTGATCTTGTTTCCACTCCAATGTTGTCTCCCAAGGCAGTTTCTTTAACAGAGAAGGAACCTCTGAGTTAGCATGAGTGTTAGAAATGGAGCCTGAGAGGAATTTCATGATTTACCTGGCTTTGTCATTCTGCACTTGATTGCAGTTGTGAATGGCCTTTTATTAGTTCTTCTGAGTTGTTAGTTCTCTGTTGTATCAGCTACTGGTTTTGAAATGAGATAGAAAAATTAATGAATTATTCCTGACTATAAGGTGTGTCCTGTCTCCTCATCTGAAGTATTAGAGCCAAACAATGACTCAGGATTCCTAAGCAGAAGTGAAAAAATTTTATGATCTGCTTTTTTATACAGAAGTAATATGAAAGCCAGAGTCTTCCCCTTGAGGATATGAAGACAAAGGGACATGTTTCCTGTTGTAGCTTGAAAAGTACATCGTCCTTGTTACTGTCACAGAACCATACCACCTCCAGTCATCCTTTGCCTCATTAATAAAACAGGGATTAATTGAACACACATCATGAACAAGCACTGTTGGAGACTCAGTCCATAGAGCTTTGCACTCAAGCAGCTATGCAATTAGTTGCATGTTTGCAACAAATGAAGGAAGCAGATAGTGCAGATTCATAGTGCAAACCAATAAATCAATAAAATATTCCTTGCCTTTTGTTCCAAAAAAATGGTCATTTCCTTCATGGAGTAAGATTAAATGTACAATTTCTAGATGATCAAGAATGATTAGAGAAGAGATAATTATATAGAAAACCAGAGAATAGTATTGCTAAATGTGGATGGGAAGAGAAATTTTTTTCAAACTGAATATTATCTTTTTTAGTCATGAAGAAATAAATTCTTTTTCTAGAGACACATTTGCAACATGTAGGTATTTCCTATTTGCAAATTGAAAGTATTTCCTACTTTCACTGTATACTGAAAAGGTAGTTTGAATTTGCTTCATCTAATTTGTTTACAGTATTTCTTCCCATATTCCTTTGTTTTATTGAACAAAGAATTTTCATGAATTTTTTTAAAATTTTATTGTCAAGGTGATGTACAGAGGGTTTACAGTTACATAAGTAAGGTAGTGATCACATTTCTTGTCTAACTTGTTACCCCTTCCCTCATTTTTCTTCCTCTTTTCCTCCCCCTCAATCCCCCCCTACAAGTTGTACAAATCATTTCCAACATATTGTCCTGTGAGTATTGCTGTTGCATATATATGTTCCCCCTTTGTCTGCTACTCGATATTCTGAGTCCAGGAGAATGACAATTCAAAGCCAACATGAGCAGAAAAGTCTTCCATAGTCCATCTTCAGTTAACCAGCAAAATACCAGACTGGGGATGTGGCTCACATGGTAAGGCACTATCTGTGTGCCAGCAAGGCAAGCGAAGTCTCAAGGGTCCCTGAGTTCAAACTCTGGTACCAATTTTTAAAAATTGATCAAAATAGGAAGTGTTTTTTGAAATCACTATACCCAAGATATTTTTGAATTAGAAGAGTGATCCTTAATAACATATTTTGAAAATTTGTTCTATGTCTACATATACACATCTTACAAGTAAACATACTTTTTCCCATATTAGTAATCCTGGGAAGCTTCATAATTAAGACCTTATTTAATTTTGAAAATAGGTCAGTTAAAGTTTTTTTTTTTTTTGCCTGTAAGATACTGTAATTTGATCTTTTTGGGTTATAATGTTGATCTAATTTACTTACTCTTGTTCCCATTTTTCTTTAAGCAGCTCCACAGAAAGATAACCTAGCATTATAATAGAATGGTTTGCTTGCTGGAGCATTGCTGACATCTAAATATAGAAGCTGCAACAGTGATATGACTTGTTAAAATTTACACTGAAATCTAACTCCAAACCTAAATTGGATTTATGTGTTCATGTCTCCAGCCAGGTAGATAGCACAGAATGAAGCAGTTTCCCTGATGTATCGCCATTTCACTGTGTTTGATATCAAATAGAAAAAAAAAAGTCCAGTTACTTAATCTGGTTTTGAATTTTATGTGCAGTGAGATTGTTTTTGATATACAAATTCTTATTTCTTTAAGGGGTGTTTCTTTGTGACATCTGCATACATGCATACAAATTGTCCTAATCAAAATTGCCCTTTTACCACTCTCCCTTTTCCCCTTTTGAAAACAATTTCAACAGGTATCATTGTTCTATTTCATTCATGCAAATAAGCTACTTTGGCCATATTCACCTTTATTTACCCTCTCCAGTCACAATCCTCACTTCCTGTGGTACCTACCCACTAAAGAGCCTATTTTTTTCTATCATTCATTTTGTTTCAATGTGTATTACTTGTATAAGAGGTTTCACCATATCATTGCAAACATGCAAATATTATATAAAGCATACCAACCCTCTCTCTTGCACTTTTTCCTCCTGTCTCCTTGTGTATCTATACTTTAAATCTTGCCTTCACCTAAGTACTAACCTAGTATGCCCTCAGCCTCTTCAGCTACTTCTTCTACCTGTCCTATCAATCATGCCTACGATGATCCAGTCTACAAGGAAATGATTTTTTTTAATCTGGGTTTCATATAGATGCTGCAGAACAGGGGCTGAGTGATAATATTATTTATTTTCTTAGTTTCATTTCCCACTGGAAGAAGGCCAGCCCTCTCCATGTACAAAAGTCCTATCATTTAAGCAGTCTAACTCCTGGAGCTATTGCTTAAATGCTTTTGTAATACTTAGCAATTCTGCAACCTCTGTTGCATTGCAATAATATTGGTATAAAACAGCAAGACTGATAGGGAACTTTCCCTTCTCTAGCATTCAGCCTCAGGTTTTTCACTTTACTCCACCCGAGGGTTCATATACTTTACATCCTATTTTTAGCACAAGATAGTGGCTCACACTTTTTTCCCAATTCTGCCCACTCCCAACCTCTCTACTCTAAGCCACACAAAATAACAAGGTAGAACTTCCCATTGTTTAGATTATTAAAGGCTAACAGAGAGGGAGAAAAGTGAAGATACCTTTCCAGTTATAACTCTTCTTTAGCTCTATATTCTTTTCATTAAGTTACCTTGGCATTAATTATTTATGGGACTATCCACAGCAGTGTCCCCTGCTATAGCAGTAGTCAGATGCTACCCTTCTTTACTTCAGTGGGATACGCAACATTCAGCTGTTTCTACAAACCCAGTGAATTTTGAGTGTCTCTATGCTTGTATAGCAAGCTGTAAGCATTTATCATATGGGCCACTCCACCTCACATGAAATTACATGGCAAATTTAAGATTTCATTCTTGTCAGTAATCTTCCTTGTTTACAGATTTATTACCCATGGTCTACACTAATCGTGATCAACGCTAATGGTAAATTTTAAACAAAAGAAATTTGTAAAACAATTTTTAATTTCCACATGCATATTACATAGTTCATTTGATGCAGAGAAGTTCCTGGGCCTATGGTATCATCAGTTGTTCTCATTTTTTTTGTAATCTTCTGAGTTTTTCCCTGTGAAAATAGTGCTCACAATGCAAGGTAAAAGTTACAGTATTTCTCCTGAGCCAAAAACAAACAAAAAGGCCCCTAAGAATTGTAATATTATTAAGTTGAGGTATAAAGTGAAAATTTTAGGTTTCTTGAACAGTGGTGCATCGTTAGTGGAAGTGAGTGATATTTATGGAAAAAAATAAATCAAACATCTGCAGTATACTACAGAAATCTGCAGTATACCAGAGAAAATGGTGAACAATCACTATTTTTTCTCACCGGGTGCTGTTCTCTATGGAACCATCTGCCTGTGGACACCAAGGTTCCATATACCTCTTTTCTTTTACCCATTTCCTCAATCTCCTGGCTGGTTCACAAGTTGTTACAGAATAGCTGAGTCTCAACATATGAGAACAACTCCAAGTTGCTTTTCCTTGAGACATGAGCAAACACTCGGACTAATCTAGACTGATCTAGAGTATACTTTATTTTTTAGGGAAAGAAATACTGAGAGAAATACAGTCTTGGGTGGTAGCAAAATTAAGTAGATCCTCACAATTTGGATCTTAAGGGAGAACACTTATATATGGTTACAACAAAAGGCAGAATATACTTAGTTTGTCTTAAGCTAATATCAAAGTGTAGCACATTACTGGCACCAGGGCTTTGTAAAACTCCACTTATTACTCCAATGGTTTGGCCTACTTACAGTGTCCTGTGAAACTATACAAGAAAACCTGTGTAGTATTATTATAGGACAATCAACTGAAGTTACAACTGAAGACAGCTGCAACCCTGTAAGGCTGTTATTAGTCTTCAGGAATAGATACTTTCTTCCATCTGGAAATAAATTAAAACAAACAGTAGATTGTGAAAAAGTAGACATATTAATATTAAGTATTGATTATGAGATTGGGTGATGGTATATGGACTTTATATTATCCAAACCACTTTTCAATATTCTTAAATATGTTGATATACAAATAAATAAATGAGGAATAATTTTATTACTTATGCTTATGGCCTCTTGTCCTCAGTTTTGAAAAAAAGATCTTCTGTTTTTGCTCTAGAATTGAGGAATGAGGTGGACTGGGCAAATAATGTAGGATTTGTGTGATGTGATAAGCAGTATAGTCCTCCAAAGATATGCACTCCCAGAACCAGTAATTTTTATTGCAAAAGGGACTTTACACATGTAATAAAAATAAGAAGAGTAAGATTCCTTTAAAAAGGAAGATTAGCTTGAATTATCAAGATGGGTCCTAACTAATCATCTGATACCTTAAAAGCAGACGATTTTCTCCTGCTAGAAGTAAAAGAGACAGAGCAAAAGTTGAAGGAGTATTGAAATGTGTTGACTCAGTGCACGGCAAGAAGATAAGAAATTAGGATGCCTCCAGGGAGCTTAGCTTGGATCACAGCCAACAAGGAAACAGGGAGCTCACCTCTGTAGCCCAAATAACTGGAGTCTGACAACAGCCTAAATGAGCTTGGAAACAAATTCTCCCTCTGAGCCTCCAAATAAGAGAACAGCTTGCTAATAACTTGTTTTCAACAATGTCAATAGAAAAAACACCAGAATTCATTAGATTTCTGACCTACAGAGTGGGAGGAATGCTTTTGTGTTGTTTTTAATGTACACAAGCAGCAAAGGAATGATGGAGGCTGACAAAGGTTTACTTTGTGATAGCTCATGTCTAATCTGATGTACCCTCTAATGGGTAAAAGTCAAAACGAATTTTTTTCTTTATGTTTACTGCAAACTTTATTAACAAACTTCACAGGGAAATTTGAGTCAGATCTTTTTTTAGTTCCATGAAACTTTTCTAATAATAATAAGAAATAACCTTGACTATGTATTATGCACAATTCCAACTATTTTGTATGCATTAAACAATAAGCCTTCATTATTAGGTACATTATTATTCCATTTTACATATGAAGAAATGGAAGCGCCTTAGAGAGCCTAACTTATGCAAGTCAAGAGGCTAGAAAAAATAGGATTGAAATTCAAACCCAAGCATACTGTCTGCAATTACTAGCTTCTGATCTTATGGCTTTCTTTATAGCCATGCCTTTTCTGGGCTAAGTCAGACACCCAAAGAAAGGAAGGGGTTGAAAGGCTTTTCTGAACTAAAGGGAAGTGGGCATAGTGATCTATATCACCTAAGCAGCCCATTTGCAATTCTTTACTCTTCATCTTCAGGAAAGAAGTGACAGAAAAAGCCTTTCTCACTGCTTAGTGAGAATAAGCAGTAGAAGAAATATCCAACCATGACCCTTAGTGATAACTTTCTTAGTACCTTTGAGATCAATACTTATTGACAATTCATAAAATAGTGCAAATCACCTCAGTATGTAGAAAATTGTAAGTTTCTTCCTATCAAAGATGGGAAAAGCTTGCCAAAAGTGTGGCCAATCCTGGTAAATATTTAAGCATTGTACCTGGAAAATAAAAGACATTGACATAGTCCTGGCATTAGGGAATCATTTTGCTACTCACAGGATGCCATCTCTATTTCTCAAATCCATATGTATGATGGTAATTTATCAAAATGTTCTCTGTCATCCTTAGATCCATCATGAGAATCCTGATATTCAGAATGAAGGTCTTTTTTTTTTCGTTTGCACCTTTTTTTCTTTTTTTGGTGGAATTGAATTTTGAATCCAGAGCCTCAACTGCTAGACAAGACCCCAGTACCACCCAAAGTCCCACCAAGTCTCAAAAGGCTACAGCTAAGACGCTAGAGTGAACAGATGAGGAGGTTACTCCCTGAAGTTTAGAAGTCAGGTAGCAGTAGGAGGTGAAGGGGAAGATCATGTTCAGGACAACTGTCAACTCCCTTACCTGATGATCATCCATCATTCACCAACAGAGGAAATGTCAGAAGAATAAGTTTGGGTGGAGAGACACTTACTAGTTGTGAGTGTTCCTAGTGAATACATAGGAGTAAAGATTTTGGAATTTAAGAGAGCTTAGCCTATCAATCCGGATATTAATTTTAACAAACATTGCTGTAATCATCTGCTCTCTGCGAGGTGGCTTTTCAACATCTTTCAGGGCATTACAGGCTACTTCCCTTTCGTTCAGCATTAGGGGGATTATGATTTTTAGGACCATTAAGTGAGGCAGAAATTGTAAGAAACTATAATTAGAAAATGGATAAAATGGTGTGCTTTTTTCCTCAGCTCTGCAAAATTGGCAGAAATGGCAATCAGCAAAGCTATTGCTTGAGTGCTGTGACTTTGAGAAAGAAAGCTCGCAACTCATGCTCTCAGCAATGGCATATTCTTCCATTGGCTCTTGTTTGCTGATGAGAATTTCGATTCTGGTTTCAGAATTTTTTTTTTAATCAGTCATGAGGCTTGAACTCTGGGCATGGGCGCTGTCCTCAGCTCTTCAGCTCAAGGCTAGCTCTCTACCACTTGAGCCACAGTGCCATTTCCGGTTTTATAATGGTCAATTGGAGATAAGAGTCTCATGGACTTTCATTCCCCAGGCTGGCTTTGAACTGTGATCCTCAAATCTCAGCCTCCTGAGTAGCTAGGATTACAGGCATGAGCCACTGGCACTTGGCACTGGATTCATCACTTTTCAGTTTAATTTTCCCCATCTTGATATGAGGCAAAGTCACTGAGTCCTTCCATAGACAATAGTCAGAAGTCCTATATCAAAACTGCATTAAAGCCCCCTAAATCTATTCATGTCACAAATGATTGCCTAGAATAGTACTACAAGTATAAGATGAAAATTCAAAGGGAAAAATATTGAAATAGAGCTCAGTGTATGGAATAAAGCATCAACTCCATTTTTATAGTAAACTAACACTAGTAGTACTAGGTAAGTATTCATTTCAATGCTAAAGAATATGACCTAGTATCTCTGCCTGTTATTTCTGCTAAGCTGGAGGCAAAGATGAGGAGGATTGTGGTTTGAAGCCAACCCTACCCCTCCCCCCAAAAAATGCTAGTATGATTCTGTCTCAACATACAAGTCAAGTATGGGGGGTTGGGGTCTGTGATTCCAGCTACATAAAAGGTATATATAAGAGGAATACCTTTTTAGGCCATTCCAGGCAAAATATGAGACCTCATTTGAAAAAGTTCCAAAGTGAAAAAGGTCTAGAGGCATGGCTGAAGTGACAGAGGGCCTGCCTAGCAAGCGCAAGGTCCTGAGCTCAACCCCCACTATCACCAAACAGAAAAGGATGTTATGAAACATGAATCTAAGCATAAAATAAAATGTAAACACATAATTCATCTTTAATGAAATATTGACACTTTTACAAAAATCTATGCTTTTAATAACTAGCATCTTTTCATTAAATGTAAATTCTCTAGGAAATCTGGGTCAGGAAAATTTTCATCTTTTTTATGTTTTAAGATTCTTTTTTCTTAATATATATTTTTTGTTGTAAAGATGCTGTACAGTGGGGTTACAGTTATAGGGTCAAGGTAATGAGTCCATTTCCTACCTAGCATTGTTACCCCCTTCTTCGTTTTTCCCCTACCATCCTTTCCTCCCCACCTCCCCAACTCCTCCCCCGCCCCCCTGCGATTGTAAAGTTTGTTTTCAACATACTGTCTTGTACAACTCATTATTACATTGGGTCACCCTATATCCTTATTTCAGCATTTTGTTATTTCCCTTCTCCTCCCCAAATTAGAAGAATGTATATACAAGATGCAGAACACTGGAATCAAGTACAGTGACAACAGGGGTTGAACATGGGGGATGAACATACAAAAGAACAAACAAAAAAGTCCATAGTACATTATAAATACATTAAAAAAAACAAGAAAGATAAAATGTCTTGTATCCCTATCTTTGGGTTCATTTAGCTTAGCATCAGGTTATATGGTCATATGTACATAGTATTTGACCCCTTCTGCTTGTCCCAGACATATACTAGTTCATGCAAATAAGAGAAACTATGGGACCTGTGGTTCTTGAATCTGGCTTACTTCACTTAATATAATTTCTTCCAAGTCTTTCCATTTCCTAGAAGTGGGATTGATGGGTCATAGGGGAGCTCTGTGTAGTCTTTTGAGGAGCCTCCATACTGCTTTCCAAAGTGGTTTAAAAAGTTTACATTCCTACCAACAATGTAGTAGGGTTCCCAGCATCTGTTATTATTAGATTTCTTGATTATAGCCATTCTAACTGGGGTGAGGTGAAATCTCAATGTTGTTTTGATTTGCATTTCTTTTATGGCTAGAGAAGTTGAGCATTTCTTTGTGTGTCTATAGATCATTCTTATTTCCTCTTCAGAGAAGTTTCTCTTTAAGAAACTTTAGCCCACTCCTTTATCAAGCAGTTGTTTCTTTGAGGATTTGTTGGAGGAGTTAATTTTTTGAGTTCCAAGTATATTTTAGATATGAGACCCTTGTCTATGTTAGGGCAACAATGTTAGCCCATGTTATCCCAATCCATGGGCTTTCTGTTAATCTTGCTTGCTCTGTCCTTTGCCATGCAGAAGCTCTGAGTTTCATGCAATGCCATTTGCCCAACCTTTCTTTGATTTGTTGTGTTTCTGGGCCTTTATTAAGAAAATTTCACCATGTGAAGGAGGCCTAGAGTTTCTCCTATTCCTTTCTGTATTGTTTTTAGGGTGACTTCAGGGTCTATGATCCATTTGGAGTTGATTCAGGTACAGGGTGATATATAGCTTTAGTTTTCTACAGGTGTTTAACCAATTTTGCCAGCACCATTTACTGAGGAGGCTGTCTTTCTTCATTCTATGTTTTTAGCTCCCTTATTGAACATTAGGTGGCTGTAGGTCAGTGGGGTCATTTCTGGGTCTTCAGTTCTATTCCATTGGTCCTCAGGTCTGTTCTTGTGCCAGCACCAAGCTGTCTTGATTACTATGGCTTTGTAGTAGAGTTTGAAGTTTGGTGTTGATATTCGTCAGGCACTGTTCTTTCTGCTAAGGATTGTTTTGCTATTCAGGTCTTTTATGGTTGCAAATGAATTTTTGGATTGCTTCTTCTATTTCCTTGAAGAATGAGGTTGGGATATTGATAGGTATTGCATTGAATTTGTAGATGGCCGTTGGCAGTATTGTCGTTTTCACGATGTTAATCCTACCAATCCAGGAACTTATGATGTTTTTCCACTTCCTTAGGTCTACTTTATTTTCCTTTTTCAGGTTCTTAAAGTTTTCACCATATAGGTCGTTCACTTCTTTAATTAACTCCTAGGTATTTTATTTTTTGTGCAACTATTACAAAAGGAATTACTTTCCTGATTTCAGCTGCACTTTTCTTTATTGGCATATAGGAAAGCCATTGATTTTTGAGAGTTAATTTTGTATCCTGCTATTTTGCCAAAATTTCAGATCAGCTCAAATAACTTAGGAGTGGACTCGATGGGGTTCTTTAAATACAAGATCATGTCATCTTCAAAGAGGGAGAGTTTTACTTCATCTTTCCCTATTTGGATTCCCTTTATATTTGCATCTTTTCTTATTGCTTTTGCTAGGCATTCTTATACTAAATTGAAGAGAAATGGATAAAGTGGACATCCTTGATGAAATGGCTTTAGCTTTTCTCCATTAAGAATAATGATGGCTGTAGGTTTATTCTACACAGCCTTTATTATATTGAGGAATACTCCATGAATCCCTAATTTTTCCAGAGCTTTCATCATAAAGGGGTGTTGGATCTTGTCAAATGCTTTTTCAGTATCTATTGAGATAATCATGTGGTTCTTATCCTTGCTTTTGTTGATGTGATGAATTATATTAATTGACTTGCATATATTGGACCAGCTTTGCATTCCTGAAATGAATCATGTTTGATCATAGTGTATGATTTTCTTGATGAGTTGTTGAAGTCAATTGGCCACAATTTTGTTCAGAAGTTTTGCTTCGATGTACATGAAAGAAATGGGTCTATAGTTCTCTATCTTTGATGAGTCCCTGTCTGGTTTTGGGATGAGGTTTATGATGGCTTCATAGAAGGAATTTGGTAGTGAACTTTCGTTTTCAATTTCATTGAAGAGTTGCAGGAGTATTGATGTGAGTTCTGCTTTGAAAGCCTTGTAGAAT
Source organism: Dipodomys spectabilis (assembly GCF_019054845.1). Lineage (NCBI taxonomy): Eukaryota > Metazoa > Chordata > Mammalia > Rodentia > Heteromyidae > Dipodomys > Dipodomys spectabilis. The sequence continues at coordinate 2,493,285 of NW_024870715.1, forward strand.
TCAGGTATAAATCCATCTGGTTCTGGTCTTTTTTTTCGGTGGGAGGTCTCTTATTGCTGTTTCTATTTCTATGCTTGATTTGGGTCTGTTAAGTTGGTTTAACTCATCTTGGTTTAATTTGGGTATGTCAGTATTTGCTAGAAATTCATCCATTTCTTCCAGATTCTCAAACTTATTAGCATAAAGTTTTGAGAAATATTCTCTTACAATGTTCTGAATCTTGGTTGTTTCTGTGGTGATGTTTCCATTCTCATCTCTGAGTTTGTTTATATGGGTGTGTTCTCTTTTTTTCTAATAAGATTTGCTAAGGGTCTGTCAATTTTGTTAATTTTTTCAAAGAACCAATTCTTTTGTTGATTCTTTCTATGGTTTTTTGGACTATAATTCATTTATTGCTAATTTAATTTTAATTATTTGTTTCCATCTACTGGATTGGGGTTTAGCTTGCTCTTTTTCAAGGAGCTTCAGAGGCCTTGTTAAATTGTTATTTTCAGATCTCTCCAATTTGTTGATGTAGTAGCTCAGAGCTATAAATTTGCCTCTGAGTACTGCCTTTGCTGCATTCCAGAGGAGCTGGTGATTTGTGTGTTCATTTTTGTTAAATATAATGAACATTTGAATTTCCTTTCTAATCTCTTCTATGACCCACTGGTGGTTCAACAGTGTGTTGGTCAGCCTCCATGTGTTACAGGACTTTCTTTGGTGGCTTTTGGTGTTGAGTTCTCATTTTATTCCCTTGTGGTCTGAGAGAATTCAGGGCATAATTTCAGTGTTTCTGAGTTTGGACAAGTTTGCTTTGTGACCAAAAGTGTGGTCTATTTTGGAGAATGTACCATGTGCTTCTGAGAAGAAAAGTATTCTGATGCTATTGAGTTAAATATTTGGTAGATGTCTGTTAAGTCTAGTTGATCTATGCATTTGTTTAGTTCTCTGTTGTGTTTTTGCTGGGTTGACCTATCCAGTGGAGATAGTGGTGTGTTAAAGTCCCCAACAATTAATGTCTTTGGATCTATGTGTGATTTTAAGGAAAGTAGTCTTTCTTGAATAAACTTGGGTGTTCTGTTATTTGGTGAATAGATATTTAGAATTGTAATATCCTCCTGAAGGAGAGATCCCTTAAATAGTATGTAATGACTTTCTTTAACTCTTCTCAGTAATTGTAATTTGAAGTCTATTTTATCTGATATTTGGATTGTAACTCCCACCTATTTATGGGGGCCATTTGCTTGGTATTTTTTATTCAAGCCTTTCACTTTCAGAATATGTTTCTGTGTCTCCGGAAGGCAGCAGATAGAAGGATCTTGCTTTTTCATCCAACTAGACAGTCTGTCACTTAATCAGAGATTAACAACAAACAGCTAGGTTTCAATGGACTATGAAAAATCAAAGAGGTCAACAGAGAGAATTTTGAGGAGAAAAAGTAGAGAGGGAAAGTGAGAGAGTGATTCAGAGAAAGGGCAGGGATAGAAGGAAAGGAGAAGAGAGATAAAAAGGAAAAATAAAAAAATTGAAATGAAATGCTTAAAAATTATATAAGTATAAAGAATTCTACAATTAATGGAGTTAAGGCTAGGAGTTTGTGAATTGAGTAATCAATATCGGAATTAAGTATGCACACAATGAAGGATAAGGTCTAATAATCAAAGACAAGTATATATCTGGGAATGAACAGAACAACAATTAAGTAAGGCAAAAAAAAAAAAAACAACCAAAAAACCAAAAAGGACCAAAATGGAAAAGAGTATAAAGAGAATATTAAAAAAAAAAAAAAAAAAAAAACAAATACAAAAAACAAACCTAGGTAGAAAAAAGTTCTTTGAATTTTTTTAGGGGGGTGGGGGCGGATCTTGTGTCACCCCTGTGTCCATAACCAGTCTCTTGGTGGTGGAGTCTTTGGTTTGCCTATATGGTGCTTGGTTGTCCTGTGGCTTGGTTGGTGTCTTAAATCAGTGTGTCTGAGCAGGCTGAAGAAAGCTCTGCCTTACCCAGGAGTTTATGTCCCTCTTCCCAGGATAGTTCAGTAGGAGGGTGATCTACTTTGAGTATCACAAAGGAGTGAGGTAGCTGTTTCCTCTAGCTTGGAGTTGCTTTGGGGGGTGTTAGGTTATAGATAGGGCTGTGGCCTGTCAGCAGTCAGTAGCTTTACACTGATGGGCTAGCTCCTGAGAGACTCAATCAGCCCAGCCTGGAGCCAATCTCAGGATTTATATGTAACAAGTTTCCAATTATTCTAGGGCTGGAGTTGCTTCCTGCACAGCAGCTGGGTAGGGTAGCCTCTGGCTCTGTTTACCCACTACAGAGAGTCAGCCACACTCACTCAGAGCTGCTGCTGCTTGGGAGGGGCAACTCTCCCCAGGGATGGAGCTGAGCCCTGCCACAGGTCATATCTTTTTGACCAGTTGAGTGGCTCCAATTTTCTTCTTCCCAGGCCTGAGTTATGCTTGCTGCTCTAGCTGGGTCTGTGTCAGTATCAAAGATGGAGTTTTTCTCTGGTAGTGGGGGAGGGACTACCTTCCCACCTCTGCTTTGTGAGAAGGAGTGAGGATGTCTTCACAGCTTTCCTTTGGTTTTTGGGCCATCCACGTCCATGGTCTGCGACTCTCTGTGGTCATCAGGATAAAGATTTCTGCTCCTTGTCAGTTCTTGCTGGCGGTGAGTAGAATCTGCTCATGCACCGCCTCTGGTGTCTTTGTCCCTGGCTCTCTCTGTTGATATGGCTGCCAGCAGCAGCAGCTGCCACCATGGCTGCTGCAAACCAGGGGTGCTCGAATCTGTGTCCTTAACTAAGCTGCCTGAGTTTTTCCTCTCTGGCCAAACTCTCTGTACAATGATAACACACTTGGTGTGACTCTCTAGCCTTAGAATTTTCCACTGGAATACTAATCCTGGTTTCTACGGGAGAGCTTGCTGAGCCCTCAGCCTCTCCTCCGCCATCTTCCTCTGACTCTTAAAAATTTTCATCTTAATCGTTGAAAAATATTTCCTCTCAGACTTTGAAACAACTTTTATTCACCCCGCGGATATGTCATCAATCTGTTATGTGTGAATGCATGCTAGTCTTTCCTGTCCTTGACCAAATGTTTCATTTCCTGAAAATTAAGTTACTTTAATGCACCAAACAGATGGTCAAAGAGTCCTGTAAAAGTTTGCTCTGCTATTAAATTATCTAAATTCCTGAGGTAAGACTGGGAAGATAGCAAAGATTCTTTTTGCACACAACTGTGTTTTTGTTGATGTTGTCATCTTCATGCCATTTTTAAAAATTCACTTACTCTGGACGTTAGGAATAAAAAGTTTTAGAATGTAATTTCATATTTTCTGTGAAAAATTACAACTAGTAGAGTCACATGGGCCACCATGTTTAAGGTTTATCTTGAAGTCATTCTTAAGGTATAAACATGATTAACATAAATTACACTTGAAGACAGAGATAATTGCTTGATCTTTTTCCTATCCAATCTTCAAATAGTACATTCTCTAGGCTAAATAAATAACTTCACATGAGTATAAAGTAAGGAGTTTGGGTAAATAAGGCATGATTCTTTATACCCATTTTATTTTCTTTTGTTTCTATCAGATACAAAAGGGTTGGTGATTTGGTTCAACTTAAAAAAAGAAAGGAAATCAAGTTCTGAGGAAGCATCATTGCTGGTTTTCTCTTAGCTATGGCTATATACAGTAAATTTTAATATCAGTTTATTATTTTAAAAAAAACTATGCAGAAAAGCAAGTGCATTTTACTGATGGAATCCTTAGCATTCACTAAGAGTACTTTTAGGACACATGTTAAGCAAGAAGACTTTTATAAATGAGCAGAGCCCAAGAATAAAGAATAGGTGTTTAGCTTTTCTAAAGAATCTTTACCAATTCTGTAAACATGGCTTTCATTCAGGTGCTTTCTTGAATTTGCTGTTATTCTTTTCTCATTTTTTTAATTTTCATACATATATATAAAATACATAACTATTCATCTCCCTCAATGTCTCCATTTGACTTCCCTCTTTTCTCTGGTCCCCACACCTCAGTCTTTCTTTGATTGTTCTGTCTTATTTCCTCTTTAATCTATTTACCTAACCACACTGAAAACTGTAGGGAAAAGAAAATAGCATCCTAAAGATACTATTATGGATACTTGTATTCTCTGGAGCATGTAATGGATATGTCACAAAGTGACACCAAGCAACTTCATTTATCTGTTCCATACTCTTGGCCAAAAATATTCTGGGAACACTCCAGTTAGAGGATGAGCAACATCTGTGTTAGATGATCAACCTCTGTGTAGGGCCACTTGAGTCATACTGTAGAATAAGGAAAAGAGTAAAGAAATATATTGACTAAAGGATTTTAGTATCTCTGAGGACTCAGGTACTAGAGGAATACAGGTAGAGTCTCATGAGAGTTGACAGTACATATATATTCAGATAATTTAAGTAGGAGTGCTTCTGGATCATTTGCCTTTCTTCAGCCTCCACAGTCTAAGATGAGCAGAATGCAAAGTGATGCCATATAGGGTTTGGCTTGTGGTATCAAATGATTAAAGATTATGATTAAAAGTCATGAAAGTGTTTAAAGCAGACAAAGCAGGTTTGCATGACAATAGAAGAAACAAGGACATGGACTTCTTGTGAAAGCAGGGTTCCCAGAGCAGGCGTCCTTGGGCTTTCTCCTGAAGCTCACTATATATAGGATTCCTTGCCTCCTCCTTCTTGAGAAGTGCCTGTGTTTCCATTGTTAGAGTGTAGTCATGCTCTGAGGTCTCTCCTGATTGGTTCCCCCTGGTGTACCGAATCATCACCCTTCCAAGGGTACCAGTGCATCCTTCAGAATCATCCCCCTCTCCATGTTGGTCCCAGCAGCCTCAGGAAGGAATAACTTCCTCTCAATAAGCTGACCACTTACAGCACTACTTCCCTTTCCCTCTTTGCCTCCCTGAGCCCCCAAAGTCATGGTTCCTCACTTTTTTTCCCTTCTATTTTATTCTCCCATCTGTCTGGGCATAGGAGACCTGCTAGACTTTTGTTGCCCTTCTCCTTTCATATTCATTAATCCTTTTCTCCACCCAAATCCAAAGACTTGGACATTTAAGAAAAATATAACCCAGAACACTGCCTAGGAATCAAATTTACGTTAAGTAAAATAAGTTAAAATTAGTTAAGACAATGCTCAGTAAAGAAGGTGCTTTTAGCACATATCCTAGTAGACTTGTTCTAGGAAAACTAAAACTTCAGAAGAACTCTGTCCTCTGATCCATAAAGCTTCTGCTATGGTTGTTGATTTTTAAAAAGGACAGCTGAAATCTTTGGACCCTGGAGGACAATAATCTGTCCACTCAGTCATTGTGGTTCCTCTATCCCACAGGGAATATAAAGAGGGGAAAAAACATTAAGAGAGCATGGATGGGGGATGGGAGAGAAGGTATAAGTTTGAGCAAGTTATTAACCAATAACAATTCAGATAAACAATTACTCATCTACTTAAAGATAGAATACTTCCATGCTACTAGCTATCTAGTCAAAGTATAAATAGTGATAGTATGATGAGGAGGGAGTAAATCTGTAGCCTTCATCTTTCTGATGGAGTTTGATTTGACTAGTTAACAATGACTCTAGCTCTGATATGGTGAAAGGTTATTGTGTTATATGATCAGACTCCAAGATATCAGAATCAGAAAGACTGATGAGATGCTAAAGCAAGGATCAAAATAGCAAAAGTAACAAAAGGAAGCTCCCAGAGTCCCTATCCTCAGGAGAGCTACTGTCTGTCATGGGCTTGATCTAAAGGGTGATCTCAGGCATTCTCTACTAACAGAAGACAACTCCAGAAGTATAAATCTAATCATAACCTCTTCGATCTCACCAGCATCTATCAATGAGGTTACTCAATAGCCAGAAATGTCAGGTTATTAAATAGCTTGTGAATGGTCTATTTTAAATACAATTTGTCATTCAGTGATATTTCTAAAATAAAAATAATTTATTTTTTCCTCTATTCAGCTATTAGACTATTTAAGGGAGTCCTTACATTTTGTTTTTGGAAGACAGTGCATGATACTTTGTTAGAAGGAATCATATAACACTAAGTAATTTTTACTTGATGTATGTGAAAGCCTATCAACCTACCAACATTTGCCAGTCATTGCTCTCTTGTGTAGATATTTACTGAATACTTAAGAACAATGCAAGACTACCATGTAGCAATGTCCTGGACAAAGCAAGGGCTCAGTAACATTTTCCTGTCCTCTTAGTGATCTTTCTATCATAGCCTCTGTGACAAACTACTACATGTTCCAGGAGCTGAGCAGTTAGTTCCAAGAAGTTTTGAATGAGATGCTTCTTCAGTGCACTCATTTGCACTCATATATGAATTTCATCTTTCCTGCATAACCTTTTTACCAATCTTCTAAAGATGACCTTCATTTTAGGGACAGTAAGCTTACTATTGGAGATGATCTTAAGAAATTCTGCATTTTTCAATATGATATTCTAATTAAAACCTAATTAGCAATTCACGGTGCTAGAATTTGGATTTTTAGCATAGAAATAACTTCACTGTGCATAGAAAGTAAAGATGTAATTTTTTGGAGACATTAGAATTTCAAAAAATATAAAGCAGCACATGTGGAATTTAGAGGTGTTAAAAATCTTAAGTGTGGGTTTCTCCATAGCTTTCAACTTTTAACAGCTTTGTATAATCAGTGAGCTTGCCAAACAGAATTTTTTAAAAAAACACAAAACTTCATTTTCTTGAAGTGCTTTATTTATCTTTAATAGAACCTTCATCACCCTGGTGTTGTAAATTTGGAGTGTATGTTTGAGACGCCTGAGAGAGTGTTTGTTGTTATGGAAAAACTCCATGGAGACATGCTGGAGATGATCTTGTCAAGTGAAAAGGGCAGGTTGCCAGAGCACATCACCAAGTTTTTAATTACTCAGGTAAGAAATCAATTAGAGATTGGAAAAAATAATATTTAATATCAAATGTTATCACTGTTGAACCACAGCTTTCTAGCCTTGTTGTTTGGTCTCTTTTCCCAATCCAAACTACAATTAGCCAAAGTTACAGAGGTTTTTATTGTCCTACCTGACTCCTATCCTGGTGACTTAATCCAGTATACCAAGTTAGTAATATGCAATAAGAATCTACTCCTGAAAATTTAAAAGTACATTGGCTTATTACTGATTCAATGAAAATACATAAGAATATGTAGCCCCTTTCCACACTGGAGTCCTTTATCTACATCTGTGTTAGTTGCTGTGTGGATCCCATAATGAAGTGTGAGGTTAATCTGGCCCATATGAGTGTCTTGAACATAAAGAATTTCGGCTGGAACCAGGCGCCGGTGTCTCACGCCTGTAATCCTAGCTACTCAGGAGGCTGAGATCTGAGGATTGCGGTTCAAAGCCAGCCGGGGCAAGGAAAGTCTGTGAGACTCTTACCTCCAATAAACCACTAGAAAACCAGAAGTGGCGCGGTGGCTCAAGTGGTAGAGCACTGGCCTTGAGCTGAAGAGCGCAGGGACAGAGCCCAAGCCCAGAGTTCAAGCCCCATGACCGACAAAAAAAAAAAAAAAAAAAAAAAGAATTTCGGCGGGTCATTTTGTTTTCTTGTGGCCTTTTAAATCTGTGTACTGGTAGATAACATCTTGCAGTTTGTCAGGAGAGGTGACTCCAGTGGTAGACTACCTACCTGGCAAGCTTGAGACACTGAGTTCAACTTACTCTTCCCCAATATGACCAAAGAAAAGGAAAATATTGAAATTTATAAGCTGAAATGAACTCATTCTGGTGATTTGCTTCTTCATAGATACTTGTGGCTTTGCGGCATCTTCATTTTAAAAATATCGTTCACTGTGACCTCAAGCCAGAAAATGTGTTGCTGGCATCAGCAGATCCTTTCCCTCAGGCAAGTAGAAAAGCATTTCTCAGTACTGCTGGCTTCCAAGAAGCATCTTCTTACCTCCTTTCATTCTCCCTCAAAACATTTATTGGCTTTAAATTTTCCCTGAGCATTGGCATCCATGTGTTACCTTCTTACATTTTTGAGACTGTGTCTTTGACATGGGCTTCTCAGTTCATCTGCATTGATAAGACATACCTGAGCTTTCCCACGAGGCTATCTGGCTTCTCCAGACCTGGTAGCCCTTGTCCAGTGTTGAAAACATTGGCCTTGAGACTGAGGCTCTTTAGCATCTCAGGGCAGGGAAGGAGGGTGATTCAAGTGGTACATGAAGACCAACACTTCTTTCTTCATTTTAATTATCCTTAAGAAATTGTACAAAGGGGTTTCAATTCAATTCAACTTGTCAGTTTGTGAGTACTATGCATCTTGATCATTGTAACCCCTTTCATCATTCGCTTCCCTTACCCTCGACACAAAGAGTAGAAAACAACTGCATCCTTCCCCAGTGAAGTCATAAATCTGGAGTGACAGGCCAGGGTAGCTGGCCTTGCATTTCCACCCGGACTCCTGCACATCCTGTCCACATACCAATACGGAGCTAATTTTGAGGGTTCTTTTGACAACATGGCTCATTTCTCTATTTTCATTGCTTATAACAGTCCCTAGAGTTAAGTTCATTATGCCCCTGATTTACATGGTCTCCTACCTGTGAACAGTATTATCCATTCATTTCCACATTTAACTCTTGGTTTTTTAGAGAGTAAAAGGGAAAGCAGGTATATGAAGGTTTTAAGAATGAAAATTTAGTATTCACATCAACACATAAACCAGTTTTTGAATATATAAGGTGGAAAATAGAAGTTTTTCTACCATGAGAAAGACATATCATTATGCATGAAATACAGTTGTCAGACAATATATCATGCATATGTATTTATATAGTCTATATTATATAGTCTATATTTTATAATTGTATATAGTCTAGAAAAGAAACTATATAATGCAAACTATATACAATATATTTATAATATATAATATATCCACACACACACACACACACACATATATATATATATACAGATGTGTATATGTAATATACATATTTATATGCAGATGTGTATATGTAATATAAATATATATGTTATAGCTAGCAGACCTGAGCAACTCCACACATACACAGACACACACACACACACACACACACACACAATTTTATACTCATTCTTTCAGAGAATTCTTCTTATCAACAGGTGAAACTTTGTGATTTTGGTTTTGCTCGGATCATTGGAGAGAAGTCTTTCCGGAGGTCTGTGGTGGGTACTCCAGCTTACCTGGCCCCTGAGGTTCTCAGGAACAAGGGCTATAATCGCTCTCTAGACATGTGGTCTGTTGGGGTTATCATCTATGTGAGCCTAAGTGGCACATTCCCATTTAATGAAGACGAAGACATTCACGACCAGATCCAGAATGCAGCTTTTATGTATCCACCAAACCCCTGGAAGGAGATCTCTCACGAAGGTAATAGCTTCAATCCCAACCCAATAGTGTTTTCATTATCCATCACTATGCTTCTAATCTCACTGTAAATTATTAAAATCTCTAGATGTTCATAGTGCCCACTAGATTGGAAACAATTGGTTATAGTGAATTGGGAAGTAAAATAAATCAAAAAATGTCTTTGGATATGTTATGTGTTTTTTATAAAAACAAAGAATTAGGAAAACTTGTATTACAAGGTTAGTGAAATAAGCTGGAAGAAACTTGTTCATATTTTGGTATAGTTCCCTAGAACATATAAATATGTGTGTGTTCATGGAATGAAAATGCATTTTTAACTTATCACCATGTACTTGGTTTTATATTAATGCCTCCCTTTTTTTGGTGATACTGAGGCTTGAACTTAGGGCCTTCTACTTTCTAAGCAAGTACTTCACCCCTTAAGACACACACCAGTCCTTTTGCTTTTAATTTGTTTTCCAAATAGGTCCTTTTGATTTTTTTTTTTTTTTTTGGCTTCTGAGTGTGATCTTCTTACCTCTGCCTCCCATGTATATGGCTAGAATTACAGTAATGCCCACCACACACAACCTTTCCTTAAGTACTTTTAAAATACTGCCAACACAAAAACATTATGATGTTTACCAAAGCCTGTATAATATTTTATTTATCAATGTCCTTGGAATTCAGGGATTGAATCAACATGCTCAGTACTTGAAAATATTTGTCTATAATTTCTCTATGTATTTAGATGGCCACATTAGTTTGGCAGTTGTATAATTAAAAACTATATTCTTCTTTTTTAATGTTATTTCTTTTTTTCTTGAAATTTATTTATTGTTATTATAAAAGGTGATGTACAGAGAGGTTATGGTTACATAACTCAGATAAAGAGTACATTTTTGTTAACAAAATCATCCCTTCCTTTGCTCACTCCCTATTCTTCCCTCCCATCTACACACACACAAGTTGTTTAGTTCATTTTAAACATAGAGTCAAGAGTATTGCTGATGCATTTGTTCAGCCTTTTCCCCACTATTTCTGTGTCTTCCCCTTACCTTCCCAAAGATAGATTAATGAACAAACAAGACAAAAATAAATAAAAACAAAAAACAACAACAAAGGAAAGAAACCTCATTTACACTTCCTAGAGTTCATTTTGATAAATATTATTTTACGTGGTCGGATGCACATAGCTATTGTGCCTATGTAATCCCCTCCTAAGAACATCCTCCTTTGGTCTCACTCTCTGAATACCTAGAGACCTGTATAATTTATCATGACTCTGTGTTTTTTTTTTATTTTACCATCCAGTGTGTTCACTTGTAGATTAATAGGCACATTCTAGTTATCACAGATGAGGAAAACCATTAAACCTGTGTTTCTTTGGATCTGGCTTACTTCACTTAATATAATTTTTTCCAAGTCTTTCCATTTCCTTATGAATGGTACAATATCATTCTTAGTAAATTCCTCAGTAAATTACTTTGGAGTTGCTTTAATTTTCAAATTCAATCTCATAGGTAGGTTCTTGTATTATATTTCTCTTTCAAATAAGAAAAATAATGCAAAAGAAGCGACACCACAGGCAAGAATCATGAAACTCGTCATTGGTCCCATGAGAACTCAGCCAATCTGTGCCTGTGTCTGTTCACCAGAAGCCCTGTTTCCTTGCTAAACAGTGTCTAGGCAATGTCTAGCTCAAAGTTTGCTATGACTTTAGATTCCTACCACCTAAAAGACTAATGCCTTCCTATATGTATGTCTCCTATTGATGCTTATTATCACATACACTAGCATAGAAATGGGAAAATATATAAACTGCCCAAGGTAGATTAAGGTCTTAGATCTTGTTAGTAGTAAATGGAAAGCACTATCCATTATCAGAGCTTTAAGTTACCATTAGCAACAACCTCTAACATCCTCTAATTAGTTGTAAATCTTAGGTAGGTGTATATATCTTAATGGAATCTGTGGCCTACAAAAGAGCTATCATGTGTGCCAAAGGAACAGCTAAGTATTTAGGATAACACAGCAAAGATGAAAATAAAGTGTAGTTATTTTTTTCTTTCCCAGAAGGTAGAAGAGAAAGCAGTTCTGAATAAGTGTGTGGCTGGTACTTCTTGTCACAAGTTTACCTTTAAGGAGTATTAACCTTTATGCTGTATACATCTCTAATCAAGAAATTCAGTAAAATAACTTGACACTGTTTGTAAGACTGCCAATCTAGATTATCTCAGAATCCAATCAGCAGCTGAAGAAACAGTTGTTGAGAAATCACAATTTACGTCCAACACAACTAATAATGAAAACGGGACAGACACATAATGCGTCTTAGAAATGTGAAATATAATTATGGAGATAGCCTATATGAATTTAGAAAAATAATCATTCATTTCCTTGAATTGTCAACTGAATATAAAATCAGGATCTCCAAGTTCAGAGGAGGGAGAGTCACTGTAGATTTGATTAGCTGGAACTGATGAGATAGAATGACATTCGCCACAAACGAATGGAAAGGAAGAGATCTAGCATTGAAGTAAACGTATAATTCAAAAGCCATTTGTGTCTGACAAGAGAAAAAGTTATATGAAGAAAAACCCAGGTGGAAGATAAAGCCCTAAATCTCCTTTGAGTGGACAGAGGTGAGATGCTTTGAGCTTCTAGGGAATAGACTAGAAGGAATATTCTACTTTCTAAAATACAGCAATTAATAGTAATTTTATGTACTTTGTTCCACATATTCCTTCCTAATTTTACATTTTAGGGAATCTTTAAGCTAAGTGTATCTGGCTTACTTATAATTATGTAGAAAAAATGGACATAATGGGACCTCTTGGAATAAAGAGGACAAAGAAGAGTTAACAAGAACTGTGTAGAGTGCCCTGACTTCCAGAGTTTATATGGTATTCCGCTTATGAATGGATACTGTAATATACAGACTAGATCCTTTAACATATACCTTAACCAAAAGTTAAGAATGAGGGCTGGGAAGGTGGCTCAATGGTAGAGTGTTTGCTTTGCATGCCTGAGGGCCTGGGTTCGATTCCTCAGCACTATATAAGCAGAAAAAGTCAGAAGTGGCACTGTGGCTCAAGTGGTAGAGGCCCTGGGTTTGATTGCTCAGCAACATATAAGCAGAAAAAGCCATAAGTGGCTCTGTGGCTCAAGTGGTAGAGCACTAGCCTTGAGCTGAAGAGCTGAGGGACAGTGCCCAGGCTCAGAGTTCAGGCCCCACGACCAACAACAACAAAAAAACAGAATGAGGAAGTCAGGTATGGGTGACTCATACTTGTATTCCTAGTTCCTCAGAAGGCTGAGATCTGAAGGGTCATTGTTTGAGGACAGCTTGGGCAAAAAAATGCATGAGGTTCCATTCTCAATTAACCAGCAAAAAGAAGAGCCCAAATGATAGAGCATCAGCCATCAGCAAGAAAGCTAGAGAAAGAAAACTTAAGAATTAGTAATAAATGTTGCCTCTATTAGTAACATTTACTGTATCTATACATCTCCCATACCACACGCTGGTCACTGCTCCCAGTTACAAAGGTGGCCAGTGCAGTAATTTAATTAATATTTGTAAATTAAATGGGAGAACAGTAATGTAGAGAAAACTGAAATACGCTTCAGTGGAGGGGAATTACATTTTTTTAAAAAGTGGTTTTTCTCCAAGTATCTATGGTTGGTAAAGAACCAGTTTTGCCCTAATTTCTAAATATATGAACCAATACTTTATGAACTAAACAATATATACAATATTTATATAGAAATGTTATTCACTGAAGATCCATAGGATTCCATTCCCTTTTCTCAAACACTACTCACTGCAGTATGACTGAGCAGATAAGGAACATGTTATTTTAAGCCTCTAATCTGTCATTTCCATGAAAAGGAGAATTTTAAGTGTGAAAGTCAAAAGAATTACTTCTGGGGGCTGTCATGGGGCCTGAACTCTGGGCCTGGGTGCTGTCCTCAGCTCTTCAGCTCAAGGCTAGCACTCTACCACTTGAGTCACAGCACCACTTCCGGCTTTTTTCTCTTTCCTTATGTGGTGCTGAAGAATCAAACCCAGGGCCTCATGCATGCAAGGCAAGCGCTCTACCACTGAGCCACCTTCCCAACCCAAGAATTACTTTTTTCTATGTTTGTTCATCTTCTCAGGATCCTAACACAGGTCTTAACTGATTCCTTGGTACATGTTCCTTGCTAATTAATAAAGCTTTTGTTTCCCCAGAGTTTCTTCTTTCAGGTAGAGCAGTGACACCAGTGACCATAAGATGTGGTTGTATAGTTACTGAAGGAGATAGAGGTTACCTCAGTGCAAGTTACTTCATTAAGAGAACAAGGACAAGCTTTGCAGGGCTGGATAGGAATGAGCTTGTTAGAGTACTAATACATTTCCATCATTGCATTGATGTGTTCCATTAGAGAGGTACAGTAGATTTAAGAAGGGTTAGTAATGGGCCATGGAGATCACCAGAGAAATTACTACCATTTTCTTTCTGACTTTTTATATTCCTTGATATGCCATTAAGGAAGCAAGCAGGCAGTAATCAACACAGAGGCAGGCTCGGAAATTGTCTCACAATGAGCGCCCGACCCCTGCAGACAGAAGATCATTTCTGTGTTCACAGGTGAAGTCCACAGAAGCACCTATTCCCAAGGCACCTGCTGCGTTGTTACTGCTCACCCTCAGAGTCACATGGCTTTCTGGTATTCTTAAGAATTAAAATCAGGAAGGAAACCTGATAGCTCATATAGAAAGAGAAAAGTCAGAGATGCCCTTACATCAATCCAAAGTAAGTCTTTAGTGCAGAATTGATAAGCAAATCGTGATGGTGTACCAGGAGCCCCTACACATGGGATCCAACAGCTTCCAGGAAAGTATTTCTGCCTCTTTTCACTAATAAGCACAGCTGTAATTTATTCTCCCACTTGATCTCAGTCTTCAGCTGTACAGAATCAAGTATGTGGAATACCAAGGCATAGAATGGCTATAATATACCACTAAGTTTATCAAAGCGTCTAAATTTTATTTTAAAAGCATATTTTTTGGCCATTCAGCTTGGCAAATTCAAGTTAAATTGGTCACAAGTATGTTTTTCCCTCCCAGGAATTGGAGATTGAAAAATACAGCCAGTACAAACACAAAGAGAAGCTAAATAAAAGCCTAGCACCATTACCACATGGTATGTTTTCAAAAATCCAACTGTGTTCCAGAATGCTAAACACTTAAGTTGGAAGTAGCACTTTGCCATGAAAAGGAACCAGCTGTAGGTCCCTCTTTCACTACATATTGTTCAAAACAAAAAAATAACCCCATTGAAAATAAGACTTGGATAGATGAGACCCAGAAATCCAATGGTAGGAGGAACAAAAGAAAGACAATTGTCATTTTAATCATTAAACTGTGTTTGTAACAGTTTATGAAGCTTGCGGATTCAGCAAGCCTGATGAATATTAATGAATAGATTGATTTGTCAACATATTAACACCACTGTCAGACATAACAGCACGCAGGAAAGGCATGGAGACCAGCCAGAGAACCGCTTCAAACTACTGACTGGGTGCCAGGAAATGTAATCACAATTGATAAAGTAAATTAGGCCTATCAGAACCTCCATAGGGGCTTAACATCTTAAACAATTGCAACTTAAAATTCTAGAATTAATCCTGTTTAATATTTTAAATAAATATTTTATTCATAAGTAATAATAAATATGATCCAAAGACATACAATGACATATAAAATGTCTACCAGTTCAATGATTGTGTGTGTATAAAGATTTCATTATCTAGTGAGGCAGTGTATGAACACATGTCCTACTAAGAAAGGTTTCATTTATTTTGATAAGTAAAGTGTAATTCATGGTATTCTTTGATAAATGATCATTTGTAGAGAGAAACTAGCCAGATGTTTTAATAAGAATTTGACACTGTGCATGCTCAAAATTTGACTAATGTATATCACTAGTAATCAACTTCTAGTTGACATACATTCTGAATATAGGAAGAAATGTCCGATTAAAGAATAAACAAAAGGTTAAATTTGGTAGGTTTGTTTTTTCCTACGTTCTTTTTCTGTTTCCTGTGTTCTTTTTAAATCAAACTTCAGAACAGATTTTACTCAGGGTTCAGCAGTCTAGCTAGGAGTAATATGAAAATGCTGCCTCCTTCATTATTTAAAAAAACCACGAACACATTTTTTTATTGTGAAAATACCATACAGAGAGGTTACAATTATATGAGCAAGATAATGAGTACATTTCTTATCAAGCAGTGTTGCCTCCTCCTTTGTTTCCCCTTCCCATTCCTTCCCATCCCCCCCCATGCCAAAGTTGTAAAGTTCGTTTTCTTTTAGCATGGCATAACATTTGATTTTCAGACAATAAATAGAGTCATACTGAGTTTTCTCTGAACTTGAAAACTTTAAATTTTTTTATACACGTTGGTAAGCCATATTTTCCTATTTTATATTTAGACCTTTATAGTGGTGGGAGGCTTAGTTTTTTGTGTTTGTTAAATATTATTTTGCCAAGATGACCCATTGCTCCCACCTGTGATTGTGGATATTAAAAGGGTAATCCACCTTGTTTTGTTCTTCCTGTCTTTATTAAGCAGAAGTTATCCTGAAACTCTAAATCATCATTCTAAAATGATGGTGAGATACAAATTAAAAATACCTAAGGGATTCCAAGAATAAGAATAAGTAATCAGAGGCCTCTAAAGACTTTCAAGTGATCTTTGATTTTGTTTTACATACTAATATTAGTATGAACCACTAATGCTAATATTAGTATTACTTGGTTGATATTAACACCATTGTCAGGTATAAAAGCATTTATGTATATTAAACAACAGCACTGGTAGCCTATAATCCCAGCTACTCAGGAGGCTGAGGTCTAAGGATTGTGGTTCAAAACCAGCCCACTGGGTAGGAAAGTCCATGAGACTCTTCTCTCCAATTAACCATCAGTGGCGCTGTGGCTCAAAGTGGTAGAGCACTAACCTTGAGCAAAAGAGCTCAGGCACAGCATATAAGCCATGAGTTCAAGCCTCACAACCAACCCCTACTCCACCTCTCCTAAAAAAAAACCATAACAATACCAGTAGTATTGAAAAACAAGTCTTCAAAGGCTTTTTATGTAAAATATAAATGGAAAAAATTATCCATTCTGAGCCCATAAGAATAACAACTATATTTTGATTTCTACCCAAATTTTAAATTGTTTGGACATGGGGTTGGTAAGTTCTGTTTGTTTGTGTTGAAACAATTCATGATTTCTCAAATCGCATTGCCAGCCATCAGGAGAAAATGAAATTGAATGTGAAGGAAGGGAGTAACTATTGATAGGAAAAGTTTTTACCAAGGGAAAGAGCTGAAAAAAGGAGACACCGACTTGAGTCTCAAAAGGTCTTGCACTTCATTGGATTCCGGTAATTGACTCAGGAATGAGTGAGATGATGATTTCCAGTGGCCTTGTTTGCTGCTGGCAGCCTCTGGTTTCAGCCCCTGAGAGGAGCGTCCCAGTTAGTGTTGCTGGGCAACGGCATGCTGGGCTGAGAGCTGGAATGTGAAGGGCTGCAAAACGATTTTTAAAATAAACACACAACTTACCATCAGCATGAAGCAAAGCAAGGCGAGAGATGTACTAAGTGCTACACTGAAGAGGACAGTAAAGCTGAATTGAAAAGGAGGGGGGGGAAAAAACTGGCATGAAGGCCCAGGGACTGGAGGTTGATAAAGGGTGACAGCTCCATCCAAAAATTGACTGTTCTGATGTAGTTTCTAATTTGAAAGTATGAACCAGAGTAACTTGAGGGTAAAGAAAAGACAGGATAGAAAAACAGAAAAATAAAAGGTACGGTGTCTAGACAAAAGGAAATCAGCCCTGAGGAGTCATAAATAATGTTCCTTCTGTAAAATAAATACTATGAACAGCCTGCTTTGTGTGTATTATCAGCATCATTCTGACTTTCTGAGAGAAATAACTCCTGATCCTATGGTCTGTTGCATTCTGCAGAGTTGTGACGTCCTACTACTCGGGAATATTTATAGCCAAAGTATACAAACCATATGCCCACACGATGGGTGTTAAAACTTAAAGCTGAGAAAAAGGCCATTTAAATTTCTAATGAATGTATTGAAGCTACAAAATGGTATTTATCAAACAATTTTCTAAATGAAGTTTAGATGTGTCTCTAATTCAAGATATATAAAATTTACTGCAAATAAAGCCCGATATATCTAATATGTGCACTATCAAAGGAGCTAAACTCTAATGGTAGGAGAGGGTGAGACAGAAATTACTGAAATAAGAAGATTCAAGGTGACTGAGAAACCCATTAGCTGTGCATTTTGTAGGATTTCCTTTAAGCTTTGAATATCCTTCCTTTAGCAATGGCCCAAGTTGTTACAAACACATAAATAGTTTTATATATACACAGTATTTGTGAGACACTAAGAATGGCTGCAGCATAGTTGGTACAGTTTCACAGAAAATTCTGCAGAGGAAATAGAATCTATAAGACTATACGTTAATGGAACATTTTCTATTATAAAAGAAAACCTTAAGCGTCTGCATATACCATTTAGTTTTGTCTCATCCAAGGATCTGGCAAATAGGCTACATTACTTTCAGCTCTCCTAACTGCTCAAAGGGAATATCCATAAAATTTTCTTTTTGCTTTCTAGACATTTTAATCTTTTTACTGATGAGGGAGAGACAAAAATTTCGGCATAGGAAGTTGTTAGCCAAAAATGTGTTGTAACCCATAAAAGAAACGTTAGGCTTCAAACAGTAGATTTTTTTTTTCATTTTTCAATGTTTAAGAAACTGTGAGTCCATAGCTAAGGACATTTTAGAAAGCACTCAAGGATTTGGTGATGAGAAGACGAGAAAACAACAAAATGGTGAGACAAAGGACAAGGGGGAACCAATACAAAAGCGATATACACAAGACAATATGTTGGAAATAATCTGTACAACTTGTTGTGGGGGAGTAAAGAAAGTAGAAGGAAAGGGAGGGAAAGGGTAATAAGGTTGACAAGAAATGTACTCATTACCTTACTATGTAACTGAAACCTCCCTGTATATCATCTTGACAATAAAAAAAGAAAAACAGAAGATGAAAAAAATGAAGCTACATCATCCCATTATATATCTTCCATTAAGAAGTCAGCAGACAGCCAGGCACCAGTGGCTGACTCCTATAATCCTAGCTACTCAGAAGGCTGAGATCTTGAGGATTGTGGTTCAAAGCCAGCCCATTCAGCAAAGTTCATGAGGCTCTTATTGCCAATAAACCACCAGAAAACTGGAAGTGGCATTGTAGCTTTAGTAGAGTGCTCACCTTGAGCTGAAGAGCAGAGGGACAGTGCTAGGCCCAGAGTTCAAGCCGTGACAACCAAAAAAAAAAAGTCAGCAGACTTCCCACATAGTTACTATGTGATTAGGAGAGTTTATATCTAAGACAATGTTTATTAAGATGGGCGTAGAGGGTGGAACTTAAAGATGGATAAAAGAACAAGATTTACAGAATACCAGAAAGACTGATTGCTGTCAGCAAACAATCGTAACACTCTTTGAAAACATTGGTATCATACATACTGCGAAGAAGAGAAACTGCCCATTGTCTTTTACTCCTGATTAGGAGATGTGGGGAGACAGACCATCAAGGGAGAGAGTAAGGGAACAGGATGTGAAACAAAAAGAATGTACCAAGAGCTTAGAAACCTCTTATTTCATGTACTGCTTGGACCCTTGGACCCTAATCTCAATCCAACTCCTCCAAAGGGCATCTTGTATTGCCCCCCAAAAACAAAGACCAGCCACTATGTTGCACCATACATTGCCCTGTTAAATCTGCATATTTGTATATAGCCTTTTATGATTTTTGTAGAAGGGGTAAGATAGCTAAAATTTTTGAGGCATTCTCTGTTTCTTCAAGTATCCTTTTCTCATGGGTTCCAGATAGCTCATGGGCTGCAGACCCTTGTAGATCCCAAAGTGACCAGGTTCCTGTCCAGACCTGGGAAATATAGATCTCCCGTTCTTCTGCTCAACCAGCAGCAATCATCTTCTTCTCTTCTAGTATCTCTCAGGCAAGACCAGGTTTTCTCTCTTCCTTGCTTTACTTTTGAGAGGAATTCAAGGACCAGTCCAATTTTGTCCCCGTCTCTCCCAATCTTCTCTTCCTCCTCTTCACAGTTCCAAAAACATACCAACCTTACCAATATTCCTTCTGGGTCAGAGGTTTGAATTTTGGATTTTGAATTTTGTGTTTGAACTAGAGTTATGACTCCATTTGGGTTTTTCTTCTGATTATCCGCTCTTCTGGGACAGCTGATTTGTCTTGCTTTGTTGCATTGTTCTTAATGAATTACCTTAGCAAACGCCTCTGGAGGCTAGCACCTGAGGAGGAAATTGAACAATTGTAAGCTGACATAGATGGATAAATATTGAATACTGAAGATGCTAAATGATATGATCTTTACATAAACCATGGGTAAAATAAGACAGATACTAGGATACTTAAGGTAGGCTAGTTGTATGACTTTCTTAAAAAGAGAAAGAATGGAACCTGAAATCAGTCTGCAAAAATCTTGGTATTTATTCCTAACAAAACCATAGAATGCTGGACACCACTGGCTCACATCTATCATTCTAGCTACTTAGGAGGCTAAGATCTAAGGGTCACAGTTCAAAGCCAGGTTGGATAGTTAAATGCAAGCCACTTTTGTCTCTGATTGTTTAGCAAAAAGCCAGAAGTGAAGGTGTAGCTTTAGTAGTTCAGCTTCAGCCTTGAGCAGAAAAAGCAAGACAGAAGCTCCAGGCCCTAAGTTCAAGCCTTAGTACAAAAGTAAATAAATAAACAAATAAAATGCATGATTCAATAAATAGTTGGCAAACATGTACAAAACAAATCTTGGCCCTTAGAATGAAATTAAAATTCATTATTAATCAATTGTAGCTTACTAGAAATACATTATGCCAAAATAACCACCCTTTCTTTTTAAGGATTATCAGTAGATGAATTATGTCAAGAACTGATGCCTCTTGATTATAATAAATCACTTGAAGGGTCATAGGGAAGTGCTATGTGGAGTCTTGAGGAACCTCCATACTGCTTTCCAAAGTGGTTGAACAAGTTTACACTCCCACCAACAATGAAGTAGGGTTCCCTTCTGTCCACATCCCCTCCAACATCTGTTATTAGAGTTCTTGATTATAGCCAATGTAACTGGGGTGAGGTGGTATCTCAATGTTGTTTTGATTTGCATTTCTTTTATGGCTAGGGAGGTTGAGCATTTCTTCATGTGTCTATTGGCCATCCTTCTTTCCTCTTCAGAGAAGTTTCTCTTTAAAACTTTAGCCCACTTATTTATTGGGCAGTTGTTTCTTTGAGGATTTGTTGTTGGGTATTTAATTTTTTGAGTTCCAAGTATATTTTAGATATGAGACCCTTGTCCATTGTATGGCTAGTGAAGATCTTCTCCCAATCCGTGGGCTTTCTATTGATCATGCTAGCTATGCCCTTTGCCATGCAGAAGCTCTGCAGCTTCATGGAATCCCATTTGTCCAACCTTTCTTTGATTTGTTGTGTTTCTGGGTCTCTATTAAGAAAATTTCAGCCTGTTCCAAGGAGACCTAGGGTTTCTCCTATTCCATCCTGTAATGTTTTCAGGGTGTCTGCTTTGACTCCGAGGTCTTTGATCCATTTGGAGTTGATTCTGGTGCAGGGTGACATATAAGGATCTAGCTTTAGTTTTCGACAGGTGATTTACCAATTTCCTACCAGAGCGTTTGGAAGAGATGATAAGGGCTGAAAGGAAATATTACTTGTTATAAGCCTTGCTTGAAGAATCATTAGCAAACCTGTCCATTAGAGACCTGATATTTAATAGAGCCAGCAGGAACTGTTTATAATAAATTGATTAATATATTATAATAATATAATATAATAATTAATCTATTAATATATAGTCTGAACTTATTCAATGTGAAAGATAGTGACATTCATTCTCTTATGCAAGGAGATCATGTCTTATGAAATGTAGTCTGCAATGACAAACACACACACACACACACACACACACACACACACACACACACACACACACACACACACACACACACACACACACACACACACACACACACACACACACACACACACACACACACACCCCTCTGCATTCCAGTACAGAAAGGTATGGTACAAAAGTAAACTAAGAGGAATTTAATGTTCATGACTAAAACAATTAAATATTGAGATTATTATGGTCAATTAATGTTATAATATAACTTTGTTTGTCAGGGTTAAACAAAGGAGGAGGCAACAATGCTGGATAAGAAATGTACTCCTTACCTTGCTCATGTAACTGTAGCCCCTCTGTACAGTATTTTCACAATAAAAACCTTATTTAAAAAATATGAATCCAAAAAATAAAAAAGAAAACAACCTTTATACCCAGAACCTCCGGGTTTCCATCTTATCTTCATTGCCTAGGAGCAATCTGGCTTTCACCAAGCTACATAGCTTTGTGAGCATTCAGTTTTTCCTTTTCTACAAAATAAAAAATAGTAACTGGTCTCATAGAGCTATTATAAGAAATAAGGAAGAATAAGGATGTAAAAATGTTTGTAAAAATGAAAAACCTTCAGTCCTAGACAATGGAGAGAGAGAGAGAGAGCGAGAGAGAGAGAGAGAGAGAGAGAGAGAGAGGAAGAGAGAGCTCATTATTAACCTCTCATTTAATAATGAGCAAAATTCTGGTAACTAATGATCATGGAATTATAACAAGGATTGGAAAAAATGGTAGTGAGCATTAAAACAAGGCTGTACAGGAGACTGAATAAAAGACAAGTGAAAGAACTAAGATAAGGTTAAGGGAAAACACTGGGACTGAAGACTTTAAGAGTGTCACATAGAAGAGTCAGTTCTTTATATCTACAACACAAATAGGACTAGTGAGGGTAAGCTGTAAGAGGCTAATTTTTTAAGTGTAAATAGAATATTAATTAAAGGTGAAGACTTACTATACTTTCATAGGATCTCTGGAGGCGGGGAAGGCAAGAGCCTCCACCTTTTGCCTTTGTAATTAGCTTGGTAGCTCTTCAGGGCCAGTGCTTCATAATGATAAACCTTTGATTCCCCTAATCAATTACCACCAGTAATTACTCAGGTAAAATCTGGTGAATGGTAGGTTAGTGATTGGCTTATACATGTGAGGAAGGAACTCTTTACGATATGAGTATTGTAGCAGTTTAGACATGGCTGATAAAGAGAACTTGAAAACAAGAAGGGAAGGAGAGAGAAAGAGATAAAGAAAAGAGTAACAGGAAAGGGAAAATGAAGGAAAGGAAAGGGAGTGAAGGAAAGGAGAGGACAGGAAGGGAGACATTACATCTCTTTACAAAAATAGATTTAGTCAAAGGCATTTGAATTGTGCGTTCATTTCATGCTGAGTTTTCTGAGACTTAATAAAGATGCTTTGAGAGTTCTCGAAACAGTGACAAGTAAGTGTATACTCTTCACTAACAATAATGACCTCTTTTCTCAGTAATCTCAAGGTCCCAATATCCAACTACAAGTTCTAACATTTCATATTAAATTATTTCTGATTTGTGGTTTTAAGAGCCCCAGACCGTATTAATACACATAAGTATTTATGCACATACATATCACCTCTAGTTCTCTTCTGATGCCCTAATCTGCTTTCTCTTGGAGGCACAACATTGCTTTGCTGTACGTATTCTGTTCTCAAGGATATCATGGCACAGTTAGACTTAGGATTTATGCTTCATTCCGAAGAACCATTTTCCTTCTTCACATAGTCCATTTCTTTCCAGCCACTTCTGCCTTCTCCTCTAGCAGTATTTCCACCCCATTAGGCGGTGTAGTTCACTGCTGGTGCCCATTTGGGCACTAACCAAACCTTTTATGGAGTTACTGTACCCCTACCTGCCTAATTACAGAATTCAAAGCAGAACTAGTGAATTAATAACGTGTATTTATTCCCTGCGGCGTCTGGGGTAGTGTAATGCTGCAGCGTGCTTACAGTAGTATGCAAGCTTTCTCTTCACCCCTCATCCTCCAGCAGCCAGAATGGAAGGTGCACTTTACTCACCAGTGAGTAAATCATGTGAATGGCTGTTTTAAAGCATATGCCCAATACACAGCTCACAGAGAGAACTATACTTTCAAAAGCTCTCTGAGAACACATGCTTGGAATCTGAAATTGTACTAAGTATTGTGTTTTCTCAGGAATCCTAGCTGAAGCAAGACTGTAGAGGCACACATGACATGAAAATGTGTGCCACTGCATTGATTTCCTCAACCAAAGAATTCTCTAATGTTTGATCCTACAACTCTTCAGTAGGGGCAAAAACTTGTATATTAGTACCAAAGCTGTATAATTCTAGATTAACAGAACACACTAGAAGTCACTTCTCATGGCTGATAGCAAGGAAGATTCTGAATCATTCTGGGTCAGTGTGACAATCTTAGTGTCTCCGCTTCAGGCAATAGTCTGTATTTTCAGATCCATGTAGGTTGAGGCTAACCAAACAATAGAGTAATCAGTAATGTCTGTCAAAGTTCTCTGTGGTTGTGAAAGTTAGTTAATTCTCATTTTTTAAAAAAAATGTGGCTGAGCACCAGTAGTTCATGCCTGTAATCTTTGCTACTCAGTAAACTGAAGTCTGAGGATCATGGTTCTATACCAGCTCATCAGGAAAGCTCATGTCTCCAATCAACCACTTAAAAAGCCGGAAGTGGAGCTGTGCTTCAAGTGTTGGAGTGCCAGACATGAGCAAAAAAACCCTAATGCCTAAGCCCTGAATACAAGCCATACCTGGCACACAAAAGAAAATCAAACAAAATCTGCCTATTTGTCTACAGTTTTTGATTGCTAAATTCATTCCTCAGATCTGATGGTCAGGGTGGGTCAAAGTGAGAATTAAATCTCTGAAATGTATGTGAATTCACCACGTTGACACATTTTACTTAGTTCTTTTGTAGAAGAAAATGAGAAAAGCAACAAATATCAAAGTATGTAAGAATAAGTAAAGTGTAAGAGTGATTTAATAATGAACTATGAACAGTGTAGGC
This sequence comes from Dipodomys spectabilis, assembly GCF_019054845.1. NCBI lineage: Eukaryota > Metazoa > Chordata > Mammalia > Rodentia > Heteromyidae > Dipodomys > Dipodomys spectabilis. The sequence continues at coordinate 2,517,798 of NW_024870715.1, forward strand.
TGAAGAAATAATTTCTAGAGGAGGGTAAGAACTCCATCCCATGGTGCTGTGGTAATTGGAATGTTTTATAGATAACTCTAAAAACAAAGTCATCTTTTCTTCCTACATCCCATGAATAGCTGTCCAACTAAAGGTAGGGCATTATACCAGCTGAATGGACTGCAGTTCTAAGTCCTCTGAGAAAACTCCTTCCCCAACAAAAGTCAGTGAGGGCTGATATAATACAAAGTAAAGAGAAAAATGCTTTGCTTTGGACAATTCATTTTCTTTAGTTAACAATGTTACCCTAAGATATCCATGTTATATCGTATTTTTCCATATATCATATCCAAGTGTTGTAATTTAATTCAAGACTAGGAAAACAATTAGGTATATTGAAATCAAATGCATTTTGCACTAAATAATAAATGTTTTATCTTGAATATTAGTGTTAACTTGACTTTAATATAAGACATAATTAAATGACATATATTTAATGAACTTCAGGCACTTTTAATATCTGAAATAAAGTAATATTAAATATCAGACCAATGAAAATTCACATCAAACTCACATAGATTCTATTACTAGTAATGCTTAGTTATTTCTACCTTTATTTTTATAATACCCAAAAGTAAAAGAGGAGTGAGGCTTTAGAATTCTTGAGGACTCATTTTACAAGTCTGAATAACTGCTACCGTCCCTGCGTTTAACTCTAAAACAGCCGATGCGGTATAAACTGTAAATGAATTATGCACTTGTTCTGTATTTGTCATTTATTTATTTTTCCCAATAATTAATCTTTTCAGCCATTGACCTAATCAATAATTTGCTGCAAGTAAAAATGAGAAAGCGCTACAGTGTGGATAAGACCTTGAGCCACCCTTGGTTACAGGTAAAATTAGTCACTTATTTTTCTCCATTGTATGAGTTTCCAAATACTTAGAATAATTCAGTTCCCACTGTAGAAATCTCCTGTCACATTTTCAAAAGTGTATTTATCCTAATATTAATGCATTTCCCAAAGCACATGCAATCTCCTAGGAGTTACTAACAGTCTTAAATTTCTAAACCCTTCTTGTTCTAACAGGAAATTTGACAGAGACAGATGTGGGACACATGCACACACACACACACACACACACACACACATACACACACACACACACACACACACACACACACAGTTTTACTTTTTTAATCCTAAGGATCATAACAGAACTCAGACGACCAGATTTCACAAGCATCTGTATTGTGATCTTGATAAATGTCCCAACAGATGCCCATCTAGTCATGCCCTGTACTCATTTAGAAACTCATTTGTTTTTAAATCCTGAGGGTTATTCTGCGTGGGTACAAATAGATGCAAATGCAAAGCGTGGACATGTATTCTCTTAAATATTAGTTATTTTTCACGTTGACCTGAAAGTTTAGAAAAAATGATACTCTGAAATCCTGAAGGAATATTTTGTAGGCATGAATTTCCAAAAGAACGTCAACATCCTGATTGCTTGACTACGAGCATTGATTAGCCACCTTTTCAGCTATTAGCCACCTTTTCATATAAGTACTTGTATTTTCAAAGGTTAAGCTAAGGATGGCCTCAGTACTGATGCTGTCTCTTGAGGACATGTGACAAATAATGCCACACTATTAGAGTGGAAGAAAAAAGATCACTCACAGTGGTGGGAGCTGACAACCTAGTAGTCAGTTTGTTGAGTTGTAGTGATCTCTGTGGGTAATATTTTGGACTGTTTCTGCAGGACTATCAGACCTGGTTAGATTTACGAGAGCTGGAATGCAAAATGGGAGAACGCTACATCACCCATGAGAGTGATGACTCGAGGTGGCAGCAGTATGCAGGAGAGCAGGGGCTACAGTACCCCCCACACCTGATTGATCCAAGTGCTAGCCACAGTGACAGTCCTGAGACTGAAGAAGGAGAGATGAAAGCCCTCAGCCAGCGTGTCAGCATCCTCTGAGTTCCATCCCTTCTAATCTGTCAAAACACTGTGGAATTAATAAATACATACGGTCAGGTTTAACATTTGCCTTGCAGAACTGCCATTATTTTCTGTCAGATGAGAACAAAGCTGTTAAACTGTTAGCACTGTTGATGTTTCTGAGTTGCCAAGACAAATCAACAGAAGCATTTGTATTTTGTGTGACCAACTGTGTTGTATTAACAAAAGTTCCCTGAAACACTAAACTTGTTATTGTGAATGATTCATGTTATATTTAATGCATTAAACCTGTCTCCACTGTGCCTTTTGCAAATCAGTGTTTTTCTTACTGGAGCCTCATTTGGGTCAGAGACAGAACCTGTCCATGCAGTTGTTGTGTTTGGTATGTCCTATTCATGTTGATGTAAGCAAACTCTTGAAGAGTCAATTATTACCAGTGTTCTATGAACAATTCAAAACACATGGGGAAACAGAAAGTTGGAGGTGAAAGGATATAAAGACACAATCACCTACAAGTGTTACTGTATGGGTTAAAATCTTTTGTCTGCCTGGTGTGCTTCAATATACTGTAACTCAAGTAAGCACACCTAGGAACGCAGAGCCTACTGCTCTTAAGCCTAAATGCCTTAGAAATGTAAACTGCTATATACAAATAGTATGTTCCTTTCTTAAAATACCCTGCTGTACTGTGGGGAAACAGCAGCTAAGAAACCTTTGGCCTTTTGTGTATTTTTCAATAATAAATAAATATTCTTGTCAAAATATGTGACCCTCTGATTTAATTATTTCTTGTTTCTTTTATTTGTCACCCATACTATTGTTTTCTGGACAATTCAATGCAGAAGTATCTGCTGAAAAGCCAGAGAAAAGTCATACTGTCTAGAATTTAACGTAATCTGCGCAGGTGTAGTAAAAGTAAGCTTCAAAGTGTAGTGGAGCCAAGCACTGGTGAGTCATAACTGTAACCCTAACTACTCAGGAGGCTGAAATCCAAGGATCATGATTTGAAGCCTTCTAGCAGGAAAGTCTGTGAGACTATCTCCAGTGAATCACCAAAAAGCCAGAAGGGAAAGTCTATATAGCTCAAGTTCTAGAGCACCAGTTTTGAGTGTAAAAGTTAAGGGTCAGCACCCAATGGCTTTAGTCAGCTCCAATACTCACACTCTCACACATTCACACATATACACTCACAAAATAGTGTAGCAGATAATTTCTGCTATTCATGACATCTAGCTTTTAATGACCAAAGCCGAACAGGAACTTGGAGGTATACATGGAAACATTGCCCTTTGCCTTCTCAATTTAGCTTCATGATTTAGCCAGTATAAGCCAGAGAATATTATTTGTTGGGAGAAACCTGAAAATATTGAGTTAAAAACTAGAGTATTTTAAAGTAATTCAAGAGATGGGGAATGAATAATTGTTATTCTTGGTTTTAGTACTATTTCTGACTTTGAAAGAAATAAGCCTGATTTTTTAAAAGTTCCTCAATCTACTACTTTTAATTTGGGACAAGGTGTGTGCATACCCTCATATCCAAGTGACTATGCATACATGTGTCACCCAATCAAACAGAGTATATCAACCAATAACTGTTGCTATATTACTGTGTTACTGTTTTATATGACAAGAGACTAAGCAATTTCAGGAACCATAAGTGGATGAAAACACATAAATTACATTCCTAATAAAACACACAATGATTTACTCTAAATTTATATCTTCCTCTTATCAACTGCATTATGAGATATAATTAATAGCTTCTTATTTGTAATGAGATCCTAACAATATTATAGGATAAGATACTATGATAATACAACCCATAAGTTATAAAAATACCCTAATGTCCTTGGTGATTGGGCAAATTGCCTAATAGAAGTTACTATAAATTTTTAAATGTCCCAGAAGTTAATTATTCACATTACAAAATTTTACTGAACTTCTATTTTACAAAGCTCTTTGCTAAATGCTATGATGTGTGACTATGAATCAGATGTGGCCCTTGTCAAAGGAATTTCCTGTCTACAAAGAAAACAAATATAAAAGTCTAATACTTTGAAAAAATATACAAAACAGTTAATAATAGAGAAAAGCAAGAAGGTAAAGTTTGAATAGGGTTTGAGAAACTAATCAGTATGCACCAGCTTCAATAAGAGAAACATGACCAAAGATGTGATAATTAAGAGTACAAAAATAGATTTTTACAGTAGGATAATCAAACTTAGAAAATAAGACATACGAACAACAGAGATGGGATGAGATTTTGGGTCCAGAGTACCTTTTGTGTTATTCTGGGGATTTCAAGATTATGCTTTATGAGTCTTGGGAAATCATAAACTTTTAACCTGAAGAGTAAGTGCCATCAACTCATTCACTCTAAAAAAATAAAAAAAGAAAAGAAAAACCCAAACAACTAGTTCACTCTGCCAGAAGCTCGGAGATCATCTGAAAGGACCTTCAATCCCCCTTAATTCCTGTCATAGTAATGGAAGAATATTGGTGGCTGAACTAAAGCATTAGTAAAACAAGGAGATAGTTGAAGAGGAACATGTAAGAGTTTAATATGCTGGTGGAATCAGAGGGACTTTGTTAGTGATTAAGTGTGAATTTTGAAAGAGTTTGGAATCAATCTTAGGCTTTTTGGTTCCCATAAACATTTTTTTTTTAATTGTAAAGGAGATGTACAGAGGAGTTTCAGGTACATAAGTCAGGTAAAGAGTACATTTATTTTCAAATATTTTGTTATCTTCAAGTAGTTATACATAGGAGTTGCCATTTAACAAAGCAGTTTATGAATACAATTTATCTTGATCAAAGTCACCCCTTCCAGCATTCTCAACCTATCCCTTGGCCTTTTCTTGTTTAAACAAGAAAGACAAAAGGTGGGAAAAAAGAATCACAATCAGTACCTTATAAGACCTCTTGTTTCTATTTCTTGGAGTTCATTTTGATAAGCACCATTTTATATGATCATATGCACATAACTATTGAGCCCTTGCTATCTTCTCCTAAGAATATCCTTTTTTGTTCTTACTATGTTAATGTTTAGAGTGTTATATCTGTCTTTTACTATCCATTGGATTTATTTGTAGATTTATAGACACATTCTAGTTATTACAAATGCAGCCTATGTTTCTTTGGGTCTAGCTTAGTTCACTTAATAAATTTTTTTCCAAATCTTTCCACTTTCTTATGAATGGGGCAATGTCATTCTTTCTCATGGAAGCATAGAATTCCATTGTGTCTATGTACCACATTTTTTTTTGATCCACTCATCCACTGAGGGGCATCTGACTTGATTTCATATCTTAGCTAATGGCCATTATCAAAAAAACTAACAATAACAGATACTGGCAGGAATGTGGCAAAAGGGAACACTGTTGTACTGTTGGTAGGAGTGTAGGAGTATAAACCACTCTAGAAAGTAGTATGGAGTTTCCTCAAAAGACTAAACATAGAGCTTCCCTATGACCCAACAACTCTACTCCTGGGCATTTTTCCAAATGACCACAACTCAAGCTGCACTGAACCCACCAGCACAACAATGTTCATTGTAGCACTATTTACCATAATTTTTGGTTTTATGACTAATGGAAGTAATAATCAGGTTTCCAGCAGGTGAGTTTGCATTTAAATATTTGGATAAAAATTTTGGTTAGGACAGCAAGTTAGAGATGTCTGGAAGGGAGTTGGATGTGAACCTGGAATTTGGAAATAACAAAGGTTAAAGACACAGATTTGGAAGTTAATAACTTATATAGTGATAATACTTCAATCCCCAGGAAGTGATGAATCTACCTAAGGTCACAAATATGAGATACATGCATTTGAAGTGATGTTATAAGGAAAGAAATGATCAGAAATGTTCCCAGACAGGATCAGATAGAGTGGTGTTGGGGAATCCAAGAGATGAAATAATGCCAAGCATTTAGTGTGTACCAGAAAGAAAGGCTATATAAAGATAAATGTTCCAGTATTTGGGGGACACCTTAACATCCTTGTTAGAAGTTTATAATAAGTATAAAGGATTCTCCTGCTCTACTCAGAACGGCTATGTCAAATGGATTTCTGGGCAGCATTGATACTGACACAACCTGTCCTGCAGGTTGAAAGAGAAAAGTTATCTGTCAATGTCTACAAATTGCAATCCTCAAAAGTCATGTGACTTTTCTTCCACTCAGAATATCAAGGTGCTGCAAAGCCCTCAATTTCAGTGAATCAACACTAACTTTTTATGCTAAATATCTTGAATAAAATTGTCCAGATTTTCATATCAAAGATATATTATGGAATCAACATAGACACGTCAGAGTCTAGGTGTAATACAATAAACATACTGAGCTTTTTTTTAAAATATCTTCTATCATTTTGACAAAAGAAAGAGAAGTGACCAAGGCCCTTTTCACGAAAGGTGTGCCACCTGTCATTGTCAACAAGGCCATCATTGCCAGAGAGGCTATATTCCTTAAGCAATAACATTATAAGTTCCCTCAATGTATCATCACAATTGCTGCTTCCTGTGTATTCTGAAAATTGCCATTGCGTCTTACTTTTGGCCTGATGGGGAGGACAGTATTCAGAGAATTATTTCCACCCCTATTTTCTTCCTTAGAGGAAGTATTTTTATTATGTTCATTTAAAATGCATTTTATGATGTCCCTTATCTCTGCGAAAGAAATTACATTTGAATTTAGAAAATACCCATGTTGGTGGAGATATTTCAAGAAAGAGTTATTGTGTGCAATGTGTTGAATAATTACATCAATTTATATAAGGATAATCAGTTGCTCTCTTTTGTCATCATCCCTTATTTAGTCATTAATTTTGCTTCCTCTATGAAGTAATCATATTCTGCATACTCTTTGTTGAGAACTATCTTGTCATTAAATACTAATCCAACAGAAAACACACTGCATTTCACCATGAAGGAAAACCAGTTATTTTGCTTAATATAATTTTTCCAAGTCTTTCCATTTCCTTACAAACTGTACAGATCATTCTTTCTGATGGATGTATAGAATTCCATTGTGTGTATGTGTATATATATATATTATATATATATATATATATATATATGACTGTTTCTTGATCTATTTGATTTCATATCTTGGCTATGGTAAACAATACTTCAATGAATATGATTGTGCTGGGAGCTTTAGTGTGACCATTTGTTTTTATTGGATAAATGCCCAGGAATGGAACTGCCAGGTTATAGGGAAACTCTATGTTTAGTCTTTTGAGCAAACTCCATACCGCTTTCCTGAGTGGTTGAACAAGTTTACATTCCTACTAATAGTGCAGTAGTATGCTCTTTTGGTCACATCCCTGTTAGCACATTTGTTATTGTTAGTTTTCTTGATAGTGGCCATTCTAACTAGGGTGAGGTGAAGTCTCAATGTTGTTTTGATTTGCATTTCTTTTATGGGCAGAGATTTTGAACATTTCTTTCTTTCTTTCTTTTGTCTGTCGTGGGGCTTGAACTCTGGGCTTGAGCGCTGTCCCTCAGCTCTTCAGCTCAAGGCGAGAGCTCTACCACTTGAGCCACAGCGCCACATCCAGTTTTCTACTGGTTTATTGGAGGTAAGAGTCTCACAGACTTTCCTGCCCAGGCTGGTTTCGAACCGTGATCCTCAGATCTCAGCCTCCTGAGTAGCTAGGATTACAAGAGTGAGCCACCGGTGCCCGGCTTGAACATTTCTTTATGTGTCTAGTTGCCCGGCTTGAACATTTCTTTATGTGTCTAGTGGCCATTCTAACTTCTTCTGAGACGTCTCTCTTTAACTCTTTAGCCCATTTATTAATTGGGTTTTTGTTTCTTTCACAGGTTTTTTTTTGGGGGGGAGGGTTAATTTTTTGAGCTATGCATATATTTTATATTAAGTGAAGTAAGCAAGACCCAAAGAAACAGGTTCAATGGTTTCCCTCATTTGTGGCAACTAAAATGTGCTTACAAATTTACAAGATAAACACACTGGACGGTAAAAGAAAAAAAATACTGGGACATGATAAATTATACAGGTCACTAGGCATTCACACAGCGTGAGACCAGAGGAGAATAGCTTTAGGACAGGCTTACATAGGTGTAATAGCTATGGCCTCTGACCATATAAAATAATATTTACCAAACTGAGCTCTAGGAAATGAAAATAAGAGGTGTTTTCTGTTTGTTGCTTTTTTTCCATTTCTGTTTTTTTGTTTGTTTGGGAGGATAAGTAGAGGCACAGAAACGGCGGGACAAAAAGTGAACAATTGCAGCAGTGACACTCACTAGACACTGTCACAAATGGACTATATAACTTGTGCGTAGAGACAAGAAGGGAGGAACTGGAAGAGAGCAAGGGAAGGGTTGATGTTGTTCAGAAGAAATGTACTCATCTCACTTATGTAATTGTAACCCATCTGTACACCACCTTTACAATAGCAAGGACTTTTTTAAAATAGCCATCTTATTTTCCCAAAGGCAAGAAGCTGAGGCTTTCACATTGCCTGGAACATTCCGCTTTTCATCGCTCTCTCTTAGTCTGAACTCCTTACACTCTTCTACTACTTGATAGGCCCATGTCTGGTAGTGTTTGCTCCTCTTCTCTTTAACTGCTTTATAGTACTGGATACACGTTTTAAGTGTAACATTTTAATTCCACTATCGATTTTTTGCTACTTGTTTTAGCTTGTTTTTTCTTGAGGTTAATCACTTATCACTGTCTACTTAAAAAAAGCTTGCTCCTCTAAAGTAGCCTTCCTTTCACCCTTCTTGTGATATAATTTACTTTCATAGTATAGCTTTATATATAAAGTAACAGTATTGTTTCACAAATATTAATTTGTGCAATCATCCCTTAAGTCAGTTAAGGAGAAAAGTACTTGGTCCTTTATTTTTTAATAAATTTTTATTGTGAAAATACTGCACAGAGCGGTTACAATCACACGAGCAAGGTAATGAGTATATTCTTATCAAGCATGTACTTGGTCCTTTATATCCCTTCCTCTTTAGTTCTTCATGTGAACTCAAGGAATTACCTATCCCTGACTGACTCCCTTTTGTATTTCTTCATCAAGGCAAATCTTTGAGTAGCAGATTTTTGCTATCTTTTCACATCTGGGAATGTCTTTAATTCACCTTCTTGTTTGAAGGATAGTTTTCTGAATATAAATTCTTTCATAGATTTTTTTCTTAGTATTTATGAATATAGAATCTTACTACCTTTTGGCATCTGTTGTGTCTGATGAAAAAATAAGCTTTTTTTTAAATTTTGTGATTCCTTTGTAAATGATGAATAGTTTTTCTCTTCCTGCTTTCAGTATTTTCTTTTTAACAGTTTGACTATGGTATGCGAAGTTTCTGTGATTGCCTTCTTTAATTTGCTGAGCCTCCTGGATGTATGGATGATAGCCCAATATGCCTTATAATACTTTTCCTTCCCTTTCTCTTCCCTGATTAGGACTCCTTTGTCTGTAATTTGGCATGCTTTAGGTGACACTATTTTGAATGTCCCCAGACATATTAACCCCATTTTAAGAATATACATAACAGGGCTGAAAGTTTGGTACAAGCCTGTATTCCTAGCTGTGTGGGAGTAATAGGTAGACAAATCACAATGCAAGGGTGGCTCTGGGAAAAAGCATGAGATCCTAAAAAATAAAAGCACAAAGGGCTAGTAATATGGCTTAATAGTAAGGGTGCTTATCTCATGAGTATGAGGCCCTCAGTTCAAAACCCAGACAATCAAATTTAATTAATTAAGCTTATGCCATAAATAAAAATATAGGGAATAGAAGAAATTTCTGAGCTATCCAATTTTTTCCCTTTCTTCAATTTTCCCATGATTAGTTACTAAATTACCAAGGAGTTAGCATATTAATTCTCTTTGTGAACATAAACATATAATTTAAAAATTACACTTTATCTATTTCTTTCTTTTATTATCTGACTGTCTGAACAATATGACTTGCTGTACCCAATATTTTTCTATCTCCATAATAAGATATGAGTGGGTGTGTGTGTCCTAGAGACCTTCAGGCCCTAAGAACTAATCTCAACTAACAGTAGCACACTGCTTGCAGAAAATCTACCAATTCTCCCCCATCCCAATTTTTTATTTATAAAAATTGACACCAAGAAAAATGAATTCACAGATTTTTTTCAGTGTTGGGAGCAGTTTTGCTCCACTGTCCTGCTAAGTGAGATGGTTCTCTTCATGCTCTATCTCAGCATTTCCTAAAGGTTCAGAGAAAGGAATGTGGCTGCTTATTGTTACTATTGATGTACAATTTGAGTAACCCTCTACTTACTCTTTTGATTTTTTTTTGGGGGGGGGGGGAGGGAGGTCCAGTCTTGGTGCCTGAACTCTGGGCCTGGGCACTGTCCCTTAGCTCTTCAGCTCAAGGCTAGCACCCTACCACCTGAGCCACAGCACCACTTCCGGCTTTTTTTTTCTTTTTGCTTATGTGGTGCTGAGGAATCGAACCCAGGGCCTCATGTATGCAAGGCAAGCGCTCTACCACTGAGCCACCTTCCCAGCCCCTCTTTTGATTCTTATATCTGTCAAGGCAGATGCTTCCATCTGCCTTATGCTTCCAGCTTCCATTATAACTGCTAGTTAAACTTGTTCTGTTTTGGACTCAATAAAAATGACACTTTTATTTATAATAAGTGTATCATCCCACCTTTCTCAAAGCAATAAAAGCATGAATCAACTCAACTGTGCTTAGTCTTCTGGCAAACATTTCTGTCTTGTTTTCCTACCTACTTTGATTGTTTGTATCTCATAAAATAATATCCTCAATTTTTATTCTCTTTACATAATCGTACAAAGAGGTTTTAATTCAAGTGTTACCTCTTCCATCACTCTCCCTCCTCACTATAATTAACCTCATTTTTACCACTAGTGAAGGTCTTGTTAGAATCATGGTCCTCAGGGTCCTCAAATTCAAAATTGATTTTCTTCACTAGAGAGTAAGAGTTAAAAACCCACATGTGGACACAGACAAAAACTTGAGTTCTGAGTACCCCTAAGTGTCTGGCCCAGGGTAGTACCTCACGTTTCTTTGTGGATATTGTAAAACACAAGATAAAATAATGCATGTACAACCCGTACAGCAGAGTTAGCTTTGAGCATTCAGTAAACCTCCAATAGATGATATCAACAGACGTTTTCTTTTTTGTTGCTGTTTTTGTCATTGTTTTATTTTTTTTAATTAAGTGGCCATTTAACAAAAAATTTTATGAATGCAATGCGTCACCCTTTCAATGTCACCCTTTCAACATTCTCAGCCTTCCTCCCAACCCATTCATTCCCTTACGTTCCTTAATTTTTTATTGAACTGTTGACTGTATTCTCTTCTTCATTCATCTAACTCTCTGCTTGGCACCTTCTATCCCTTGCAAGTACTTGTTTCCCAGTGCTTATGTTGTTGGTCTTTGACTTTGCCTTTCTAAGGAATTATACTACTTGAGTTTTCCCTTGAATCTACCATATTTCAGCTAATACATCTGTAAACACTTGCATACCCCCCAACATGAACAGGTATTTTCAACCACTTTTTTATGTGTTGGTCTACAATCAAGGAAAAGACAGCTGTGCTAACTGCCCACACTCCCTGTGAGTTTCCTTTTCTGGTATGCTGCTTGTTTTGATGGAGCATCAGAATTTGAACTTGATGGACATGGGTCCACTCCAACTCCCTGTCTCATTATGTGGACTTAGATGACTCCTCTGAAGTTTTAGCCTTAATCTTTTCAAGAATAGAAAAACAATGACATATTTAAGAATATAATTAAGTTGGCTAAGTAGACAAATAGTGAAAAACTTTAGTACCATTAATTTGTGCTAACACAACAATTTTAAGAAACTTCACTGGGCACCCGTGGCTCACACTTATAATCCTAGCTACACAAGAGATGTGATCTGAGAAGAGCAGTATGAAGCCAGCTGAGGCACGAAAGCCCATGAAATCCTTATCTTCTCTTTGAACCACCAATAAGCCAGAAGTAGATTTGTGACACAAGTGGAAGAGCACCAGGACTGAGTAAAAAAGTTAACAGACAGCACCCAAGTCCTGAGTTCAGTCCCTAGTATGCATACAAAAAAAGTAAAAAGAAACTTCTTAGCCAAATTATTGGCAGTTATATTAGATCAACAAATATCATACTTGTTGATAGTCTACACCTGTATTGTGTCCTATACGAGTACTATCTCTAGTAAGATTTATTTATATGAAACCAACTATTGCACTACTAAACTCATTCTGGAAATCCCCAATTTTTAGCCAGTTATATCTCTTCATGAATTTATAGCATTATTTTTGTCTAGAACCTTCACTTTAATTTTAAATTCAACATGTCTAAAATTGATCTTATTAGTATAGTCCCTCAATAAGCTCTGCTGTGCACTTTCAAACACATGTTCTTTTCTTTTGGTTCTCCATTGCAATCAGCATTCTGCTGCCTTTCTGTGGACCTTCAGGTACTTTGAGAGTTAATGCTATTTTTAAGTGATTCTAGACTACCAGCTACTCTTCTTAGAAACGTGAAAAGTTTTGCACATTTCTTTCTTGTAAAATATATATATATTTTTTTTGGGTCCAGTCATGGGGCCTGAACTCTGGGCCTGGGCGCTGTCCCTCAGCTCTTCAGCTCAAGGTTAGCGCTCTACCACTTGAGCCACAGCGTCACTTCCGGCTTTGTTCTTTTTGCTTATGTGGTGCTGCGGAATCGAACCCAGGGCTTCATGCATGCAAGGCAAGCACTCTACCACTGAGCCACCTTCCCAGCCCCTCTTGTAAAATATTAAAGTCAGATTGTGTGTGTGTGTGTGTGTGTGTGTGTGTGTGTGTGTGTGTGCATATGTGTGTGTATGTGTGTGTGTGAATGGAACCATTTTTATATCTCATGCTGTTTGCTGAATGTGCTTCTAACTCTCCGGTCTTTCTTTTACGGTATTCTGAGACTTGACTGCTCTGAGAGGTGAAGCTGACTTTTGCTTAAGTTTTGAACACTATGCTCAGTTCTCAAAGAAGTTCAGGTAAGTTATTTTTATTTTCTCCTCCTTGTTTTTCAGCTGTACTAAATAACTTGACCATTAGCTTCCGATAGCTAATGATTATTAAAGAAACAAAGACAATGATTATTAAAGGAAATTCCTGGTCGTGCTGTCCTTGTAGCTACATGCAAAAATCTCCAAAAAGGTAGATGCTTTGCTGGAGTTTTCACCCACTCCAGACTGAGGTAGAAGAGGAGAAAGAGAAAGACTTGAATGATGATATGAAAGAAAGAATAAACCTGACAAAAAGAAAGGAGAATTTAATGAAGTAGAGAATAATAAGGAGTTAGAAACAGAAACTAACATTGTTTAGTAGAGCTTGATTATTAAAGACTTCAAAAATCCAGAAAGGTCTCACACTTGTTCCCAAAATAAGTATTGGTAGTTTGTGACCATGATAATTTTACATTTAATAAAAGAAGAAAATATATTATCAAAGTTTTGCTCAGAGTTCAATAACAAAATGCTGAAATAAGGATATAGGTTTACCCATTGTAACAATGAGATGTATAAGACATTATGTTGAAAACGAACTTTACAACTTGGGGAGGAGGGGAGAATTGAGGAGGGAGAGAAAGAATGGTAGGGGAAAAACAAAGGAGGGGGTAACAATGCTGGATAGGAAATGTACTCATTACCTTGCTCATGTAACTGTAACCCCTCTGTACACTATTTTTACAAAAAAAAACTTAAAAAGAATTTAAATATTCTCTTTGTGCTATATTTAGGCATATAAAATGATTTAACTGGTTTTTTTTGTTCATATGTATGTATGTATTTTGATGACACCAGGATTTGAACTCAGGGCCTTTGCTTGTTCTGCTTGCTTGTTACAAAGGTGCTCTACCAACCTTTTGCTGATTACTTTGGAAATGGAGTCTCTTGGACTTTTCTACCTGGATTGACCTTCAACTTTGATCCTCTGGACATCAGCCTCCTGAGTAGCTAAGATTACAGGTATAAACCACCCACACCTAGCTACAAATGACTTTAAAAAGTAACACAAGCAGAGGCCAAGTTAGGCTGACCTCACTTCCATTTTCTTTTTGGAAAGCACTCTAGTTTTATCATGAGTATGTTCTTCATACGTGCTCCATGGATAAGCTAAGAACGGCTCAGAGGAGATGCAGCCCTGAAGTGCACTCTGCAGGAAAACTGCAGAAGAAGCTCCTCTTGAACTTCATAAAACTGTAGATTGTGTACATAGAGAAATAATCATTAGAGCTAATTATCTTTAGACAGACTGATATTTCAAATTCTAATTACAAATTTTTAGCCTCATTAGCACATGGTTTCATTTTATATCTTGGCTACCACATTTTATTGTTTCAATTCATTAAAATGAAGATGATCATAAACTTCATCATATAAGCAAAAGAAAAAAGTGCCTGGCTAATGATAACAACACTGCATTTGCATAGCAACTTCCTTTTAAGGAGCTCAAAACATTTCATAAACATTATCTCATTAATCCCATGAGTATTGCTAGGAAATAATTTCTTAGCTCCTTTTGCTAAGGAAATTGATGCCCTATATGGCTACAGTTTGTTTCTATTCGTGCACCTTGAATAGTGAATAAATGAACTATCAATACCAATCCATTATTATTTTTAAATTTACATATAACAAATTTTCATAGTATACTTCCATAGGTGTTTTTTTTTTGAGGGGGGTCCAGTCGTGGGGCCTGAACTCTGGGTCTGGGTGCTGTCCCTCAGCTCTTCAGCTCAAGGCTAGTGCTCTACCACTTGAGCCACAGCGTCACTTCCGGCTTTTTTCTTATGTGGTGCTGAGGAATTGAACCCAGGGCCTCAGGCATGCAAGGCAAGCGCTCTACCACTGAGTCGCCTTCCCAGCCCCTTCCATAGGTTTTAAGACATTATTATAACTACCTCCATATTTTGGGTACAATACCATTCTATCACTTCAAAAACATGCTCTTTAGTGCTCAAACTCTCTTCCATATTTCTCTTTGCAAGTGCTGACCTACTTTCCATTGCTGCGATCTTACATTGTTTAGAATATAATGCAAATATAAATTTTATATGAAATTAAATCTTACTGATTTAGCATTGACACTTGAATCATTTCATGTTTCAAATTATTTGTGCCAGCTTTGTGGAATATAGTATCATCTACAATCACCTTAATATACAATAGCACTGTAGAACTTCTTGCTCATATCTAACTGTAACTTTGTACGCATTTATTATTATTTCCCAATCGGCTTCCATCACTACATTCCCTAGCCTCTTGTAACCATCAATGTACTCTCTACGTTCAACTCTTTGATTCTACATAGGAACAAGGTGGCCAATTATCTTACCTGTTTATTTCATTTAATATGATGCCCTCTAGTTCCATCATGTAGTAAGGACAAGATTTCATTCCTTTTTAATGATTAAATAATATCCCACTGCAGATATTTTTTGTCCATTCAGTAGTTTATGGACACTTAAGTTATGTCCACTTGTTTGTGACTGTGAATACTACTGTAATAAATGAAATGCAGACATCTCTTCACATATTGATTTCATTTTCTTTGGATAGATACTCAGTAGAAGTGGGAACTCTACTTATTTCATTTTTGAAGACTCTTTGTACTCTTATAAATGATGGTTGTGATTAAATTATTTTTCTGACCAACAAAGTGCAAGGCTCCTATTTTTCTCCATTTCCTTACCAGCACTTGTTATCATTAGTTTTTTGACAATAGGATTCTTACTACAGGTAGGTGATTATTCATTAGGATTTTGAATGCTTAGTTATGTTGAGTATTTTTATATAAATACTGGATATTTGCAGGTCTTTTGAGAAATGTCTATTTTTAGCTTATTTATAATCAATTATATTTTTGATATTTAGTTTTTGAGGTTTCCTTATATACTCTGGTTATTTATACCTACACAGGATATTAATCCCTTGTCAAATGTATAGTTTGCAAGTATTTTTCCATTATGTAGGTTGCCTCTTCATTGCTGGTGAATAATTCGTTGCTGTACAAAAGTCTTCTGACTTGACATAATAATATATGTCTATTCTTATTGTTTGTTTCCTGTGTTTTTGAGGTGTAATTCAAAAGAATCTTTCACCATTCTAAAGTCCTGAATCCTTTCCCATGTTTTCTTCTAGTACTGTCATGTTTCAAGTCTTACATCTAAGCATTTAAGCCATTTGTTATTATTTGGTAACTGGTGGGAAATAGATTTCATCCTTCTGCATAGAGACATCCAATTTTCCAAGTATTATTTATTGAAAAGATAGTTCTTTAAAGCTAGGTGTGGTAAGGGATACCTGTAAGTCTCCCACCACTTGGGAGACTCTTGCAAGAGAACTGCAAGTTTCAGGCAAGCCTAGTTTACATTGTAAAACCCAACTTAGCATACAGAGAAGATGAAGCAGGAGAAGGAGCAAGAAGAGGAGGCAAAGGAGATGGAGGAAGAGGAGTTGGAAGAGGAGAAGTTGGAGAAGGAGAAGGAGGAGGAAGAGGAGGAGATGGAAGAAGAGGAGCAGCAGCAGGAGGAGGACACAAGAGATTTTATCTTTCTTGCTGTTCTTTTTAATGTATTTATAATGTACTATGTGATTTTTTTTTGTTTCTTTGTATGTGCTTCTCCATGCTAAAACCCCTGTTGTCACTGTATTTGATTCCAGTGTCCTGCATCTTGCATATACATTTTTCTAACTTGGGGAGGGGAAGGGAAATAACAAAGTGCTGAAATAAGGATTCAGGATGACCCATTGTAACAATAAGATGTACAAGACACTATGTTGAAAATGAACTTTACAACTTTGGTGGGGGGGGGGGGTGAGGGAGGAGTTGAGGAGATGGGGAGGAAAGGGATAGTAGGGGAAAAACAAAGGAGGGAGTAAGAAATGTACTCATTACCTTGCTCATGTAACTGCAAACCCTCTGAACAGTATCTTTATAATAAAACTATACTTAAAAAGATATGGTTTACGTACTGTTTATAAGACTGGATCACTCTGATTTTTGTTTGTATTGTTAATCCTACAAGTGAGTTTTACATCTTCTACTGTTTTTTTCTTATTCATTATTTTTAATTTTATTTTGATCTTTAAATAGTTTTATGAAGGAGTTGCCATTCAACAAAGTAGTATACTAATACAACAAACCTTGATCAATGTCAGCCCATTCATCATTCTCTCCCATTCCCTTCCAAACCCAAGCCTTCCCTCAACTTTCTGAATTTAGTAGAATATGCATTCAATTTTATTACTGTGTTTTCCTTTCTCCCATCTTCCTCTCTTCGTGTTTGTACCCCTTCCCTTGACCCCACTTCCCTACTTTGAATACTCAACTCTGGGTGGTTATTTTTTCTATGAAATTACATCATTTGAAGTTGGAGACATGGCTCTGTTGGTAGAATGCTAGCTAGCAAGTCAAAGTGGCAGGCACTGAATTTGAGTCCTAGGCTCAGACCTAAAAAATAATTTAAAAAATATATTGTTTGAGTTTTTCTCTGAATCTACCATATTTCAATTAATACACTTGTGTACATGTAGATAAGATCCTGGAGTATTTATTAGTTAATTAATTAATTTATTATTCTAGCTTCCATATATGACAGGAAACATATTTCCTTTGTTTCTCTGGACTGAGGTTAAGTGGAACAAATGGAAGACCCAGAAACAAACCTTACAGACATACAGCCATGTAATATTAGATAAGGGAGCCAAAAACATAGGTTGGAATAAATAGTTCAATAAATAGTGCTTGGAAACTGGATGTCCACATGCAGAAATCTGAAACGGGGTCACTACTATCACCTTGCTTCAGCATCTTTTCAAAGTGAATCAAAGATCCAAAAGTAATGTCAAAAACCATGAAGCTATTACAGGAAGGATTTGAAGAAGCATTAGGATTTCTTGGCATAGGCAGGAATTTTCTGAGTAAAGATCCAGAAACACAACAAATCAAAGAAAGGATGGATAAATGGGACTGCATCAAACTAAAAAGTTTCTGCATGGCAAAGGACACAGTTAACAAGCTAAAAAGATAGCCAAAAAATGGAGGAAGATCTTTTACAGCTTAAAGACAGAGACCTAATATCTCTACCATACAGAGTAACTTAAGAAACTAAACCCTGAAAGTATCAACAACCCAATTAATAAATGAGCAGAAGAGCTAAATAGACATTTCTCAGAAAAAGTAAAAATAGCCAACAGACATATGCAGAAATGTTCAACATCTCCAGTCATAAGGAAATGAAAATCAACACTGAGATTCCATCTCACCCAAGTTACAATACATTAATTTATTGTTCTTTCATTTAAAAAATCACCTTTTAGTCTTTCTTGGAGGACAAGTCAGGTTCAGGAACGTCCTTTAAACTTCTGTTTCTTTGGGAAAGCCTTCATCTCTTCTAATTACCTTATTCTCTCTCCCCCTCTCTCTTTCTCCTTCCTTCCTTCCTCTCTCTTTCCCTCCCTCCCTATCTCCCTATCTCTCTCCCATCTTTCTTTTCCTTCCTTCCTTCCTTCCTTCCTTCCTTCCTTCCTTCCTTCCTTCCTTCCTTCCTTCCT
This sequence comes from Dipodomys spectabilis, assembly GCF_019054845.1. Taxonomy (NCBI): domain Eukaryota; kingdom Metazoa; phylum Chordata; class Mammalia; order Rodentia; family Heteromyidae; genus Dipodomys; species Dipodomys spectabilis. The sequence goes on from NW_024870715.1 coordinate 2,536,327, forward strand.
TCCTTCCTTCCTTCCTTCCTTCCTTCCTTCCTTCCTTTCTCCTGAATCAAGACCACATACTTTGTAGGCAGGTACTCTACAACTTGAGCGGTACTTGCAGCCTTCTTTTTGTACCCTTATTTTTCACATAGAGATTCATATTTTTCCAGAGACAGTTTCAGATCGTGATCTTCCTACCTATTCCTCCTGTGCAGCTGGGATTACAGGCATGTATGACCAGGCTTATTTTAATGTATTTTTTATTATCTTTAAGTGGTTGTACAAAGGAGTTGACATCCAACAAGGTAGTTTATGAATACAGTGCATCTTGATCAATGTTACCTCTTTCAACATTCTCACCTACCCTTCCATTACCTATCCCTTCCCTGACTCTTCTTAAGTTTGCAGGATATATATTGAATTCTGCACTGCATACTCCTCCCTCTTCTCTTCATTCATCTACCTTTCTCCCCCTTGACCACACCCCTTCTTTCAAGTACCAATTTCCTGGTGTTTATTTTGTTGAACTTTGATTTTGCCTTTCTAAGAAATTATACCATTGAGTTCTCCCTTGAAATTATTATTATTATTGTAAATAAAGTCACAATTTTTGCCTGGGCAAGCAAAGTGGCTCATATATCTCCATCTCCTGAATAGCTGGAATTATAGGCATGAGTCACTTTCCTTCATTTCTAAAGGATAGCTTTGCTGGGTGCGTTCTTGTTGGCTGATAAGTTATTTTCCTTCAGGACTGTGAAATCTCACCTGAATTGTTTTGTTCCTTTTGAAAAATCCACTATTAGGCGGGCTAGAACATGTTTATGTGTTTATGTTTTTTCTCTTTTTGTCTTATCTGTCAATTTCGACAACCTAATTATATCTTGGCATAAACTTGTTTGGCTGGTGACCCATGTCATTCCTTTACCTAGGAACTTGTATTTTCTAAAATTAGTAATATGGCAGTAGGTTTTCTACTATCCCATAATGATCTCTCTGACTCATTTGCATTTTCATGTCTTGAATGCCAATAAGTTATTAAGTTATTCACTTAATACTTTTTCAAAATTATTGTAAGTTTTCTTCATTTATATATAATATGTTTTTCTCCTCCAATTGTATATCCAATTGTATATTTTCAAGTAGTGTGTTTTCAAGTTCACTCATTTATTCCATTTTATCTATACTGTTATCATATTTAGCATTTTTGGATAAAAATTTATGTCTGACTTTTAGAAATTGTTTCCATATTTCTGTTTTAAATTTCTTTGCTATAGTGTTGGATTATTTCTTTATTTTTTTTTAGGCTTGGCAAGATTCCTAAAAATAATAACTTTTAAATTCTCCTTCTAGACATTTTCCCATATGGTTTCGTGTTTTATCAGCTTATTTTGACTTATAAGTAATATCACGGATTCCTAGAAATGTGTGATGATTGTTGATATGTGACATTTGAATGTTGGACAATAAATGATTTTACCCCAATCTCTGTAACCTGGATTTGTACCTGTATTTACTATGAATCTATAGTCACTATTTAGTAGTCCAGATTTTCCTAGTATGGGTTTTTAATGAGTCTTCTATGGGTATGTTGTCATCATTTTAGCCCTAGTAAATAGGGCTAAAATGGGTTTGTCCCAAGCCCAGTTTTTGTGTTGTACAGCATGAACCAAGCCCCATTTATTAAAGACTTGGTCTTCAGCCTATTGCTTCATTGGGAGGAGGCTGAAACTTAGAAGTAGAGTATAATGGGAGGAAATTATGCCTTTGATAGAACTTTTTGGTAGGGAAATAGGGAACCAGCTTATATCTCCTACTGTTTCTTTGCTTTCCAGTCAGCCACCAGGAAGTAAAATTTTCTTTTCCTATCAGTTTCTGTCACCATGAACTACCATCACAGGCACACAGCAGTAGAACCAAGCAAAATGACTGAACCAGAACAAAACTTCCTCTTTTTAGATTATTTGTCTCGGGTATTTTGACACAGTGACAGAAGGCTTAGTAACATTTAATTTTTAGTCAAGAAATAGAGATCTTGCTGAATCACAGTCCCAGATCTTAGCTTGTCTTTGAGTCCAATGCTAAGAGACACCAGCTTACAAAGAAATTATAGAAACTTCATTGATGATTTGGTGTTAATATAATTTCTGGTTTCTTTTTCTAATCTGCCTGCTGCATCTACTTTCTATGGCCCTTAGACCACAGTGCAATGTGCAGACTTTTAGTTGCATTTGGGAATAGCGACAGGGTGGAATGTGTTTATTCCAACATGATAGAAACCAGAAGCAAAGGTTTAGATTTTTGGAATCCTAGCTACCTCATCAATCTTGAAAATATGCTTTAGTCTAGTGGCTGAAGCAAACATCCAAACAATAACAGAATGCAATATTTAAGTAACTATAATATTAACAGATGCAAGCATTTTATTTAATGCTCTCATAACTCCATTAGGATCATGTTTTAAATATTTGCACTTATATATTTTCTTTTTCATTTTCCTTATATATTATGCATTTCCCTTAATTTACTTGTATAGTTGGATTTCCTTATGTATTTCCTTACATAGTTCATATGTATTTTCTTTACATATATATTTTGACTAATATGTTGTATTTCTATTTCACATATTTCCTATAAATAGATCTTAATTTTTTTTAAATTAAGTAAATTATAATCTAGAAACCGCTCTTATAGAGTCATAGTCATCACTAAACATGAGCTTAGTTCTCTGTTTTTCATGTCTTTCTTTTTTATGCTGTTTTAATGTACATGGTATTATATATTTATAGGAGAAATTTAAATATAATTGCTTCATATTTATGTTCTAATGATTTTATCCTAATTTAGGGAAGAGTCATGGTTAGTCTGCAGCTGGATGTGGTGGTACATGCCTATTATGTCAACATTCCGAAGGCAGGAGGATGCTGAGGGTGTATAGTAAGACACTCTCGAGAAAGGAGAGACAAGAAAGAAAGGAAGGAAAGAAAGAAAGAGAGAGAGAAAGGAAGGAAGGAGAGAGAAAGAAAGTGAAAGAAATAGGCAAAGAATGGAATGAAGGAAGAAAGAAAACAGAAAAGAAAAAGAAAATAGAGAAAATAAAATAAAAAAGAAGAAAATGGATATTACTTTTTTTGTCGGTTGTGGGGCCTGAACTCTGGACCTGAGCACTCTCCCTCAGCTCTTCAGCTCAAGGCTAGTGCTCTACCACTTGAGCCACAGTGCCACTTCTGGCTTTTTCTGCTTATGTGGAATCGAACCCAGGGCCTTATGCATGCTAGGCAAGCACTCTACCACTGAGCCACTTTCCCAGCCTGATACTACTATTTCTGAAATTGGTCAAGATTTCTTTTTGGAATCAAAACAACCTTAAAGCCCCACTGATCCTTAAAACTGATGTATTCATATACTGGACTAACACAATTTTCCACCCATTATATTTTCAAACTTGGTATTAAGCAGAAAGTGGAAGAGTTCTATAAGTATCAGCCAATGCTGCAAAAAGGTGTGTGTTTGGAAGTGGCGCTGTGGCTCAAGCGGTAGAGAGCTCGCCTTGAGCTGAAGAGCTCAGGGACAGCGCCCAAGACCAAAGTTCAAGTCCCACCGACAAAAAAAAAAAAGGTGTGTGTGTGTGTGTGTGTGTGTGTGTGTGTGTGTGTGTGTATTTGGTAGTTGTGGAGCTTGAAGTCTGGGACTCAACGCTGCCTCTGAACTCTTCAGCTCAAGGCAAGTACTGCACCACTTGAGCCACAGCACCACTTCCTGTTGTCTGGTAGATAATTGGAGATAAGAGTCTCACAGACTTTTCCTGCCCAGGTGTCTCTGAACCTCAATCTTCAGATCTCAGCTTCCTCCGTAGCTAGGATTACAGGAGTGAGCCACAGACACCCGGCTAAAAAGGTATCTTAAAAAAAATTAAAACAATGACAATGAGTGGCTTTCTCTTTTCTATAAAGTTGACATCTCAGTCACTAAAGAACTACTATAGCAACTTCAGCCTCTGGAGTTGGGGTTTGTCAAGGGCCAACACGAAATGGGGTAAGAATTTAAAGTTTAAATAGAACCGGCACAAATACGGACACCAAGACCAAAGAAGAAGAATAGAAGACCCAGAAATAAAACTGCATCTGATCTTTCACAAAGGAGCTCTACACATAAATTGCAAAAAAGATAGTTTCTTCAACAAATGGTGCTGGGAAAAATGGTTACGGATATGCAGAAAACAATATAAGACCTAAACTCTGCAAGTAATGCAGGAAAGTTGACAAAAATTCTGGAAGACATAGGCACAGATAAATTTTTTTTTTCTGAATAGGACTCCAATTACATAGCAAATAAGAGCAAGAATGTACAAATTAGACTACATCTGATTAAAAAGTTTCAGCACATCCAAAGAAACAATTAGCATAAATGAGAAGCAACCTACACAATAGAAAAATATCGTCACGAGCTATCCAACAAATAAAGGATTAATAATCATAATGTACAAAGAACTCAAAAAATTTAACAGCAAAAAAAAACAAACCCCCAAACAAATATCCCAATAAATAATTATGCAAACAAATTGGTCAGGTTTCAGAAAAAAGAATAGAAATGGATACTGGTACATGAAGAAAATTTCAACATCCTTAGCCATAAAGGGAATGGAAATAAAAATTGCATTAAGATTTTATCTCATCGCAGTCAGAATGGTAATCATCAAGAAAACAAACAACAACAGGTGTTGACAATGATGCAGGAGAAAAAGTAATGATTACATACAGTGGTGTGAACGTAAATTAAGGTAACCACTATAGACACTGGTATGGAAGTTCCTTAAAAAGCTAAAAATAGACCAACTTTGCGAACATGCCATTCCATTCTTGAGAATACATTAGAAGAAATGTCAACAAATATACCACGGAGTTAATACCCGATTGCATTTACTGTAACTCTGTTCAAAAAAACCTCATGTTGCATGTTCTTACTCACTTGTGGAGTCTAGCTAGACCCAAACGGTAGACATAGTCATAATTTTTATAAATCATTCTATTTACTTCATAGCCTTCAGTAATCAGTTGCTTGAATATATTCCAATCTTTCAGTAGACACAAATCTAAATTAAGTAAAACTTCTTTATATGAGAGGAAATATAATGTTTCATCCAGGATTTTCTAGGGATTTTGAGGCAAAACATATTTCTCCCTGTGAGATATGCCTTCTTGCTTCCAAAAAAGAAAAAAAGAAAAAGGAAAGAGATAGATTTTTGATCTTTGTGGGTTTTTTCCCCTTTTCACATTTACCCAGAAGTGGAACACAGGCCTTCATTTTCCATATTATTGCTTCCACAAAATGTCTGCATTTTGTTTTAGAAACCTTTCTTAAAGATTGATATTTCGGGGCTGGGAAGGTGGCTCAGTGGTAGAGCGCTTGCCTTGCATGCCTGAGGCCCTGGGTTCGATTCCTCAGCACCACATAAGCAAAAAGAAGAAAGCCGGAAGTGGTGCTGTGGCTCAAGTGGTAGAGCGCTAGCCTTGAGCTGAAGAGCTGTGGGACAGTGCCCAGGCCCAGAGTTCAGGCCCCACGACCGGACCAAAAAAAAAAAAAAAAGATTGATATTTCTAACAGTTCTGTTCATGAACAGTTAAGAAGATAGAGGGAATTTGCACGCCACCTGTCTGGGATGTAGTAAGCACCTGATAAGTGTTAGCAATCACTATTTGTTCAGGTTTCTGACATGGGCTTACACAACAGCAGAAAAACAATGAAATAAAGATCAGACACTTCGTTGTCTTTGAAACTGATTCAGTCTGTTCACTCATTGGTCAAAACTGCTTCCACGATTTATTTGTTACTCATAGTTTTCCAGACCTCAACCTGTTATTATTTTTTTAGGCAGAGAAATACAGTGTTTAAATTTATTTTTTTCTTAATATATATTTTTATTGTAAAGATACTGTACAGAGAGGTTACAGTTACATGAGCAAGGTAATGAGTACATTTCCTATTGAGCATTGTTACCCCCTCCTTTATTTTCCCCTGGCATCCCTTTCCTCTCCACCTCCCCAACTCCTCCCTCACCGCCCCGCCCCCACTAAAGTTGTAAAGTTCATTTTCAACGTAGTGTCTTGTACATCTTATTGTTACAATGGGTCATCCTGTATCCTTTATTTCAGCACTTTGTTATTTCCCTTCCCCTCCCCAACTTAGAAAAATGTATATACCAGATGCAGGACACAGGAATGAAAATCAGGGACAACAAGGGTTATCCCATGGGGGAAGAACATACAAAGAAACAAAAAATCACATAGTGCATTATAAGTACATTAAAAAGAACAACAAGAAAGATTGCATGAAACTGCAGAGCTTCTGCATGGTAAAGGACATAGCAAGCAAGATCAACAGAAAGCCCACAGATTGGGAGAAGATCTTTACTAGCCATACAACAGACAAGGGTCTCATATCTAAAATATACTTAGAACTCAAAAAATTAAATCCAACAATAAATCCTCAAAGAAACAACCGCCCCATTAATAAGTGGGCTAAAGACTTAAAGAGAAACTTCTCTGAAGAGGAAATAAGAATGGCCAATAGACACATGAAGAAATGCTCAACTTCTCTAGCCATAAAAGAAATGCAAATCAAAACAACATTGAGATTCCACCTCACCCCAGTTAGAATGGCTATAATCAAGAAATCTAATAATAATAGATGCTGGAGGGGATATGGCCAAAAGGGAATCCTACTACATTGTTGGTGGGAATGTAAACATGTTCAACCACTTTTGAAAGCAGTATGGAGGTTCCTAAAGAGACTATACATAGAGCTCCCCTATGACCCAACAATCCCACTTCTGGGCATTAACCCAAATGATCACAAACAAAACCATACTAAAGCTCCCAACACAACTATGTTTATTGCACCATAGCTAAGATATGGAACCAACCCAGATGCTCCTCAGTAGATGAATGGATCAAGAAAATGTGGTACACACACACACACACACACACACACACACACTGGAATTCTATGCCTCCATCAAAAAGAATGACACCAGCCCATTTGTTAGGAAATGGAAAGACTTGGAAAAATTATACTAAGTGAAGTAAACCAGACTCAAAGAAACATAGGTCCCATGGTTTCCCTTCTCAGCAATAACTAGTATATATCTAGGAAAAGCAGAAGAAGTCTGTGTTTCAATTTCTTTCTCTCTCTCTTTTCCTCCTGTGGTCCCTCCTTTCCTTGTTTCATGGAGACCATGGGAGAAGAAAGAGAGGATTTGTGTCAGATAAGCAGGAAGAATCTGTTAATGGATTGAATCAATTTTCAAATCAAGGGTTCTATCAGGAACAATGTTATCTCTTCCCTTGCTCTCTCCCAGTTTTCCCTGGTGTCCTCATGCACAAGCTGGATAGTTCATTTTCAGCATAGTATTTAGTGAGAACCACTGCTGCATTTGATCACCCTTTGTCCCACCATTTCTGTACCCCCACTCACCCTCTCAAAGACAGATAAATAAACAAACAAGACAAAAAGAAAACAACAAAGATAAAAAACCTCTTGTTTCCATTTCCTGGAATTCATCTTGATAAATATTTCAAATAATTAGAGGCATAAAGGCATATGTCTTTGTGTTCCTCCCCTAAGAATATGCTTTTCTGATTTCACTGTGTGAATGCCTGGAGTGCTTTATACTTTATCCCGTCTTAGTGTATTTTAGATCTAGCTTCTGCCTATGAGATAAGACATCTGTCATTTGTCTCTCTGAGCCTGGCTGAGATGAAAACTTTTAAGGTGATTCCCAAATTATAACTTCCTTTCCTCTAAAACTATTTCCAGTAATGAAACCATTGTTGAAGCAAGGACAATTTGGTAGTATAGAAATTACTCTAGCAAATTTAATATTAACCATTGTGCTTCATATTCAGTGTTTTAATGAGCTATGAGGAACATATTTGAATAAGAAATAAGCATTTCCACCCAAGTTGTAAATGCAGTTAACATTCGTTAAAAATTACTTTGTAACATTTGTTACAAAGTGAAATCATATATATTAATGGACATGTAACAAAAGAAAAAGAGAAAACATGAAGTATTTATCCAAACTAATTTAATGAACTATTAGAGATTGCTCAATGTTTTCCCTGCATAGTAATCTATTTTCTGTCACTGTCACTAAATACCTGAGATAATTAACTCTTAAATAGAAAAATTTCATGTTGGCTCACAGCTTAAAGGTTCTATTCCATGAGCAATTGGCCCAATTGCTCTGGTTTGTGTAACACACCCTCTTGCAGAATGAGAGAGAAGATAGTGCTTGGAGTAGGACAATCCCTGGAAGATCACATCCCCTTACAATTTATAGGCCGCTTCTTTTGCTCCTCCTCTTACAGGCTCCATCATCTTACTTTACCTTGGAATCCAACTATTTAACTCATGAGCCAGCCTCTAGGAGAAATTAAAGAACAAGCCAGAGCAACTAAGTTCCCTTAATAGAACTATCACCAACTTGATGACTTACAACAAGATAGATGAATTCTGTCACAGTTCTGGTGGGCAGAATTCTGAAAAGAAGATGTAAGTGGAACCATATTCCTTCTGACAGCTCTGGCAGAGAACTCTGCTTTCTTCCTGCTATTTGTAGTTTGGGGAGTGTTTTAGTTTATGGAGGTAAAACTCCAGGCTCTGCTTTAATATTCACAGGGTCTTTCTTCTGTGTATATCTCATAAGGTCACACGTCATAGAATTCAAGCTCATTCTAATCTGGGAAAGTTTCATACTGACACACTTAACTACATTTACAAAGAACATTTTTTTCCAAATAAGGTCATGTTCACATATTGAAAGAGTTAGAATTCGGACACATCTTTTTTGTGCCACAAATCAGTCCACTTCTGATCAGAAAATGGATAAAGAAATGAGTTGGTAAAATAACCTTTTCTAGGGAAATTTTTTATCTATTTGTTAGAGTTAGGTAAGTATGAAATAAAAATATCTGAGAATATGTTTATATTTTAGTACATAAAATAATTTTAACAAAGTTAATTATGTGTTACATCAATTGTAGAATCGAAAAATGAGAATACCTTATACATTTGAACTATTTTTCTCTGTTACATGGTTATATTCTTTATATTTTATATATATATATATATATATATATCTTACAAATAAAATCACTGGTAAAATAAAATCAATTTAAATAAAATCAATTTAAGTTAATCCATTTTGAACAATCACAAACTACAATTATAAAAAGTAGCACAAACATTTAAAAATGGTGACATTCTGTAGTTAATGAATTAAAACATATTTAAATATACTTAGAGAATTGATTATTCTCATTGCTTACTATTTTTTCATATTCTGGAGAAAATCTATAATTCAATGAGTTTAAGAACAATAAGAGGACACTAAAGTTTTAAATCTTGATCTAAAATATGTCAGAATACCAATAATTTCTGGTTGGCTAATCAAACAAGAATAAATCACCTTTCATCTCAGAAGACAACACGAGAAAATCATAGCTACATGTCTAAGTTAAGTTTTGGTCTAAAGAATTGTCAGCCACTCTCAAAGCAAATCAGTAGACTATCATAATGTGCCTGTAATTATATTCATTAATATTCATTTGGAAAAAGTGTATCATAGTTTCTATTTCAAGAACAAAAGCTGAAACATTAAATCTGGCTTTTATCTGGAACATTCAGCTTGAAGACAGTATTTTAAAGACCTTTCTCTGTGGAGATCGTTGTGTTTTAAGTTGAGTTACTAAAATGTAATGACTTTGGTGCAGGGAATTACAAACAAATTCTCTTCTTAGATCAAAAGTGAATGATTTTTAATTTGGCTTAATAATTTGCCTCATCATTTTCCTGAGTCTGCTTACTTAGATCAAAAGTGAACGGTTTTGATTTGGTTTAATAATCATTTTCCTGAGTCTGCCTTCACATACAGAATTAGTAAAGGGATATAAGTTAAGGTGATCATCAGCAGGTAGTAGCTGTGCTTAGGAATCACCCACTAAATCACAGAGATCCCCACCTTGGACCACTATCCAACACTAATATTAACATAATTTTATTTAAGACTTATTACGTGCAAGGTACTGGCATTCTTTACCTTCATTAATTTCGCCTATAGTCTCAACAGTTTGTAACGATCATTTCTATTTTATACAGGAGAAACCTAAGGAGTGGTGAGTGAGTAATTTCTACTAAGAAAGCATGGCAGCTTACATCCATGAAGTCTCCTAGGAGTGTCTGAAATGTCCGGAGAAGTCTCATTTGTTGCATAGGAGCCTTTGGAAGTCCTAAAGGGCTGTCCATGGCAAACTTCCTGGCTTAGCTTCACCTCCTGTTGCACTTGTATTTTACCCTAGTGCCCTGGGCCTCTAGAAGAACATCTCTCTTCATTCCATCTACTTCTGCTTACAGAGACATGGCACAAATGTGCTTTAAGGCTTTCACTTACCAAGGCACAATACAAATGTACTTGTGTTCTAGTTTCTACCCTGCTTTTCTTTTACAACTTTTTTTGGGGGGGGTGGTGGTCCAGTCATGGGGCCTGAACATGGCCTGGGCTCTGTCCCTCAGCTCTTCAGCTCAAGGCTAACACTCTACTACTTGAGCCACAGCGCCACTTCCGGCTTTTTTCTTTTTGCTTATGTGGTGCTGAGGAATCGAACCCAAGGCCTCAAGCATGCAAGGCAAGCACTCTACCACTGAGCCACCTTCCCAGCCTTTTACAACTTCTTAATTTTTCTGGCCTTAAATTCAGTTAGACCCAATAGAAAGTGATACAGTTACAAAGAAGAAAGGAGGGAAGTTATAGTGAAGTATAGAGAGGTGAGAAATCAGGTCGGGGGGGGGGGTAGAGAAAGAGCAGTTATAGCATTCAGTGGGCTAATCATTTCATGTAGGTAACTAATGATGTAACCCTAATAATATGCAAATTAGCTAAACTTTATAAATGTAAATGACCTCCCTAGCAAAATTTCTGACCTCAATCTTATAGGTCTGGCTAGATTCTACAAGTTATGAATCAAATATAATCAACAATAACAGTATGTGATTCCAGCAAATGATTCATCAAGTATGTTAGGAGAAAGAAATAAATACAAATGAAGAGAATTATTGTTATTATTTTAATTAATAAGCTTTTTATTGTGAAAATACTGTACAGAGAGGTTACAATTACATGAGCAAGGTAGTGAGTACATTTCTTATCAAGCACTGTTGCCTCCTCCTTTGTTTCCCCTTACCATCCCTGCCCCCTCCCTGCCCCCCCTCCCCCTCCCCTATCCTACTCCCCTCCTACCCCCCCGCCCGGGGAATTATTTTTGAGAGTTATTCTAATAGATTGTGACCAATGTGACCATGTGTTATGTTAGGTCTACATGTGAAGACTGAAGTTAGCTTTCTTTTTTTTATGAAGGATGAAGCAGATTACATTTCCCATTTTTAGTTAATATTCTTTCAAAACATTTCCCAATCTACAATATTTGAAAGTGCCATGTACTTTCATGCAACATCTTTTGAGTTGTAATATCCTTGTTTTTTCCCATCATAAAAATAGACTCTTATAGAAATGTTAAGCAATGTTTTGGTTTCCTGTTTATCCCTTTTAGTGGAGGAATTGACCAATATAGGAATATGAAATTCAGAAGGTATTTAATATTTCATGTGAAACACTTCAAGAAAGCCAATTCACAAGCCTGGAAGTACACACTCGATAACCAAAAGCAAGATGGAACAAGGAAGAGAAATATGCGTGAGTGAACATCTGGAGAAAGGACATGGAGGAGTGGCAGAATCTGAGGACAAAGTGTGGGCAGATCCAGGTTATTTGGTTCAGAAGGACAAAAGAATAGATATTATCCAGCCCTAGATTTTAGACGTGGATGTCATGGTCCATGATATTTTGGGGACAGAAAGATGATCAAAGTGGTGTTTTGCAAGGAAGATAAAGAACATAGCTTTTAACATCTTCCCCATAAATTGTATATGGTATACATCTGGATGGATATTTTTAGATGTTTTGGTTTAGAACTCAGGGCAGTGAAAATTGGTTCATCACTAAGTACGAGACAGGGAAAAGAGAAGTGACAGGATAGAGTTAGGGGAATAGCAATATTTAGGAGAAATCTTATAATCTATTTTCTCTAGACCCCCAAATTTTGAAATATAAATAACAGTAATTCTGTGATCACTAGCACTAATCATATAATCACAGGATGGTTCTGAATCTGTGCTGCAACAACGCCCACTTTCCGACTGACTCATGTATACATATGAAATGGATTTTAAATGCTGTGAGAGAGGGACTCGATAATTTAGCCTTTAAAATTTGGGATATAAGAAATTCAAGTTTGTGCCTAAGCAGAAAAAGTGTAAAATAAATTTTAATAGTAATATGATATATATATATATATATATACTCTTCTGAAAAATGAAGGGTTTAGAGCAATTACCAAATTTTAACAACTTAATAGTGTTTTGCTATTCTTTAGCCTGTATGGAATCTTAAAAATAGCCCCCACCCCATCCATCCCCCATGCTGAAAGACAAGGTTTTCTTCAGGAAAAGACCATGGAAATGATGTAGATTTGTATACTTTGCCACCTTGTGGTCACTGTGGATATTTGCATGACTCCATCTGTGTAATGCCATGGAGTTTCCTGTTCAATGAGTGTTACATTATTACCTATTTAATTAATAATAACGCCAGCACAATATATTCAAATTAACGTGAACAACATTAGCAAAAAGATGGCTCTTCCCAAGACGAATGGCTATCTGTTGAATTTGTTATAGGCTGATGTGTAAGCTTGATAACTTTTGGTAGACTTAAAAAAAATGTTTTCTCATATATATCAAATGTAATTATTTTTAACACCAAAAATCAATGTTAATTAAAATAAGAACACCTTAGGATTTCACGACATGATTTAAACAGAAAATAAAACATGTAACTTTACACATATAGAGCTTATTTTGAGTGGATAAGAGACTTTTCTACAAAACTGAACCTCAACCATGTGTAAACAAACATGTACTAACCCCTAGTTTTTATATTATCTAATCCAATCTAAAGAATCAAATAAGTTTTGTGGATAGGGTTGAAAGATTGTGTTATTACTTGTGTTATTTAAATGATAACATTTGCCTTGGAGCTACAGCAACAGTGAGAAACCCTGAGCAAAACTCATGCAAACACACAACATTGGCCATAAAGAAATACAGGGAAGTTGGGCGTTGGTGCCTCATGCTATAATCCTAGCTACTCAGCAGGCTAAGATCTGAGGATCGTGGTTCAAAGCCAGCTGGGGCAGGAAAGTCAGTTAAACTCTTATCTACAATTAAACAACAGAGAACCGGAAATGGCACTGTGGCTCAAGTGTTAGAGAAGTAGCCTCAAGCTGAAGAGCTGAAGGATAACGCCCAGGCCCAGAGTTTCAGCTCTGTGACCATGACCACCACCAACAACAAAAGGAAATACAGGGAGACAAGATTGCCTTTCTACTCTGTTACTGAAGAGCAGCTCCTATGAACACTGCCAGTGTAGCTTATACTGGGTGCATTATGACTGCTGTACATGATAGCTCTCCAGAATTATTTTAATTCATATGTGGAAACATGACTCCTCTCAGAGAAATCAAAATAGCTGTTTGTTTCCAGCTACTCTCAAGCTTTCATTGGAATGAAGAGAGAGGTTTCCATTTAAAAGACACCTTGGAACAAGCTTTAGTACCTTGTCTAACTTCAACTCTGTATCAAGAGTTTCCTCCCAGAAACAAGAGGCTTTACCTGTGCCATAGAGCCATCAAAGCAGTGATAAAGTAGGAACCATAAAGAAAAAAAAAAAGGGAAGAAAGGAATCAGTTTTGTTCACATACTGAAATTTAATGCAAAATCTCAATTCATATGTAAGTTCTATCTATTATAATATAGGAATAGTAGAATTTATTTTTGTCAATCATGGGGCTTGAACTCTGGGCCTGGGCGCTATCCCTGAACTCTTCTGCTCAAGGTAAGCACTCTACCACTTGAGCCACAGTGCCACTTCTGGTTTTCTGGTGGTTAATTGGAAATACGAGTCTCACAGACTTTCTTTCCTGCCCTGGCTGGCTTTGAACCCAGACCCTCAGCTCTCAGTCTCCTGAGTAGCTAGGATAGCAGGTGTGAGCCACTGGTGCCAGGCAATAATAGGATTTTAAAAAGAAATACATTGCCTCAGCCTAAAGCTAAACTTAAATCCCAGAGAAAACACTTCTATTCAGGCAGCTATTTAGTCTTTGCAAGTCTCAGATTCTTCATATGCAATGTACAAATGATGGGAACTTGTCTTAAGTGAGCTTACAAACATTAGATGGGAAAGATTAAGGACAGTACAAAGGTATGGTTAGGATAGCCTGTGCTATGCTGTAGTAGCAGATGAACCTCAAAGTTTCCGCAGTGGCTTAACAGAGAAAAGACTTTCATCCAGCTCAGATCCCAGTAGAATGCAAATCTGTTGAGGGTCTTCTCCAAGGAAGACCCAGAAATCTTGTTTTTTCAGGGAGCACAAATAGCAGAAAACACCAGTTGAAAAGCACACCCACTCTTTGCTGCCTAAAACAAGAAAGGAAGTGGCATATGATGTATCCTACGTTTAATTGGCAAGACACAATCACACGACCTTTTGGAACTGAGGAGATGCAGAGGCACACATGGAAATGTGATAAAGCACCAGGGACATCTCCTAACAGCAATAGATGGAAAATATTTTTGGAAAATGAGTAAAAATGCATATAAAGAAAGAAAGATGTCCTGATCAAAATCCTCTTGCCCTTTCAAAATGTCCATATCCTTTAGAACTTTTCTCACACAAATAGCTACGTGAATTTAAATGAATGACTGCTTGAGTTTTTAATCCATGGTGTTTCCAACTCCTTTGGAGACTCTACTCATTTATACTCCACTGAAAAAGAATAGCACATGCAAACTTGGAATAAACTTCTAATTTCCTTAAAAGACACATCATATTAATTGGTAACAGACTACTTTTGGTGAAAGTTTATCCAGTGCCATGAACCAATGTATCCTGATTCAGACGTAAGAGCCCTTCTTGTACAGAACTTGCCAGAAGATTTAGAGGGCACCGGGAAAGCCATAAATAGGGACAATTCCCTTGACTACCTCAGTTGCTACTATGTGATTTTTCATTGTTTCCAAATCTCACACACACACACACACACACACACACACACACACACATGCACACATCAAGTCAAATCACAGCATTCACTAAATACTATCATCCTGTTCAAAACAGGTTGCATCCAGGCAAGTTTACTTTTCTCTTGTGTCACACTTCAAGCCAGGTGGCTATTATAAGTACTATAAAACAAACACTTTAGTTTTGAAGATGACAGAAAATTTTGTTACTTTGTAAATCAAAAGTCCTATATTTGCCTTTTCTAATTGTTAATGCACACCTGGCCATGCCATTGTATATTAAACATGAATATAGAGATACATAAGGAAAAAAAATGCATTATAGTCCCTCTGGAGAGTGATGATAATTGGTGAATGGCCAGAAAAAAAACTGTTTTGAAAAATATCTGTCTTAAGTAATAGAGTTGATGGGTCACACTGTTTCTACTCTTACAAAAATATAAAATTTGTATAAATATCCATCCTTCAATTGAATTCCAAGTCATAATAGGATAGACCCCCCATTGCTGATTTGTCTACCATGTGTTAGACTCTCCACATATTCACAATGAATGGCAACACAGTGGTCTGTTTCATTAGACAAGGGAGAAAGGGAGGGTCAATGATGTAAAAATAGAATGTGGCAAAGCTGGCTGGAAATTCAGGTCTTTGCTTTTAACTTTTCTCTTTCCCACATTTCTCCAATAAATTTCTGGCCCTTGTTCTAGGCACATGACAATTATTAGAGCATTTATACTTTCATGTCTATGAGATTTTTGAACTTATCTAATGAAAGACTTGACTTATAGATACTAGAACTAAAGCTTTGTGAGGGTTGCTTGGCATAAACTACTACAAAACCTAATTGTGAATGTGCAGACTTTCTATACAATGCCCCTTCCTGGCTAGTCCAGCCTATGGGCAGCAATAAACTGAATATTGGAAAGCTGAGCAATAGAGCTCCAGACAAAACCATTCATAGAAGAGACAGAGTAAAAAAAGAGACAGGGATGGAAAGTGTTCAAAGACAGGGGAAAGTCAGCTAAACTGAGACTTAAATGCAATCACAAAGTTATCTGGCTATTGAGATTCCGAAATGCTATAGAGGTATAGAGAAACTAAGATAAAGAAACCCTATCATCCTTGCCAGATGTACAGGACCATCATATAAGGCTGGGACTCACAGATCAATCTGCTAAACTTACCTGGAGTTCTATGGTCTCACAGTCATTAATGGCGTTATGTTCCACTTGTCATCATCATCAACATATGGGCTTCAGTTGGCCTATTGCTGTTCAGCATCCTGGGCTTCTAGATCTAACTACTAGCTATAGCATATCTCCCACATTGCTTCAGAACAACTTTTCTGAATGCAAAGTGGATCACGGAATTCCTTCATCTCTCCCAAAGATGTGATACAGGGATTTAGTAAACTTTGCCTACTTCCATAATTTCTCTTGCATGATATTATGTATCTCCAACTCCTGCTTTTCTTGAGCCTATGAATCCTTACAAAGGGATATGAAAATTCTTGTACCTTAGCACCCTCTTTTTCATGAAGTGCAACATTGCAATACTAACATTGCATCATCCTAATGTATTTCCTTTCTACCTCCTTCTACTTGTCCTTAGGACCACAGCATCTTTTTCTTGATATCTCCAGTGCTAGTCTCATTACTGCACAGACTCAGAGGGAGCAAAAGAGGCAAGGTAGAAACAGAGAAAGACAGTTAAAAGATGAGAAACATTGTTTGTTCAAGAATAGAAAGTAGGTTTTAGATTCATTTTATTTCTCTCACAAATCTTTTCTGTACATCACTGTCCTCTAGGATTCTTGAGAATGTACTTCTAATTTATTACCTTAAACATTTATATCTTACAATGAACACTATTTTTTCCTTTGGCTAGAATTATGAGCCTTGGAGAGATAACCAGCTAGCCTGAAACTATGTACAATTACCAATCTCTTAACACTTAAGGGGACACAATTCTATACTTGGAACTTGGCTGATGTTCAACAACTTTGGAAAGTTGTTTATATAACTATTTTAAAGTTAATATTCTAATTTTGAGACAAGTCAGGTAGGTCTGGAACTCATGATCCTAGCACCTTTGTTTCTAAAAGCTGCAATTATAGATGCTAATCCTCTTTTGCTTATATTATAATAAGTAATTTGTTAATTTACTACATACCCTAGAGATAGCTACAGTAGAAGAGTTGGAAGAATGCCTATTTGATGTGTATGGTTTTACTTGATTAATAAAAATACATCTTTAACTTTTAGTTATTTATATAATCAGGTAGTAGACTGAGCCTAGGTTAAGAATTTTCAGTTCAACCTTATTGTACTGTTGGTAGGAATGTAAACTAGTACAACCACTCTTCACAGCAGTCTAGAATTTAGATAAAAAATGAAATACAGGTCTCCTCTAGAACCCAGCCATACCACTCCTGGGCATCTAACTAGAACATCACAAACCATAAAGACATCTGCACATCCATGTTCATTGCTGCATTATTCACAATAGCCAAGTTATGGAAACATCCCAGCTATCCCACAATAGATGAGGTGATCCAAAAAATACACATACACAATGGAATTTTACTCATCCATTAGAAAGTATAATATTAAGTCATTTGAAGGGAAATAGATGGACCTAGAACAAATTATGTTAAGTGAGATAAGCCAAGCTCAGAGAGAGAACAGATGCTTGTTTTCTTTCATATGCAGAGCTAGATCTAAATATACCAGGGCATAATAAATTATAGAGGATTCTAGGCATTCACATACACACTTAGACTAAAGGAGAATACTCTTAGGGGAGGAACCCACAGGTACACTGCCTATGTGCTTCTGACCATATAAAAGAATATTTATCAAAATGAATTCTGGGAAATGGACACAAAGGTTTTTTTTTTCTTCATTGCTGTTTTTGTTTTCTTTCTTTTCATCTTATTTGTTCATGTATCTGTCTTTTGGAATGTAAGGGAGGCCCAGAAATGTAGGGACATTACAGAAAATACTCTAAGATGTTCTAAACATTGAAAACCAACAATAATATGATATCGGTAGAGAAATGGCTCCTAAACAGAGAACCAGATAATCACAGTAAGAATTGACAAGGCATAGCTCCTAAGAAGGATAACAGGAAGCAGGAACTCCCAGCTACTTCTCAATTCTAACTCTCCATATTAATGGACTAAACTCTCCAATTAAATGACAGAGATTGACTAGTTGGATCAAAAAGCAAGATCCATCTTATCTGCTGTCTTCAGGAGACATACCTTTCCCCCCAAAACAAACATATTCTCACAGTGAAAGGCTGGGGGAAAAAAAAACTATCAAGCAAATGGCCCCTGTAAGCAGGGTGGAGTTGCAATCCTAATATCAGATAAAATAGACATCAAATTAAAATTAGTGAAAAAAATCAAAAAAGGACATTGCACACTAAAAAAGGAATCTCTCCTACAGGAGGATGTAACAATTCTAAGTATCTATACACCAAATGCTGGAGCACCGAAATTTATCAAACACACACTACTTACTCTAAAATCACACATAGATCCAAAGGTACTGTTTACCTGATTTATATAACTGTAACCCCTGTATATCACCTTTATAACAATAGACAGTTCAAGGAATTTTCAGCTCAGTGCTCTTGTGTCACTAGAATAAACTTGAAAGTATCAGAGATGTTTGGTTGTCCGTAGGATGAGCCCAGAGGCTGCACTGATGGGAAACTTGACCTTTCAAAAGAGAAGGCTGACAAAAAGCAGGTCCTGGAATTAAAGCAAAAATGTTTCATTTAAAGATGGGAATTTTGAGAGCGGGGCAAGAATCGTGTCCTGCTACAGTAGTATTAGAATGGGGAATAAATGGTAGAAGGCTAGTGAACAATAACATAATCGCTTTTAACTCAAGGAACTAGGATTATCAGAGAGAAGGGAAGTGAGAGGGAGTGGGGGAGAAAGGAGGCTGAATGAGAGTCAAGGAATGAGAATAACGGGAAAGACCAAGGCAGATTTACACATAGCTGCTCCAGTTGGTGAAGAGCTTTCTCTCGTAGCTCCACATTCTTCATTTCATGATCCCCGATATAATTACAATCAGCATGCTTTTTCTTGAACAGAGTTGAACTGGATTTATCATCTTTTGTGTGTGTTTGTGTGTGTGTGAGTCGTGGGGTCTGAACTCTGGGCCTGGGCACCGTCCCTCAGCAATTCAGTTCAAGGCTAGTGCTCTACCGCTTGAGCCAGAGCACCACTTCTGGCTTTTTCTGCTTATGTGGTGCTGAGGAATCAAACCCAGGGCCTCATGCATGCAAGGCAAACACTCTACCACTGAGCTACCTTCACAGCCTTGGATTTATCATCTTTGACTACCCCACTTACATATCAACACATCTTAGACATACATTTGACCTCTCAGTGTTTCAATACAAACAGGTGTACAAAGGAAATGGATGAGGTAGCTTCTGCTGGTGTAACTTGATATCACCAAGATGATCTCAAAGAGGTTATTTTTTTTCTTTTTTTAATTCCTTTTTAAAAACCAGTGCATAATGTGTTTCTAACGCATTTATAAGATTATTTCTTTGTTGCTTTGTATGTCCCTCCCCCACAGTGTAACCCCCGCTTTCACTATATTTGATGTCAGTATAACATGTGGAGGAGACGGGGACAAACAAGTCGTTTAAGGATTCAGATGGACCTGTTGCAACAATGAGAAGTACAAAATGTCATGTCAAAAACGAGCTTTACAATGTCTGTGTGGGGGGGAAGGGGAGGAAGGATTGGGTGGGGGGGAGGGGGGAGGTTGGGAAGGGAGGTGAAGGATAAACAAAGGAGGAGGCTGCAATGCTTGGTAAGAAATGTATGCATTATCCTGCCCATGTAATTGTAACCCCTCTGTACAGTATGTTCTCAAATAAAATAAAATTAAATTAAAAAAAAAAGAAAATGAACGTTACAATGTGGGGTGAGGGGAGCAGGACGAGTTGGGGAGGTAAGGAGGGAAGTGGTGGTAGAGGGACAATAAAGGAGGAGGTAACAATGCTCACTATGAAATGTACTCATTACCCTGCTCATGTAACTGTAACCCCTCTGTACAACATTTCTACAATAAAAAAGAAAAAAGTTCTCTGAAAAAAAACAAAAAACTAGTGCATATTATTGGGAGATCATGATTTCTAATCACTTAAACAGAAGATAATAAGATAGAATTTGCAACTTGGAGAGAGTTGAGTCACGTAGCAGAGGTCTAAAGTCTAGCATACCCTGGAAGTTACTACTTTGGTGTGGTGATGTGTCTGTCAGTATTTCATGATTGTCGTAAGGTTAAATTTCGTATTCATTCATCATGTAGAATTCCAGGTTATTTATCATGGATCATATTTTGTTTGTGAAGAGACCAAATTCTACTGCACAGGGTCACCTTTAGGAAAGGTATGACTTAAAGGTGGACTAAGAGTCTGACTTTTTGGTATAATTTTAACTAAACTATAAAATGTAAATTTGTTCTTTAACTCAACATCTTCCATCCTCCTTCCAAAGATATAGTCAAAGGATAGAATCGGAAACCGAGCCACAATTTTTATACATTCAAAATTGTCACTGACCTGCATCTTTGTACATTATTAGCAGATGAAAGCACAACATTGTAGAAGAGTTGCAAAATATTTTGAAATACTTCTGAAGCTCTGACTATACTTAAACAGCTCTGAAAAAATTACATCCTGTCCTTATCTTTGCTAATGAGGATACAATCAGACAGTCAATTCTGACCTAAGAGATAAAAATAAGTATATAAAACTAAAGACACAGTATATCAACATTCTCAGAGATAATAGCCTGCAGCTTTCATAGAAGTATAACTATGAAAGTGATTGGAAGACTTACTGTAGGGAAGAGAGAGAGAGAGAGCTGAAGATCAGAGCAAGTCATGCAAGAAGTACTTGCCAGGATTAGAATCCAAGGCTTCTGGAATTCATGTGAGTATTTTTTACCTATCAGGTAATATGTGCATTCTAGAGACCTTAATTACTACATCAACTTGTTTGGGGGACTCACTAAATTCTTTTTAACTGTTTATTTTTTCCATTGCTCATGGACTTGAACGAGGGTGTGGGTTGCTGTCCCTGAGCTCTTTGACTCGAGGTTAGAACTCTACCACTTTGAGCCACAGAGCTATCTCTGGTTTTCTGGTGGTTAATTGGTGATAAGTGTCTCATGGACTTTCCTGCACTGGCTGGCTTTGAACTGAGCTCTTCAGACCTCAGCCTCCTGAGTAGCTAGGATTACAATGTGAGCCACCAGTGTCCAGCTGTTTAATTTTTTCTTTACTTATATTTTTGTTATCTTTAAGTAGTTGCACAAAGGAGTTATCACTCAACAAATCAGCTTCTAAGTACAGTGCATCTTGATCGACGTCATCCCTTTTATCATCCTCCTCCATCCCTTCCAATCTACTTCTTTGCTTCAATTTTCCTGCTTTCATAGGATATTATTGAATATAATAATTGCATTCATTCCCCCCTTCTTTAAATTCTTATTGTGTAGAGTCATTGTCACATTTCAAAGAGTACTGAGAAAATTCAGCTTTAAAAATAATCAAGATCATACTATGAAAACTTTACAGTGAGCCAGGCGCTGATGGCTTACACTTGTAACCTTAGCTACTCAGGAGGCTGAGATCTAAGGATCATGGTTCAAAGCCAGCCCAGGCAGGAAAGTCTGAGAGACTCTTATCTCCAATAAACCACCAGAAAAGTGGAAGTGGTAGAGTGCTAGCTTTGAGCTAAAGAGCTAAGAGACAGCACCCAGGCCCAGAGTTCAAGCCCCATGAGCAACAAAAAGGAGAAGAAGAAGAAGAAAAGAAGAAGAAGAAGAAGAAGAAGAAGAAGAAGAAGAAGAAGAAGAAGAAGAAGAAGAAGAAGAAGAAGAAGAAGAAGAAGAAGAAGAAGAAGAAGAAGAAGAAGAAGAAGAAGAAGAAGAAGAAGAAGAAGACTTTACAGTGTTCAACCTATAAGATATCCTTGTTGCTCCCAATATTTTTATAATTTAAATTCTAGCAAGAAGGAACTCATACATCTTGGTACACCCACAATATGGAGCCAATATGGAGCGTATGGTTGGTTGTGAAGTCCTGTACTATAAGATGCATTTGTATTTAACTTGGTGCCAAGGAAGCGCAGAGGTGTTAGAAAGAGGTAACTATGTTGTTCTGAAAATAAGTTACAAGTGACTGAAATTAGCTCTTTCTATGAAAGTTTAAATCGTAAGTATGGAAGACTCACCGAGCAAAATTCTAGTAAGATTTTCAGAGAAAATGCTACCAAAATCAGAAACGAGGGTGAAATGAAATGAAGACTAATTCAATGTTCTTGGATGTGTGTGTGTGTGTGTGTGTGTGTATGTGTGTGTGTGTGTGTGTGTGTGTGCCTTTAGATCTTGAGTATATTTAGATTGAATCTCCATGGTGACTAAAGAAAACTTTTCTCCTCAGAGGTTCCATGGGACCTAGAAACCATTTTACCCCTCTTTGCACCTGAACATACCATGACAGAGTAGAAGCCGGTAGCCATGGCTGCAGCTGTAGCATTTCCAGAGGCTCAGAAATGGTGGAAACGACTAGAATTTTGCCACTATTCTCTCCGTTATGGCAGAATTTCAAATCTCCCCACCCCATTTCAAAACTCCTAACATGAACCTCAAAGGAGCAATCTAGAATGAGTATATTTATTCACATTGAGATCACCAAACCTTTCCTTTTGATTAAAAAAATATAGTCTCCAAGTATGCAACACATTAATATTGGTTGGAAAGGCATGACTTTATGAAGATAAGCCCTAATTTCCAACAGGTGACATCCACTGGGAGCCCAAAAGCTGCCATTTTTTTGAAAGAACATGGCATTTAGAAAATAACTAGAGTATGAAAAATAATAATAATTAAAAAGTTCTTGATCAGGGTTAGTGTTGGATATTTTCCACTTGTCCTACCAGACAAATACCCCTAGGCTGTGTTTCCAGAAGCTTAACTAAGCATGTAGATGCCTTACCTGAGTGTCCTACCCTTTGACTTCCTCTAAATAAAAAGACCAGGAGAGGAAGGGAGTAGCAGTGAAGGGTCCATTCTGTCACCTACAGGGACACTTCATGTGGACTGAATGTCCACAAAGGCCTAAGTTTCATCAGACAGCTTCTACGCACCATTTCCTAACCTCTGCTTCCCTCTGCCTTTGGAAGCAAAAGTAGTAACTCCTTCCTTGCTCAGATGTCTGGGCTCCGGCACTGTCTTTTTACAGTTTACCTTCTGGGCTTAACCAAATCAAGAAAACTTTATCTATCTCTGTATCTCTCCATCCATCTGTCTATCTATCTATATAATAAGAAATTCAG
Organism: Dipodomys spectabilis; assembly: GCF_019054845.1. Lineage (NCBI taxonomy): Eukaryota > Metazoa > Chordata > Mammalia > Rodentia > Heteromyidae > Dipodomys > Dipodomys spectabilis. The sequence goes on from NW_024870715.1 coordinate 2,559,877, forward strand.
AAAGGCCAAGAATTTTTGACTGCTTGGTTGAGAGCTTACAAGACTACTAGGCCTACAGTAGGACTCTCTCTCTCTCTCTATATATATAATATTCATAGTATTAATATATAAATATTTATGATATACTTATATACTATATGTTTATACATTTTATGACTATTATAATTTAGTAGGCAAACATAAAAGAAGGCTTAAATATGCCAATAATAGAAATTCAAGGTAATTTCCACCTAAATACAACCTTCACCAATTACATCCATATTTTTTACTTAATACATAAATAGAATAGATATTAATGCTAGCATAATTGGTTCACACATATAAATCCTAGCTTCTCAGATGTCTAGATCTAAGGGTCACAGTTTGAAACCAGGAAGACAGAAAAAGTCTGTGAGATCCATATCTACAATTAACCATTAAAACTCTAGAAAGCCAGAAATGGAGAATAGCTCAAGTGACAAAGCACCAACTGTGGGCAAAAAACACTATGGGCTAGAGCCCAGCCCCTGAGTTCAAGCCCCAGTATGCACACACAAACACAGGTGCACACACACACATGCATAAGCACACATACATATATATACACACACAATATTAGCTAATGAGAACAGTGGTAATGTCCCAAAGGAACTAACTAAAAGATGTTCATTACTTAATGACAATTTAGCCCTGATGGAAGAATATAGTTCGTGTTGCCTCTTTTAACTCTTCCCAAATAAACATGCCCACATGTATGGTCCCTTATTTAGTACATATTAATCAGGTTCCAACTGGAGATCAGTGCCTGTGCTGATCTTCTAAACTGGCAGTGTAAGGAGTCTTAGCCAGACCCCAACCCTCCAGGCCCTATGGGAATGCAAGGTAGAGGGCAGGGCAATTGGAATACTGAGAATTATGAGAACCCAGAAAAGGCCATTTGACCCAGGAAATTGACCCTGGGTGACACAGTGGGTCGAGAAATGAAGAGAGAAAAGGACATGCAAAAAATCCAAGGAGTAAGAACATGATTCACCCAGGCAAATGGAAAGCCCATTATGCCTAGAATCCTACTTTTGAAAAGACTATAGATAAATAAAGATGGAGAGGCAGGATATCAGACCAAGAAAAGTTTCAGCAAGATGTTAAGGATTTGACATTTTGAGCCAGTTAAGCATTCATAGGATTGTGGAGGAGATAGGTAAGTAAAATAATTATTCTGTCCCTCATCTCCCAAATGCAAACTTTATATACGCATTTATTATCTTCAAATTGGAAGTTAAGTACCTCTCGAGTTACTGTAAAGCTTTGATTTTGTAGTTGATGATAGAATCTTCTTGGGCATACTTCATAAACAACTGCTGTGGTTTGAATACAGTTTGAGTATGCCTCCTCACAATTCCTACCCTTCCACCCCGCCAGGGTTCATGTGTCCACAGTGTGGCAGTGTAGGAGGTAGTGGGAACTTTATGAAGTAGGAGCTATAGCAGGAAGACACTGATTACGTCAGCTTGGAGTGTGCCACAGAGAGAATTATGGAACCAAGGTCTCTGTCTAGCTTCTGATTTGCCTTGTGCCCTCTTCCTCACAAAGGTATTTCTGACATGTTGTGTGTACCCAAGAAGGCACTTGGAGAGCTGATTCATGCCCATGAATATCCAAAGCTGTGAGTGAAATAAACCTTTCTGTTGTATAAAGCCTGTCCATAGTAACACCAGATAGGCCAAGATAACAAACAAATATGACAAGGTAACTGACTATTATTGTGTTTATGATGCTACATGCTCTCTTCTAAGAATGTGCATTTATTTTTGTTTAACTTTATAGGTTTTTTTTTGAGATGAGTATAAGTGAGATCTAGACCTATAATTTATAGATCAGAAAGAAGCCTCAGGAAAATTGAGAGACTTGCACAAGTCTGTATAGCTAAGTGATAAGGAAGGAAGGAAATGATAGAGTAGTTACTTCTCATATCTGAGAGAAAGTAGGCTGGGAAAACACTTGAGTAATAAAGACTATTCTGATAAGCTTGCTTCAGGGAGTGTCAACAAATTATATATCTACCACATAGTAACGTTTACAGAACAACTAGCAACTAGGTAAATGAAGTTTTTACACATTGAAATGGTTATAATCACAAGCCATGCACTTCTGAGAATTTAGCAAAGCTTTTTTTTTAAGTCAGGGAAGCCATGGAAATGAAAAAAATGAAACTTGAATTCAAAGTGAAGACAACAAACCAAAGCCATGTCTGATACCTCTGTTTTATTCTAATTTCAGAATAAAGCTATATTTTTATATTACTTTATTGAAGTGCTTAGGAATGAGTCATGAAGCAATCATTTGAAAATTGTGTATACTGTAGTTCAGAAAGAGAGAAGGAAGTTATTTGAGTACAGTGACTCAAATCTACTTTTCAAGTCATTGGTTGCCTGACACCAGCAGATGGCGCCCTAATAAAATACTTTGGTGTGCCACACGTGGACATTTCACTGCCCGCTAAATGCAAGGCAAGCCATGTCTGTGGACATGTTGGATAGCAAAGAGAAAAAACAAATACAAGATTTGTTCTTGTCAAATCAGATAATCTTTATTTGAGAGAAAAAAGCAGAAAAATGTCTGTATTCATCTTAACTAGCTTGAATCACAATTGGAACAAAACTCTAGAAATGTGCATAAAACCTAATTCATAAAAATGAACATGACTACATTGGAAGGGAGAAAACAGACTGATTTATATATTTTCAAACTGAAGAAAATGACTTTTGAGAAATAAATATTATTTTTGAATTGAATACTCTAAGTGTCAGATATGATAGATATGTTGGGATTTTTTTTTAACAGTTGAATTGAGAAAATTAAACATTTACCTTCCATTGAAGCTATTTGCCACAATTCCCATTTCAATGTCAGACCATCTATTCATTTTGAGTTTCTCCAGTGAGGTAATTGGTATTTGAATGTACCCCTCTCCCTGCTATCTTGTGTTATTTTAAAGCAAATACAGCATGTTATGTCATGTTTATGAATAAATAGTCCTACAGCGATGAGTATATTCCTGATTGGAAGGGAGTCAGGTACACTATTTTTCCTTCCTTCTTCTTTTTCTCATTCTTTTGCTTGATTCTAGCCATTTGATTTAAGAAACCAACCAGTTTGCAATTTGCCTAACATTTTATCTCTGAAAAGAGTAAGCTGAAGCTATTGGTATTTTCTAACAAAGTTTTTTACTTCAATCTCTGTAGAAATTATCTTTTATCTTCTCTCAAGATTTCAGTTTATAATTTGCAAGGAAGTATAATAAACAAAATCAAGCTTTGATTTGACAACACACACACACACACACACACACACACACACACAACCTACCCAGGGTGCACTTCCATCCTCTCTGAACTCAGGTAGGAGGTAACAGCAAAAAGTGACATTTATATAGAGAGAAGGAGAGGAAGAGGGAGAGGGAAAGGGGTATAGTAGTAACATTAGCTGCTTTCCTGGTCTCCAGAGGATGATGGCCAAGTTGTGAAGACTGGTAGGCATTCAGAGAACTATAGCTCCTTGTTTTCCTTTGCCTTCTAGGTTCTATACCTCTAGGCCTAATGAAAGAAAAAACTATAGTTAAATATACAATTCCATTTTCTTTAAGACTTTAATTGAGGAAAGAGATTAAGCAGCTCAATTAATTATCTCAGGGGAAAAGAGAAGACATCAGGGATTCTCTTGCAGAGAAGACAACATGGGTGCAAAAGATACTGGCCTTCCATAGGAAGGAAGAAGCTCCTTTCTACCAGACCTTTGGAAAATTAAGTGGCCAGACTTGAAAGATGAAACATATCACACAGATAAAGATATCACACAGATCATTGAATTAATCACCTGCTTTATGAAAATGGTCCAGGTTGCAAATAATAATGGTTAGCAATTTTGTGTGTGCGTCTGTCAGTCTGGGGCTTGGACTCAGGGTGTGGGTGCTGTCCCTGAGCATTTTTTTTTTTGCTCAAGGCTAGTGCTCTATTACTTGAACTACAGCTCTGTTTCTGCCTATTTTGGAGGTAAAGGTTTCATGGATTTTCCTTCCTGGACTGGCTTTGAGCCGTGATACTCAGATCTCGGCCTTTTGAGTAGCTAGGTTACAGATGTGAGCTATCAGAGCTCAACATTAGAAACATTATATATGTATTAAAACTTTCTGAGTGAAAACCATATCCTACTATTGTCTAGGGAAAGATGAAGAATTTTTGATGTTTTCATAAAGACAATGAGATGATTCACTTGTTTGTTCCAAAGTGCTTGATCAGAACAAAAGACCCCAAATCTCTGCCTAGGCAGACAGCTCCTGGTTCCCAGTAGAAGAATCCCAAGAAAAGAGCATGATGAGAGAAGGTTGGAGATTTGGAGAGAAATGCAACAGCAGGGGGAAACCTAGTGGGGGGGACACTAACTTTTAATGCAGGGAGGCCATTTTGGAGCACTACAGCAAAGGCACACACAATGGTGGTTCCAACCATTGAAGAAGAAGCCTCCTGGCATCTGTCTCCATCTACAATATTGTTTTCTGAGGGAAAGAGAGAGGTCTTTAAGTTCGGTGTCTCCTACCCTCTAAAGAATTAAGGTAGCTCTCTCCTGTGAGACTCACATCTTCATACTCTATGGTCAAATGTCAAGTTATTGGTGCTTTGGGGCCACTTCTAAGTTTTTCTTTCCACCAGATAACACTGCAAAGTCCTGGCCCTCCTGGTTGTTAAGGTTTACATCCTCCATGGGAAGGAGGTGTCTTGGGTGGGCTGCTTGCTTCTTCTTTCTTTACTTCTGGGGAATCTCAAAATGCGAATGGTTTTTAGGTCTTCATTGCTTCACTGCTGTCTTTCAGCACTTTCTTCCCAACAGCCCAATTTGTTTTCCCACTTTCAACTAAAGAACTCCAAGGAGGGAAGCTAATAAAACCCATTAAAGGCAGAAGTTGGGTAACTATAGTCATTAGCTTCTCTGAAGTTTCTTTTCCCCCTCTTTCTGTGTATTATCACCATCAAGGCTAGGCTGATGTTTAGCAAAGAGCACCTGTCAAAACAAAAGAAGAGTTTCACACCTCACAATTTTAAGCCCCAGGTAAGAAACTCAGCCTGGTGGATTGGCAAAAGAGGAAGGTAAGAAACCTGAAACTCTAAGAAGTGGAGAAGAGTTAAATGAGTTTCCTCTGGGTACCAACAGGCTTTTGTTTAACATGATTAAATCCTCTTTGTTTCATTTACAGACATCAATGGGAAAACAAACAGTGCGATCCAGATAAGGGCCTGGAGCAGCGTTCTGTTTTTCTGCCTCTTTTCTTCTTTTTCTCAGAGAGCTATCACCACCTCTCAGTGGACAGGCTTAAAGGAACTTAACTGGCTCACAGAAAATTGATGAGCTGAGCAGAGCAGGTGTACAGGAAAGCTGTGGGCTGCAGGGTTAAGGACTGGAAAAAGTGTGAAGCACTTACTTCTAAGACCAGATCGAGTGATACAAGGACTACTTTCCTTTGCTCACTAATTAATTGTCCTTCTTTTCCAAACACAGTCTTTAATTTCAAGAAGCACCTGGAGAAGATAAGACAGTCCTAGTGAAATGCACCCATCACCAAAAAGCACATATTGGTGTTGGGGGTTGGGATTATAGCATCCCTACATGGAGGGTGGAGAGGGAAGGAGGGAGATATTTCAGTCTGTCACTCAAACAACAAAATAGTGCCCAATCAAGGGACATTAGTCAACAGGAATCTATCAGGGCTGGAACAGAATTGAACACCATGAGTATTTCCAAGGCAAGCTTTTCTATATTCTTCCACTGCATATTGTATAGTTGTTAGACAACACGATTTCCTTCTCTTAAACAAAACATGGACATTGTGAGTTTTGTAATAGCTACATGGAGCTGACAGAAGCTAGGGTCATCCATATGCATATTTTAATTACCTCCTTTCAGTCAGGAACATCATTAGAAGTTTATTATTCCCAGCCACTATCTTGTGATCTTAATTGGCATCCTTCACAGACAACAACATGAAGCTACAGCAGAAACTCTGGCAGGCTCCCAGAGATAGTGACCAGATCAATGACACTTTACGATGATACAGTCTTCATCTGGATGAGAGCCATGAGTTTAAGTTTTCTTGCTAGAGATGGATGGGTGCTTCTTTAAGCACCTATATGTAGAGATGTTGAGAAACACACTAAGCAGCTATAACCAAGTGGCCGTAACTTCACACACCATTGTAATGGTTTGGAATGTCTTGATACTTGTTCAATTTAAAACAAAAATAAAGGAAAATAAAGAAAAAAATGACTTACCAAATCTTGATTCACTAACACTTTAAATGTCTAGTTCAGGCCCCAGTTATCTGGTTGTTTGCTGCTTAGAAAGGGGTTAAGACATGTTTAATTTCACATTAATCCTCAGACAATACTAATTCTTAACTTAGTTTCAAAAAATATGTGGTACCACTGTTGGAAGTGAAAGCAAATTTTGAGATAAATGGAAGAAGAAAATTAATATGAAATAAATGTATTGTTATGGAAAACAGGATAACTTTTGTTGTTGTTAACTAAAATTAGTATCTTTTCCTTTACAAAAGAAAACTTCACATCCAGACATTCACTTTCTAGGATATGAGGTTGACACCTCTGGAGAATTTGCTTGGATACCTTTTTTATATTATCAATTTTTGGATGTGTCTTCAGGTATTCATAGAAAATGTAGCTAACATTGAGTAACCATCAAAAATTAGTAAAATATTGAACTTTCTCAAAGTACAGTTTTTTTTTGCAAAAGTTCTATATATGCATAGATTACTTAGGATAAAAATATTTATATTTTTTTGTTTATATTTTCATGGTTAAAAAAATCAAATGCTAGGTTTGGAGGCATGGTTCTGTTGGTAGAGTGCTTGCTAAAGAGTGAAAGCATCAAGTACTGCGTCTGAGTCCTGGTCTTGGACCTAAAAAAGAAAAAAAACCAAATGCTATTTGTGTTATTAATATATCCCTGGTTTATTTTTGGGGAATATCTTTCTTGATGATCTGCTCATCTAGAGGATGTATCTACAGATATCACTAAAGAGCCTGGTAATTGTTTGAACTCTTAGGAGTGAAACTCTCCTATCAATGAATTGAACTTATATAGACATTAAGGTCTTTGGATCAAACCATCAATCCACTTTGTTTCTTTTCTCTGATTTTTAGCTATCAGAAGATAATGATGATGATGATGATGATGATGATGATGATGATGATGATTTTGTCGGTCATGGGGCTTGAACTCTGGACCTAAGCACTGTCCCTCAGCTCTTCAGCTCAAGGCGAGTGCTTACCACTTGAGCCACAGCACCACTTCTGGCTTTCTGCTAGTTAATTGGAGATAAGAGTCTCAAGGACTTTCCTGCCCCACCTGGCTCTGAATTGTGATCCTCAGATCTCAACCTCCTGAGTAGCTAGGATTACAGGCATGAGCCACTAGTGCCCTCTTATCAAAAGATTTATACATCTGCTTTCTGTCTGGAAGTTTCTCTCCAGACGCAATGACACACAGATTACTTTTGTACAACTTTCACTTTTCGAACAATCAGTCATCTCATTATAGGTAAATGTTATGAAGATTAAAAACAGTAATCATAATCCATACTTCCACTTCTGGAATTCCTAGAATGTGAGGTCATAGAGTGAGTCATGATATTGTATGCATAAGTACAACGTCCAGACCAAATGGATAGGATTAGATTTTAATATTTGTCGTCTCAGACTTCACATTGCTCTACTTCTACACAGCAATTGAGTTCCTAATGAGGAGTATAAAGAGGAAAATGGGTAAAAATTTCAGGAAAAAGGGTGAAATTTTCAAATCACCATAATTATGATTTGAGATGGCTAAATAGAGTTTCAACCATACCAGGTCAAATGAGGGACTAACTAAACTAAATTAAAATTGTCCTTCCTTCCTTACATTATCAATCATGACTTCTTGGTGGCTTCACATCTCTTCCTGGGCAGTCATTTTAGGTTTGCTTTTGTTTGTTTGTTTATTTGTTTACCTGATTGTCTCATTTAGGAAGATATGAAAATCAGCTTTATACTTTAACTGCTTCACTGAATTGAAAGAGGGTGATAAAAATACAGCTGTTTAAAACATTCAGGGAACGAAAAAAGGCAATGACATATTATTATAAAGAAGAGGTATCAAAATCAGTGTGCCAATCACTCTTTGAAGCATGGTAAAAATTACTTGCTCTTCAATATTTATATTTATATTTATTGTAAGAAAAAAGTTTTTTTTTTTTTTTTGTAGAAAGAAGGTGCAGAAAAGGGCAGAGTATTAGCTAAATATTGTACCTTAGAACATCAGTCATTTCCTTCTCAATAGTACTGAAGGGTCTAATTTATAAGTTTTTCCATCTCCCTGTTAGGCTGGTTTCTAAGTTCTGACACTGCTACTGGTATGTTAATGAGAAGCTAGCGTTCCATTAAGAGAAAACCATATGCTCTGCTGCCTACTGTGAAAGAGAAAGCATGTAATGCGGCTGTTGCCTTAGTAACACATTAATTCATTTTGTCAGTGTTGGCACAGATCATTTCATTTATAAGAAAACAAGTATAATAGTTTACCACATCTATAATATTTACAGTGTTTCTGTTACAAAACAGTGACAAAATGAGTTTAAAAAATAGAGTTGGTATAATATCATTAAAATATGGAATTTGTGGTAAAAAAATTTTTTTTCCCTGTAAAAAATGGGCAAAAATAAAGATTGGTGTAAAATTTCTTTTCACAATCCTACTTAAAACATTTTAACACCAAACTGTTTGCTTTTTAGCATATTTGTATTATACTAATAATGTGCGCCTGCTGAAAAAAAATTTAGTCCATGAAAAACACAAGTGCATTAACAGTTTTTAATGAATGCTAAACAAAATATTTCATACAACAGTTTTGTTAAATTACAACCATTATAAACCTAATCGTATGCTAGTGTGTTACTCATAACAAGGCTAAACATTTATCTAGTTTTATCTGTTCTTCCAGATGTTTATTAGTATTCTAGCACCCAAAAAATATTTAAATTAAACCACTCCATTTTCTCATGCGAATGCATTTGGGGCTTTATTCACAGATGATCTAGTCATATGTATATCTAAATAAAGATAGTCCACTGTATATGCTGTGCAGAAGAGATACTTAAATGTGAATTGAGATAATCCAAAAGCAAGACAAGGGAGGGAGAGAAGTGATTAGGGGAAAGACAAGTTCCTGTTTATCACAGTCTGCACCTGCAGCAGGGTAGTATCACTACTCATCCTTAGGGTATTCCACACCTGTAAACACACATTCTTCACAGCAAACATTTTGCATCTGTGATGTTCACCTACCTTTTCCAACCAATCAAAAGGAACCTGTGTGCAAGATAGCGTGCAACTCTCATTTGCTAGTTTATGCAATGATTCAAGTTTTATGTCATTTCAAAAGGAGCATTTATGCATTTACATGAGTTATACAAATGGGTGCGAACCAATGTGGAGCTGGCCACTAAGTAATGAATGGCCAATTATACTTTCAACATGAAGAAATACCTTCCTAAAATATCAGTGTTCAATAGACTCCTGCAAAGCCTCATGAACTAAATGTGGGTGTTTTTGTTGTTTATTTCTCTCTTACTGTCAGCACGGTATGGTAAAGCTCCCAAGTTTGATGGGATTCTTTCTAATTAGAACCCAAGACCCAAGAGTACTTTGAAGAGTCTCCTTTATAGACCTGCAATGTGATTACTCTGGGAAACACTTAAGAGAATAAAATTTATGATTAGCTTTGATGAAAATGACTTTAGTTTTTAACTTCATATTATCTTTGCTTTCACAGGAGTAAAATACCCTGAATGGCTACATCACCAGAAGAGAAAATATAACCAAACATCAATGTGATTTTATATGATAGGGAATTAAATGTCTCTGAAATGTAATCATATCACATTGACTCACCCAATAAAAGTAACTTAATGAAGTATTTTCTCTAATTCATATGTTTTTGCTTATTAGTTTGTAGTGGATGAAAAACTAAAGTGATAAACTTTTCAAGATCCTTCTTTCAACTCCAGCTATTTCTATCAATAAAAATGGTTTGTCAGCAGTTCAATGACCACATTTATGTTTTAAGTACACTAAATTATGGGTAGCTTTATAATGAAATTCATTGATTAGGCTTACTATAAATAATATGGTACATATTGTTGTGACTTCAGCTAAACAAAAAAATTATTTGGGGATACATAAAAACATCAAATTTCAAATCCTTTAAAAAATCTTAACAGGTTTATTATTTCTTATTCTTCTTCCAATAGCATATAATATAGGTAAAGTTCTCAAAATCAATCCTTTTCTTTCTCTGTCAAGAATCACTAGAGAAAATAAGGTTCAAAAAGGAGAAATCCAGGAACCTATGTGTTCATATAATGTATGCATATGTATAGATTTTTCTACCACTTAATATGTCATTATCATCTTCTGATATATAAAGGGTCTGTTTTATATTTCCTATTTCCTTAGTAAATTCTTTTATTTTCCCCACGGTCATTTCCAAAAACTTTCAATACTAAAAGCCAAGTATTTGGTATACTTACCTGGAAAAAAGAGAATTCAAATTCACAAATATTTCCTTTAATGTACTATTATTCCTTTGCTGGTAACCTCAGTTTTGTATTTGATTTATTTCCATTCAGAAATATGATTAAAATGTAATGATGATCATGAAGGCCAAGTGTGTTCAAGGCCAGCCACGTAACACACACATGTATGTTCACATATACTAAGATCAATTCTGGCAAAATCAAATTACTATGTTGCTTCTGAACTACTTATCCACACTATTATATAACATAGATTTAAATGATAGATAATGTTCATTATGACACCATGTGAAATATACATATGAAGTATGATCTGTATATAATATCAAAATATCTCCTGTGAATACATTGAAGAACTCCAAAAATGATCATAGTAGATATATAACAATAGACAAAACACTAAAGAGTTTAAAATGATAACTATCAAATAATATGTTATTATAAATATATATATATATTTGTTGGATAAATGAATTAATATCCCATATCTAGACATACCCACATTCATTCCTTCCCTTTCATTACATATGTCCTAAGTGAATGGTATAAATAATCTTATCAGTGGAGAATTTTGAATGAGTGTTGAATGTAAGTATTTAAAATTTAACAGTAGTTAATCAGGCTTAACTTTTGGAATTAAACATTAATGGGGTAAAGTTTCAGTCTGGTTTAATTCATTGTGAATTAGCTAAGTGGTAGAGAATGGAAGACAGAATAAAATGACCTCTCAAATTCTTTGGAATTTCAAGATTTGAACAGTTAAAATACTAACACTAGATGGACTAAATAATTTTATCTTCACATGTATGCTCTTTAATACTTAGGTTTACTTTTGTTTAAGGATTTGTCATTTCCTCTATTGTGAATAGGAAACTCACAGTACAGGAAATAGTCCTATAATTCTTAGCATGAATGTGAAGAATTTTACATGCTATCTATTTTATCATAAAATTTCATTTTATCAGAAATTATATTAAAATTACATGTTAAAAATATTTTTTTTATTAATTTTGATATTTAAATCCTCAAAATATTTTTCTGATGATATGATTTATTATTTTTAATTTAACATAAGGGCTAGGAAGGTGGCTCAGTGGTAGAGTGCTTGCCTTTCATGCATGAGGCCGTGGGTTTGATGCCTCAGCACCACATTAGCAGAAAAAGCCAGAAGTGGCGCTGTGGGTCAAGTGGTAGAGCCCTAGCCTTGAGCCTTGAGCTGAGGGACAATGTCCAGGCACAGAGTTCAAGCCCCATGACTGACAAAAAGAAAACAAACAAACAAAAAACCCCCATAAAATTGGTGATATGGCACAAAAATTTAAACAGTGAAAATAAAGAAATGGCCTGATAAGAGAACAGAGGCAGAAAACATGTAATGTTATGTGTGCCAATATTAGGGCTTGAACTCAAGGCCTGGGTGCTGTCCATGAGCTTTCTGCCCGAGTCTAGTGCTCTACGACTTGAGCCACAGCTCCGCTTCTTGCTTTTTTAGGGCAGTTAATTGGAGATAGTGGTCTTCATGGGCTGGTTTTGAACCAAGATTCTCAGATCTACCTTCCTGAGTAGCTAAGATTGCAGGCGTGTGCCACCGGCATCTGGCAGAAAGCATGTAAACTTTAAGAAGAGAGGTATGACTCAAGTTATTATTTTTATTGAAAATATGAATCTTTTTTTCTTATTTGTTTTACCTGACCTAAATAATATCTACTAATTAACTGGAAGATATTAAATTAATACGCATAGAAAGTATATACAAGATTACTTGACTTTAATATCAATGAATACACAATTACTGGTTATTAACTTATTTTATTAAAATTCACAAATTAATATTATGGATATTTATTGTGTACAAGATGATATGTTTATTATATCTTTGGGGAGGAGAACACTTAGAATCTACTCTCAGAAATTTTCAAGAATACAATGCATTATTAATAACTACAGTTGCCATGGCATTTAATACAGTAATCCAGTGTGTCCTAATTGAATTTTGTGTATTTTAGTCCAGGTCTTCTCTCTACAACTCCCCTCCCTGGCAATCACCATCATCTGTGTTTCTGTGAGGTAGCTCCCTCAGCCTCTGTGTAGACAAACATCCTGTGGCACTTCTGGGCTTGGCTTATTTCACTTTCCATCATGTAGTTGGGTTCATCCTTATTGCTGCAAATGAAGACTTTTCTGCACTCTAAAGGTTGAATACTGTTTTGTGACACATATATAAACATTGTTTTCTTCATGCACATCTCAGCTAATGGACTCTTGGGTTGATTCTATAGCTTGGCTGGTATTGGCTCTTCTTGATAAGTAATTTATTTCTAACTATTCCATTGATCATGGTACTCTAAAGGATCTAGTCCTGGAATCCTGTTTTCTAATCTTAACTCATAGGATATAGAAGACCACATTACAGCATGTAAGACTTATACCTCTATGTGTGTATAATTAGCATATAAATATGCTTTATTAGAAATATTGAACCCCAGGATACTACCTCATGGATTGATTTCTTTCTTTCCTTCTTTCTTTCTTTCTTTCTTTCTTTCTTTCTTTCTTTCTTTCTTTCTTTCTTTCTTTCTTTCTTTCTTTCTTTCTTTCTTTCTTTCTTTCTTTCTTTCTTTCTATCTTTCCTTCCTTCCTTCCTTCCTTCCTTCCTTCCTTCCTTCCTTCCTTCCTTCCTTCCTTCCTTCCTTCCTTCTTTCTTTCTTCCTTTCTTTCTTTCTCTGTTCTGGGGCTGAGCGCTGTGCCTCAGCTCTTCAGCTCAAGGCTAGGGCTCTACCACTTGAGCCACAACACCACTTCTGGCTTTTTTTGCTTATGTGGTGTTGAGGAATTGAACCCAGGGCCTCATTTATGCAAGGCAAGAACTCTACCCCTAAGCCACCTTCCCAGCCCCTCATGGTTTTCTTTAAGCCAATTTTAAAATGGACATATTGAAGATAGAAATCTCTCCAAGGAGAGATCTTGCAAATTTTGAAAAAGCCACTATGAGTTTCTTTTAATTTATGAAATATGGAATATTAATCATATATGAAGGGTATAGGAGCATGGATGAAGGGTTGAACACCTGACTGGTAATAAATGCAGGGTTCTGAGTTCAAGCCCTGAGTCTTCCTCTGAAGTTAAAGCATATATGAAAACTAGACTCTGTGTGTGTGTGTGTGTGTGTGTGTGTGTGTTTTCCAGTGTCAGGACTGAAACTCAAGGACTTGCTCTGTTGCCTGGCATTTTTCTCAGAGTTGGTGCTTTACCACATAAGCCAGCTTTTTTCCCCCTCTAGTTAATTGGAAGTAGAAGTCCTTGAACTGCTCAATGTGGCTTCAAATTACTATCCTCAGAGCTCAGCTTTCTGAATAGCTAGGATTTTTAGGTAAGAACCACTAAAGTGCAGCTATGACTGGATGTTTTGCTTATGGAATCTTATAACCAGTTCAATAGGCTTCTTTTTTGCTTATTTAGTTTATCTTAGGACTAGAATGACTCTTGTGGGAAAAAAATGTAGTAAGAAAAAAAGCACGTGTCAAATTTGAATTCTTCTCTCGAAAAACAATCATAAGGTATATACATAAAATATTTCTACAAAGAACTCTATATAAGTTTCTCCATACTTTTATAAAACAAAATCAGATTTTTATAAACAAAGACTAAATATTTTTACACACATATCTGAACTACAATTTGCAGTCTTTAGTATGCATAAAATGTATAGGATGGTTACCATGATAACATTCATTTAGCTATTAATTTTTCCATAAATTTACTCTGGTTGAGTATTGTCTGGATTTTTTTTTATTGGTTTTCATACTTTTCTTTAGAACTCTACTAATTTGCGTGTGTGTGTGTGTGTGTGTGTGTGTGTGTGTGTGTGTGTGTGTGTGAGTGTCCTGAAGCTTTAACATAGGCTAGGCACTGTCCCTGAGCTTTTTTCCTCAAAGACAGAACTCTACTTGAGCTGCAGCTCTTCTTCAGAGTTTTTGGGTGTTTCATTGGAGATAAAAGTCTCAAAGACTTTCCTGCATGGAGTAGCTTTGAATCACGATTCTCCTGAGTAGGTAGGATTACAAACATGAGCCACCAGTTCCCAGCAGTATTAATTTTTTTTGAAAAATAATGACAATACTACTTTAAGCAATAAATAATGTATTCAGATTTGTTGTATGAGAAATGCCAGAGAAATGACTGAACAATTTGTCATAAAATCTTAAAAAGTGAATTCTTTGACTTGTGCAAGATTAGTATTTTTTACCAGTAAAAAAAACCCAGCATAGCTATTTTTCCTTCATTTCTTCATTGAATATAAATGTCCAATTTTCTTGTGAGGCTTTCTTATGCTTCAGGAAGAAGAGATTTTGGTTTCTTCATGTATCTGTTGCACATGGTGTGCAAGAAAAGTTATTCATGAAATGTTTGATGATAAGAACACAATTATAGGAGAAATTGTGCTTCTTTTAAAGTATTTATAAAATTCATAGGATTAAGTAATTAGATTCATAGAATAAACATACATGGGATGTAATTCCTATTTTTACTTGTTATTTTTGTTCTAAATAGTGGAATGAGTAAACATAGATCTTGGAAATTTCAACTTCTAAAAATTATACTACTATGACCATAATTCTTTTATTGAACTGTCAACCTAAGATGGTAAGTAATATTCAATCCAGTATATATTAAAGATTTCTAGAAATATAAGAATGACATTATATTTCATGCAAAAATAGCCAAGAAATAATCAATGTTGATATGAGATAACTTTATAAAAATTAATTTTGGCATTTAATAATTCTTAAATTATGGATATAGCTTATATATCCATAATTTATATACATATACATAATTAGTAATAAACCTACATTAACATTAACATTTTCTTTTATATCATAAGCCCGAACGTTAAGAACAGCATGATTTGGATTAGCAAGTAGTAATTCTACTTTGAAAATAATAAGACAATCTTATTTTCTCTTTACCTTTGTCTTGTTTATTTTCTTGCCATTATACTTTCAATGACCTGTTTCACTGAATTTAATACTACAGATGTATAATTGTCAAACATTACTTAATAACTGAGCACATCATTTAGATTTTGTAATTTGCTAAAGATATCCAGAAAAAATTATACTTAATGCAGGTGTAGATTCCAGCACCAACATCAACATACTAGAACTGTAGTTTCTACTCAAAAGACTTTGAGATAATTACACATCGTCTTGGTTTGATAAGGCTAAGATATTTCAGACAGTGCTCTCATGACCAGTCCTCATCTAAACTCCTGAAATTTGTAGAACTTCCAAGTAGTACATTTTTCTCTTAAAAAATGTAATAATGAAAATGAAGAAGGAAGAAAAGCTGAGAAAGACAAAGAGAAGGGAAGAGTTCAAGAAGAAGAAAGAAAATTTCTTGAATAGTAGAACATAATTTGGAATGGGAAAAATGGCAGGAAGGGTATGTGCATCCATATAAAAAAAGGGTAGATGGAGTTAAACTTAGTTATGTGTTTAAGGCAGTGGGAGAAGCAGTGTGCATTCGGGGTCTAAGATCTCTCAGTAGGCTGAATACCTGCGGAAGAGAGGAACCAATAGGTGGCATCGTTGGATTAAGACAGTGAAGTTGCTGGGCAAGTTTAGGAAATCAGTTTAGAACTGGGAAAAAAGAGAACAAAATATTGTGTAGGATACGTTTGTTTTGAAGAAAGACTAAACACAGGATACATTCCTTTAGCAGAGGGAACAATAAGCAATTCATTCATTCAAAAAATAATCTTTGTGTCCCATTTAAGTAACAAATATAGTTATAGGTCCTGGAACTTACAGTAGAGAGCAACTGGACACAGTCTGAAAAAAATTAAGAGTTGAATGAAGCTAGTAGCTTGTACTTATCAGCACATCATTCAATCAAAAATTAAATATAAATAGCTACTCAGGAGGCTGAGATCTGTGTGTCATGGTTCAAGGACAGCCTGAACAGATAAAAGTCTAAGAGCATCTTATCTCTATTAATCAGCAAAAAACCAAAAGTGGAGGTGTAACTCAATTAGTAGATCCTTGAGCTCTACTACTACTTAGGGTCCTTGAGCAAACCAAGTAGAGAGCTCAAGCCCCTAAGTTCAAGCACTAGTATTCTCTCTCTCTCTCTCTCTCTCTCACACACACACACACACACACACACACACACACACACACACACACACACTAAGTATAAACTATAATCAGTCATGTGGAGGAAAGAAACTAGGAGTAAGTTAATTATCCACATACTTTACACTATACTTGTCCTCAAAGTAACAAGGCTATTCTGTGAAAGTACTTAGCTGAGATCAGATAAGTAGACAACTATTTATGTAAAAGATAGTAGAAAGAAAAATACAAACAGAAAGGAATTAGAGTGTTTGAGGGAACTAGACACAAGTGTATAGACACAAAATGGAAAAGGATACATGGAAGGTCAAGAAAGAAGGTCAAGTATTTGGGTAGTTAGGTTCAGGCACTTTATCCCATGAGTGACAGAAAATCATTCCAGAGTCCAGTATGTTGTTTCATTAAATTTGTGTTGTCAAAACATTACCTTGATTGCTTTTTTTTTAAACAGAGAATTTATTCTGTATGTTTGGTAGTGTTGGCAGAAAGTGGTGGTTGTGAGGAAAAGACTGAATTTAAGAGCAACAATTTTATTTTATGATAGATGGAAGATAATGGTATTTTAGCTCTGGAGATATAGCTTAGTGGTACAGAATTAGCATGTTCTGCATTTGACCTCAGCACTGAAAGAAAAATGCTGATGATATCTTTAAATAAGGTGATATTGGTAAAGGTGGAGAGTGGGTAGAAAGACTGAAGATATGGTTCCAGAGTGAAGTTCAACAGAATGGTTGTAGATTTTATAACAGATAACCCTCTCGTATCATTCTGAACTACAGTTTGAAATTCATATATAATTGTAAAATTAATAGACAAAATATTATTGCCAAGGAACAACGAGTGAGAATAGCATCCTATCCATAACTTCCCAAAGAACATTTTCAAAATGGCAGAAGATTCAGGTTCTATCACCCTGCTGGGGTAACAATAGCATGTATCTATTTTCTGCCTTCTCAGACCTTCCTTTGTCCGATTCCACACAGATCACTGATATCTTCATTCTAGAGGATTCAATGACACCTCTCCTCCAGGTTGAGAAAAAAATGGAGAGTTTGTTACTAATTGGTAGGTTTATTATGAAAAACATTTAATTCAAGTACATTAATGTATAAACACACTGAATTAACATTAATGTTCTTAATATCTATAAAAATTAAGCATATCACATAATTATACTATTTTAAAATTTGATCAATGATGAAAAAGTAATGAATATATATACATATATATATGACTACAAAAATAGGTTATTTTTTTAGTTCATATCACAAATGTACATTATTTTCTGATAATAATGGCTGCCACTATAAGTCTGTTAAGTTGAAGAGATATATAGATCTTTGAGTCAAACTTACTTTTTCCTTTTAAGGACCAAGTGGAAATTTATCACGTTCATTTGAGGGTCATCCAAATGTAACAATACAGGAAGTCTGTTGCAGGCAGGATATGGATGAGAAACATATGAGAAACCTATGTATCTGTCCTGCCCTCCAATAACTGATTTCAAGAGCCTTCTACAGCTTATGGGCTTGCCATTTCCCAATCCTGCTGGAGGTAGGTTATTATTATTATTTCAGACTAAAAACAATCTAAAAAATGAAGTAAATTGTTCAAATATAGGACTGACTAAGTTAAATGTGACAACCATATTCTTTGAAGAAATGTCATCATCTCTTTAGGGTATCGGGTTTCAAGTTGAAACCTTGAAAGGAAACTTTTTACATCATTCTTTCACACTTTGGAAATGGAGTAAAGTTAGGTCTTCCAGGGCTACACAAAAGTTTTGGAAAAGTATTTAAAGAAGTACATACTGAAAGTCAACCTTTTCAAGAGGGTTGTCAGCGTTCTTTTGGATGCAGGTGTGTTTGAAGTCTGTGTTTAGGGAGGACATGGCCCCCGACCTGCAGAGAAGCATTAATTACTTTTAGTTCTGTGTATGTCATTTAACTATTTTTTTAAATAATTCTTTATTTTAAAGTGGAAATTATACAAATTGCTTCTAGGGACTTCAAACAGAGCTACAGAATATGTAAGATCACTGAAGTAAATTATGGAAGAAAAAAAGTAAACACTTACAAAGGAATGGCGAGAGCTAACTCAATATATTTATTTTCTTAAAAAGTAGTGATAGAGCTGCAACTGCCTTTCTTAGAAATATAAGTTCTCAAGAAGTGGCTGAAAAGGGGCTCTTTCCCTTCATCCAGAACTCCCTAGCTTTTTACCAAACCTAGAATAAAGTGAGAGCTAAAGCCAAATTCATCCTACAGTTTTCTAGTTGCTACCCTGAACAGGAAAGGCAATTGGCATAGGTTTATCTGTCTAAATCGTAAGAAATTAGAGGTATCTTATTAAAAAGGAAATAAGTGGATTTTATTAGATAAAATATAAAGGCGATAATTTCTTATCAAAATGGTATGTAGTTATATA
The DNA here is from genome assembly GCF_019054845.1 of Dipodomys spectabilis. Taxonomy (NCBI): domain Eukaryota; kingdom Metazoa; phylum Chordata; class Mammalia; order Rodentia; family Heteromyidae; genus Dipodomys; species Dipodomys spectabilis. The sequence continues at coordinate 2,579,059 of NW_024870715.1, forward strand.
ACATTGGAAATAAAAGGAGGAGAGCACAGTAACTAGGCGTGAAGACACATGCATTTTTGGAGACTGTCACGAGGGGGCGTTTATGGATTAGTTCGCTACTTTTATTCAGCTTTTACAAGCAAACCAAGAATAAGTAATTAATAAAAATTGAAAGGAAGAAAAAAGAAAGTACCTAAGTTTTTATTTTATATTGATTCTGCTATATGAAACTGACTTATTCATGAGTTTCTGTCAAATGAAAAATGGTAAAGACTTTATACATTTTCAATATCAGTAACTCATTTCTCCACAATATTGATATCTTAAAAATAGAAGTAGTGGAAAATAACTTTGTATATTTCTTCTTGCATTTGTTTATATACTATCACAAAGCTAATATGTAAAATAAATCTCATTGCTACAACTGATAAAAGGTAATTGTGCTGCTAAAACGTAATTTTATCTTTTGTGTTGAAAACCAAGCTAATTAATATTCCTAAGTATTTTGAAAACAGGTGCCACTTAGACAATACAAGCACAAATTCCTTAATACAATAATGAAAAGCTTCATTATTAGGAAATAGGTAAAGTAAATTGCTAGAAATAGAGAGGTTTGATGCACAATTAAGAGGAAAACATAAACTGAAATAGACGTTAACATTCTTTTGCACATGATCTCTTGAGCCCTGTAATAGAGAGGCTCCTGACTCATTTCTCTATGAGGTCTAGTCTTAGCATGATACTGAGCACACAGTAGGTGCTTGGTTAATAGAGAGAAATAAATAAAAATGAAAGCATTATTTAATTGAGGGTAAATTTAGAGGTGTCAGGACAAGGGAGCATTTTCAATGATTATTAATTAAATTAGTGACTTTCTTATTGCATTAATTGATGTAAAACCTTCACAAGAGAAAAGAAAACGTCATTCACTTACCTGAGGTTTCCAGATTGCTATAGTTTTTATGACATGAAAACAAAACATCAGGAGACCTAAGATGATGCTATCTATATATTCAACTGGTAAGAATAAAGAAGTTACCAGTACAAGAACAGCTATGATGAAAGACAATTTGGGAATCCTTTATCATCATCTACTTTTTCCCAGTAACACCCAACACTAAAGTTTGGGCTAAGTATCCAGGCTGGCTCTGAACCATGATCCTTCTACCTTCACCTCCTGAGTAGCTGGGATGACAGGCATGAGCCAACATGCCAAGTTGCAATTCTTAGAATAAACTTTTGTAAGCAGGTAGGTGATGAGACTACTTCTATCCAATTGGATATAGTGGTAGTGATGGATGGCACGTTCAGGCCAGTCAGTTAAAAGCTACAAGCACTGCTCATTGCTCTTGTCTACTAGGGTGCTTCTGCAAACCTGATTCTGAGATGTAGTATCTCGATATAACAAGGCCTTAGTTATGTTGCTGAGAGACAACATGAAAGTAGTAGGCCAATTCTGATACATGAAAAATGTAAACATTTATTTTCTTAAGCCACTGATATTCAGGTGTTAAATTATCACTGCAGCATTACATAGCTCAGCCTGACTAAATAACCAGATATAATCCAAACAATGCAAGGGACAGCTAAGTAAAATTGACACTGGCACAATTTTTCCTTGGTCTTTTGGTTAATCATGAAGTTTATCATGTGCCAAAATTCAAAGACTTGATATTGTTCATATATTTTCTAAAGCTAGGTGTAAGTATGATTGATATCCAACTAAAGACAGAGACAGATTAGGTCTATCAGGCTATATTATGTTGCATGATTTTATTAGCAGTTACAACTATATGTTTCTCAAGTGTAATATTTAGTATATTAAATGAATATTATTAATTCATAACATTAGTTTTACAGTGTTTATTTAATTTATAATTTTAGTGTACTGTTATTGTAGTTAATTACAGTGATATGTTTAAATTAGATTTATATTTATAAGCATTAAAATGATATGAATGTTAGAAAATTGTTCTGGCCCAAGAAGTATTTTGTCTGCCAGAAGTCTCTTAATGCCATGAGGCTAATCTGGTGGGAAGCTAGTAGTTTTCTAAGTTATGATCATCTGATACTATTCATAGTAAAAGTTAGTGTGTTGTTCTCAAAATATGGTCCCACACCATCAGTTTCAATAATACTAACAGATTTCAAATTAGCAGATTAAATACATTCAACTCCAGATTACTGATTCAGATATTCTGGAACTGGTTCTAAGAATTCTGTATTTTGACATAAGACTCAGGTGATTTTAGAGCTTGCTAAACTGACAATCACTGGATTGTCAGTCAAATGAAATAAGATCTTCAGACATAGCCCCTGGAATGGACATATTTTAAAGGTTCTCTTAAGAGGCATTATGGTATAGCTGGATGAGATTCACTATGACAAATCATAGAATAGACAATGTGAAAAACGGTTCCGTGATAGAACTGAGAAATGTAATTGATGACAAGGAGGACAGCTTGGGCCTCCTTCCAAGACTCCATTCTGTATACAATTAAGATGATCAAACCACTCCTTTTTTATAATAGGATTCTATTTTACCATAGATCATGAGCATTTCCTTTCGATTTATCCAATTCAAGTTCTCATATCAATGGCTATTTGTTGATTGGATTAACCATTTGTCACAGTATTCCTCAATAAGTTGTTCTATAACAAATAAAACCAATGGGGTTTATATATGCAGAATCCATGTTTGTTATTCTGCATGCCCTTACTCTAATTTCATCTTTCTCATTCCAACTCTAGGACATCATGAATAGAGGTAACTCCAAATCTCAATTTTGAATAACTTTTTGCAAAATTTGATAGTTTGTTGTTAGTAATCAATTATTTAAGCATATTTTACAAGTAATCAAGGCACATTACAATATTTTTCTATTTCAAGATGGAGAGAAATCTTTCTACCTGTATGGAAATTGGTCAGGCTTTTGGTTTCAGCTACCAGCCATTTCATCCCAGGGCCACAAAATTACTTAGTCCAGGAAAGGACGCAAATAGGTGGATGAGGGCCTGGTCTGCTTCAGGGCCTCATTCCCTGTGGAATCACAATGGGTCCTAACTCACATGACTGGTTTCTTTTAATACTAGGCCCTGACCTCCTCAAGAGACCTCTTAGGAGTTTTTGGTAAAGGAATATGCAAAGAGAACTCTATTTGTAGATATTTAGCATAGAACTAAGATTGTTAGATACAAAGCATTTTCTCTTTTGGATCATATATCCATGTTGTGAGAAGAATCATATTTAAGGCCTCCATTTCATACATGAAGAACCTGACGTTAAGGGTATCCTGAATTGCGGTCCTCTCCTCATGAGAATTTCTCTTCTAGGTACAGGTTAGTTAAAAGAAACTCCAAAAGAAGGTAAGTAGTAGGTTCATCTCTTTTCTCCATGAGTTGTCCTATGAAAATTGAACTCATTTTCTAGAGCCCTGACTAACTCTTGTCACATAACAAAAGAAAATCCTGAACTGAGTGAAAACAAAAATAAAGGTTGAAATGGATCAATGGATAAATGGCGGAAGGGAATAGGATAAAAAAGAAATGAATATACATTTCCAGTCATGGAGAGTAATTTATTTTTTAGGTAACACATCAAGCAATATTTCTAAATTGAGTGAAATTGTTAATAAAACAAGTTATTATATGTATATGGTCATAAGCTTCTTAAATAGGAAAATTTTCAGTAATGTACAAGGGGTTTCTTTTCATTACAAATGAATCAATCAATGCAGCTATCATGCTCAGAGTTTTGATAGCACTGTCACAATTTGGCCAGGTGTGATACACATGTCTGTAATTGCAGCAACTTGGGAAGTAAAAGCAATATTATGAATTCAGGGCCACCAGGGGCTAATTGTGAGAAACATTATCTCAGAAAGAAAATAGAAAACAAAAAAAGGGCTAGTTGTATATGGTTCAAATGGTAGACCATATGATTTCCATGGGTCTTGGTTACTGAAAAGGAAAGAAAAATCACAATTACATGCATTTTTGTGGATTCATTTCTTACACATGAATGTATAAATATTTGCTATATGTAGAAACTATTATTTATTTTGACCATTCTCATTTTGAGAATAGTTTGCTGTATCAATTGTAATTTCTATTTTTCATTTATTATCAAGACCCTTACAATTATTTTCTTGTCACAGTATCTACTCTCAATTCTATTTGTGAAGACAATTTTAGTATCTTCTCTAAATTGCTTATTTAAAAATTATTGTTTTTATAGTTTATTTTGCCTATAATTCAGAATATTGTCAGTAAAGGATGGAACATCACTAATAGGCTGCTTAACTTCTCTGTATTACATTAGAATTGACAAGAAATGTACTCAGTTCCTTACTTTTATAACTGTAACCCTTATGTACATCACCTTGGCAATAAAATTAAAATAAGAAATGTGTGGATGTCTATTTTATTAAATTTCATTCTATAGAAGGCTCTCTGTGGAAGGTATTGTATGTTGCTTTCTTACTCATGAAACCTTAAAGGTAACAAATACTCAATAGGGCCTTTTGCATTAGTTACTGAAGTAGAATTCATCCTCCATTTTCCCAGTAGTCTCTTTCATTTGCTTTCTGCTAGAACACAAGTTCCTTAAGGATTCACAGGAATTTGGTCTTTTTTGTTAACTGATTATGCTTAGCACCTAAAGCAAAATAATTTAGACTCACAGTACTATAGCTTAGTAAATATTTTTTACAATCTGTCTCAATTTTTCTCCCATCCTTGATAAAAATTATAGCAGCATTTTTTCTTAAATACAATAATGCCCAAATCAGTACAGTTCATAAATTGAATGAGCCCCTGCCTAAAAACCAGATCTACTCTCATGTTTGCATTTTTAATAATGAATTCTTACTTTCATCATGAACTAAGAGGTGGTGTGATATAGGAAACTGTCTTTAAGCTGGCTAACTTTATAAGCACTGCATTTTTAGAAAGAGTAAATGTATTTGAGGAAACCTGATCTTTTAACACTTTGAAATATGGCAGCTCTATGGAGATAGCTATAGACCTTCCTTCATTTGCTCGTGATTTAAGTAATTATTGGGCAAGTGGAAACATGGTAAAGACATGGCAGGGGAAAGTAATTATCCTCCTCCCTTTAAGGACCTTCTGTGTACTAAACAGACAGTAGAGAAAAAACAGAATTGTAATAAATGCAACAGTAGAGGTAAAGACTACACATATAACATAGACTCCATTGAAGGACTCTCTCCAATTTGTCTGCCAGGACTGGCTTCAAACCTACATCCTCAGGTCTCAGTCGCCTGAGTAGCTAAGATTACAGGGGCAGATATGAGTCACTGGCTTATATGCAAAGATTGTTAAACACATCAATATACTTGAACATAATAACTGATGGAAAAATTTGAAACTGGTAAAAGCTATTCTACTAAAACAAGTTGTAAATAAAAAATTTTACATGTACCTTCTACTTAATTTCTAAGGAACTAGTAATTACTTGATTGTTTCATTTATTTCTGAGCACCAAAAAAAATAGAGAACATCATAATTCATTTTTAGGAAGAAGCAAAATATCACTCATGGTAGAATATTTATTTATTTATTTTTGTGCTTGTCCTGGGGCTTGAACTCAGAGTTTGGATACTGTCCCTAAGATCATTTTGCTCAAGGCTAGTGCTCTACCACTTGAGCCAGAGCTCTACTTCTGGCTTTTTCTGTGATTATCTGGAGATAAGAACCTCATGCTTTTTCTTGCCCAGGCTGGCTATGAGCCTCGATTAATCTTGAGCATCTACTTTTCTCACAAAATGATACAGGAATATATTTTATTTATATAGAAGTACTAATGTAGGTTATAAAAACAATATTCTGTAGTATGTTAAAAGTTGAATATATGTGCAAGGAAGTGGATGGGCCTAGAACAAATCATGTTCAGTGAGGTAAGCCAGGCTCAGAAAGGCAAATGGAATATGTTTTCTCTCATATGTAGAAGCTAGATCAAAAACACAACTAGGTATGATGATATAAACAGAGTTACATATATGTATATACACATATGTGTGTATATATGTATGTACATATCACTCAATGTATGTACTCTGCAACAAACTGACTAAAGGAGAGTATACTTAGGGGAGGAATCCAAAGGCATAACCGAATAACCAAAGTACTGTTGATCAAAATGAACACCAGGAAATGGAATCATGTTTTGGGGGATTAGGGGTCAATGAAGGGGTCCAGAAGTGGACGGAGGAAGGGTGAGCAAATGCAGTTATTTCATTCAATGTGTACTATGTAAAAATAAATTATATAACTTATAGGTAAGGATGTAAGGGGAGGGGGTTGGGGGAAAATGAAGGAAAGGAAGACATTCTCCAAGAAGCACTGTATTCATAGCTTATGGAATTGCAACCCCTTTGTTCAAATAGTTTTTAAAAGTTTCCAAACAAAGGAGGGGGTAACAATGCTCCAGAGGAAATGTACTCATTACCTTACTCATGTAACTGTAACTCCTCTATATCTTTACAATAAAAGATATTTTAAAAAATTAATACATAGTCATGAAGTGCTATTTGCCCAGGAGCTTAGGGATTGCTACATTCTAGAGCCAGATGAGTGTGACAGAGATTGCATTAGCAATAGCTCTCCTGTTCTTGAACTGACTGCTGACCGAGTCTTGACCCCAGCACTCAGAGCTGTGACCTCTGTATGGCCAGCTTCCTTGCTTCAAAGCTGAGGATAATGACCCTACATACCTCAATGAGCTCATAAATTCAAAATGCTTAATTATGCTTGGCATGCAGTGAGAAAACCCCAAGTGTTAGCAGTTACTGTTATCTGGTGATAACAAATGGGAAAATCCCATCATCATTGTATATAATTATCCCCCAAATCTCACAACAAAATTGTTAATTCCTTACAAGTCAGGACGTACATTACCTTATTTTGGAATAATGACAATGCCTAAGTGAGATTAATAAATACACTTTGAACGAAAGTTTTTAAATGTTTATTAAAACAGAACATGCTTGAAATCAAGGTAAAATTTAGATGATTGAGGATTTTCCTTCTGAGTTGGTATCAAGGCGAGTTCTTCAGTATTTATCACTATTATTCAGCATTCCTGAAGGTTCTAGGTAATTCAGTAAGGTCAAACATTTTAGGATGGGATAATTATCAGAGAATAATTAAATAAGCTATTTTTTCAGTTGGTATGAAAGACAAAAAGTTCATTTAGAATATGCAGTAGAGTCTATAAAAGTAAGTTTGAAGAACCTTGAAGAAAATAAAAACAAAACACATAAAACTTATCTTCTGATACCAGTGAAAAGCAACCAGAAAAATAAAACCTGAGCAAGGATTCAATCACACTGGCATCCAAACTTATGAAATACTCAGTTAAAAAGTCTGGAAGAATTATTTCATATTGAGAGTTGCATAGATTCTTATCTACGCATTTGTGAATTACTCCAAATCTTCACTGAAGAATACACTTATGAGCATAAGCATATCGATAAGTAGGATTTCAAATCTATAAGGATACATTTTCAAATGACTAGTTTGGGAAGAATCAGCACATATAAATTAGAATATCAGAAATGCTTGAATATAGTGCAGCAGTTCAAATAAGAAATTAGAAAAAAATAGAGGCTGGCATCAGTATGTCATGCTTGTACTCTTAGCTACATGGTGTGTGTGGGGGGGGGCTAAGATCTACAGAATTGCATTCTAAGAGAATTGCAAAAAAATATTAAGAGAACCCCTTTCTCCCCCAACTCAGAAATGCACCTGTCATCCAGAGCTACATGGAATACTGAGATGGAAAGAACAGAGGCGCTACTAGAAGGAGAAAAGTCTGAAGTTGATCTTCACAGAGAGATTTGGTGCATCCCGGTGACCACAGCGATAAATAGAAGCCTGAACTAGAAGGATCACATCTCAGTCATGCACGTAGAGGGTAATTATATCCTAAAAAAATAGCCAGACAAATCAAAGATGGAGGCCTGGCTGAAGTGGGAGAGCACAAGCGTAATGTGTTCAAGTCTCTGAGTTCAAACGCTAATACTCCCACACACAAAAAGGTCAAAAGTATCGTAGATTTGGCATTGAAGTTAGAAGTTAGGGTTTGAAGTGAGGGTTTATGTTTTCAACTGCTCTACCATTTGAGCCATTGACCACAGCCCTTCTAACTTAATTTTCAATTAGAGTCCATAGATTTTGACAGGCTGGCAATCCTCCTATCTACTCTTCCCAAGTAGTTGAAGTTAGAAAGCTACCATACACCTGGCTTGTTTGTTGAGATGGAGTCTTGCTATCTTTTTGCCTTGTCTGGCTTCAAACCAGAACCCTCCTGCTCTCTGCTTCCTGTGTTGTCGAGATTACAGATACGTATCATCATGCCTGCATTATTATACCATTTTTTCCTAGGGTGGGGTTTACTTTTTAAAATTTACAAGAAAAAGAAGAAAAGAGGCTTTGAATTATAGGCAGGAAAAGAACAGTAAAAGGAATGAAGTCCCTACAGAGGCATGAAATGGTGTAACAATCCTCCATGGAGTCATGAGAGTGGGCTACTGCATGTGTAGCTATGGTTATTTATAAGGAATGCCAAGAAGGGTTCACTTCATAATTTTTACATTTTGAATGTTTTTATTATTATCTTTAAATAGTTGTACAAGAGAGTCACCATTTAATGGAACAGTTGGTGAACACAATATATCTTCTTCAATGTCACCTCTCAACATTCTCACCCATTCTACCCCTACCCAGCCCTTCTCTAACACTTCTTAATTTTGTAGGATGTGCATTGGATTTCTTTGCACTCCTTGTCTTCTCCTCTTCATTTTCTTTCCCCTTGGCCTCATCCCATCAGCTTCCTGGTGTTTTATTTTGCTGAACTTTGATCTTAACTTTCTAAGGAATTACACTCTTTGAGTTCTCTCTTGATTCTACTGTCTTTTAGTTAACACATTCGCAAACATTTGCGGGCCAGCCAATGTATTTACTTACGTGTTTGTAAGCTAAATCTAGCTTCACAGGTAAGAGAAAACATGGGTCCTCTGTCTCTCTGGACCTGGCTTTGTTCATGTAACATAATTCTTTCCAAATCTTTCAAGAAAAACTATTCCTTGTGAGAATTTCTCCTAGAAGACAGTGGTGAAAATGGTCTTGCATAAAAGGAATGAAGAAAGTCAAGAAAATCGAAGAAGTTTAGTAACTTGGTCAGAGGCCAAGTTACAGATCTAAGAACTTCCATTGGTGTCTGTGTTTGTGGTTCAAGGTCATAAATAACCAGACATAATTATGTCTTTGGTCTCTACCTCTGATAATCCTTTTGAAGTTCATCAGAGAATTTTCAAATATTTCCTTATTTCTCCATTGTAAGATGCTTCTCTAAGTTGAAAACTTAAGTCAAAATGTATTTCATATGAATAAGTTGCCAAACATCATAATTTAGCATAGCTTGCCTGAAACAGGCTCAGAACACTTAACATTAGCTAGCCTATAATTAGGCAAAGTCATTGGACATTATCAAACTTACTTGATAATAGTGTGCATATCTCACACAATTGATTGAATATGATAATGAAGGTGAAAGCTAGAATGCTTATTGATATACAATTCATTGCTGAATATAGCTGATAGGCTGGCAAGGTCGTCTGGCAAGGAGATGGGAGGATGGCGGATGGTACATCTTCATTGTTGATGGCTTATAGGCAGTGTTCTTCAGGAAGATATCATATTTTGACTGTAGAGTTCTTTTTGCCTCTATATTACACATTTGTAGCAAGTAAGAGCAGCTGTACATGTCTTTCATATTATATAGATCTTATAACAGACAACCTTTATTCCTAATATGTCTGCATCACGAGTAACAACCAACATTGTTGTAGTTTCTTTGCTGTGAACTTCCTTGGTGCCTTGGATATTATTTCTTTAGACCTTGCTTCAACTTTTTTATTTTTCTTTTCTTCCTCTAGTTTGATCAGCTCTTCACTAAAAAGTACTTCAGCCTCCAATCAGCAAAGTCCTGAATATTGTCTTTGTCAATGTCCTGTTCTTCCCATGTGCTGTATCCTCTAATAGGTACACATTGCTCAAATGGTTGAATATGATCATATTTTTTAATCCTTTTCCAAATTCTTGGAGTGCTAGGATATGGTTGATGGCTTTATCAGGATTTGTGTGACACTCTCGCTCAGGCGGTAGATACCAGAGTGTTTTCTGATATTGGAAGCATTTGACTGGGTTTTGTTTTATCTATAATAGTCTCCTGCTTGTGGACTAAAATAATTCAGACTACAGTGCTGAAGTTAAGCAGGCTTTCTAATCAGGGAAGTAATAAATCAGAAACACATATATACTTCTATTCTGAATGCTCTAAGGTTCTCCATGGGATGGGTACAAAAGGGTTTTATTAGACCTATGGAGCATTTCCATCCCAAAGCAATGTTACATGAATGCTCCGAATCCTGTCTTGGAATGGTGATAAATGTGTGTGCTTCAGCATTTGTTTCATTGATGTAAGACCATTCCTGTACTCTTCTGGCATTTCAAGAAGACTTGTCGCTGTAGTGGTTAGCCTGAATTATCAGTAGCAGGAAGTGATTATACATCTAGCATCTAGCCCTTTCTCTACATGACAAAGATTTTTTTCAATTTTAATAAGCTAACTACTCTCTCTTTCTGTCTCTATCTCTCTGTCTCTCTTTGTCTGTATGTCTCTCTCTCTCTCTCTCTCTCTCTCTCTCTTGGTACTAGGGCTTAAAGGTAGGGTCTCATGATCTTACTTAGCTTTTTTACTCAAGCACTGTCTTATTTGAGCCACAACTTGTCTTCTGGATTTTTGCTGGTTAATTGGAGATAAGAGTCTCATAGACTTTTCTGTTCCTGCTGGCTTCAAACCAGGATCCTCAGATTTCAGCTCTTGAGTACCTAGGAGTACTGATTCTTTTTTTAGCATTATGGCAAAACATTGTTATCAAGAGTTCTGATGCAGGTATAATGTCCAATTACTAGCCAGGTATCTTCTTGATGGGCAATTATACTGACTTTTACTCCAGAGTAATTATCTTCCTTGTCCTGTCACCAGAGGCGGAGGATGTGGACGGGTAATTTGTAGACAGAGTGGGATTGAAAACATAAAATAGAGTATCTAAAATTGTGTGTGGTAGAGCATCACTTGTTTATGTCTAGGAGTGATCCTTCCTACTGCCCAGCCTTCTGAGAAAGTTCTTACTACATGTCACTAACCTGGCAAATGGTCAAACTTCCAAATTGAAAATATGGTTATTATTCAATACGTCCTCTTTCACACCATCATAATTAACACAAATTGAGCCATCATAAGTCAAAGACTATCTGTGCTTATAGCTATGCATTGAAGGAAACTTGCTAAGCTTGAATCACTTTGGAAAGAAATTATACTCCCTCAGAGATTATAGTAAACAATTGTGTTGATAAGACTGGTTGTTCAGATCTATCTGAGGACCCAGGAGGTTAAAAACTCTTGATGAATTAACTATTAATTTAAGCTTATTTTCCATTCAGAGCTTTTATTTTCCCCGTTCCCTTCTTTTCCTATAAGCCAGGGAGATAGCCAGCTGACTTCTTTTGGGAACAAAATAGCTGGAAGAAAAGTAAGCGCTGTTAAGCTAAAACCTTCTATGCCAAGTTGTAAACGACAGCAAATTTTCATGGTTGAGTGGCAAAAACTTCCTGAAAGACTAGGCTTGTAATGGAAGTGCTGACAAAACCAGCTCCAGCAGCACAAACGGCAGGACTATTACCAGGCCCTTAGGGTGGACTGGTTGATATCATTTGCACTTTAAGCAGTTTAGGTGTTAAATTGCATGCAATTGCACAGTGTGACAAAACACCCTTCAAAGATAGGAAATAATCCCTTTTTTTCCTGCACTATTTTCTTACAGGAAATCTTAACTCATAAATGGTAGTATTGGGTAATTTGTTTCTAGTAAAATGCAGCATAATCCATTTAGTTACAATGCCTATCCCATTCCAATGGCAAAATGTAACAGGTGCCCAGTGGATTTAGTTGACAGCAAGCCTAATTTCACAGATCTGGGTTTAAATTCAAGGGTTCATTCTTGCTCTTCTGTTTTCAGATTTTTTTTTTAAATTTAATTTTATTTTATTTGAGAACATACTGTACAGATGGGTTACAATTACATGGTCAGGATAATGCATACATTTCTTACCAAGCATTGCAGCCTCCTCCTTTGTTTACCCTTCACCTCCCTTCCCAGCCTCCCCCCTCCCCCCCACCCAATCATACCCCCCCCCCCGACATTGTAAAGCTGGTTTTGACATGACATTTTGTACTTCTCATTGTTGCAACAGGTCCACCTGAATCCTTAAACGACTTGTTTGTCCCCATCTCCTCCACATGTTATACTGACATCAAATATAGTGAAAGCAGGGGTTACACTGTGGGGGAGGGACATACAAAGCAACCAAGAAATAATCTTATAAATGCGTTAGAAACACATGCATGAAAGAAACAAAAACATTAAAATACATATTTGAGGATTCGTTTTCCTAACATCACATTCTCTGACTTTTTCCGCTTGACTCATACCTATACTAGATATTGCAAATAAGGGAAACCATGGGACCTATGTTTCTTTGGGCCTGGCTTACTTCACTTAATGTAATTTTTTCCAAGCCTTTCCATTTCCTAACAAATGGGGCAATGTCATTCTTTCTGATGAAGGCATAGAATTCCATTGTGTATATATACCACATTTTCTTGATCCATTCATCTGTTGAGGGGCATCTGGGTTGGTTCTATATCTTAGCTATGGTAAATAATGCTGCAATAAACATAGTTGTGCTGGTAGCTTTAGTGTGGTCTTTTTTGTAAACATTAGGGTAAATGCCCAAAAGTGGGATTGCTGGGTCATAGGGGAGCTCTATGTGGAGTCTTTTGAGGAACCTCCATACTGCTTTCCAAAGTGGTTGAACAAGTTTACATTCCCACCAACAATGAAGTAAGGTTCCTTTCTGTCCACATCCCCTCCAGCATCTGTTGTTGTTAGAGTTCTTGATTTTTGCTGTTCTAACTGGAGTGAGGTGATATCTCAATGTTGTTTTGATTTGCATTTCTTTTATGGCTAGGGATGTTGAACATTTCTTCATGTGTCTATTGGCCATCCTTCTTTCTTCTTCAGAGAAGCTTCTCTTTAAGTCTTTCGCCCACTTACTTATTGGGCAGTTGTTTCTTTGAGGATTTGTTGTTGGGTGGTTTAATTTTTTGAGTTCCAAGTATATTTTAGATATGAGGCCCTTGTCCGTTGTATGGCTAGTAAAGATCTTCTCCCAGTCCGTGGGCTTTCTATTGATCTTGCTAGCTATGTCATTTGCCCTGCAGAAGCTCTGCAACCTTATACAATCCCATTTGTCCAACCTTTCTTTGATTTGTTGTGTTTCCGGGTCTCTATTCAGAAAATTTTGGCCTGAGCCAAGGAGACCCAGGGTTTCTCCTATTCCATCCTGTAATGTTTTCAGAGTGTCTGCTTTGAGTTCAAGGTCTTTGATTCATTTGGAGTTGATTCTGGTGCAGGGTGATATATAAGGATCTAGCTTAAGTTTTCTACATGTAGTTAACCAGTTTTGCCAGCACCATTTACTGAAGAGGCTGTCTGTCTTCCATTCTATTGTTTTAGCTCCCTTATCGAAGATTAGATGGCTATAGGTCTGTAGGTTCATTTCTGGGTTTTCAATTCTATTCCATTGGTCCTGAGGTCTGTTCTTATGCCAATACCAAGCTGTTTTGATTACTATGGCTTTATAGTAGAGTTTGAAATTTGGTATTGATATTCCTCCAGCAGTGTTCTTTCCGTTGAGGAGCGTTTTTGCTATTCGGGGTCTTTTATTGTTCCATATGAATTTTTGGATTGCCTCTTCTATTTCCTTGAAGAATGAGGGTGGAATTTTGATAGGTATTGCGTTGAATTTGTTGATAGCCTTGGGAAGTATTGCCATTTTCACGATGTTAATCTTTCCAATCCAGGAGCATGGGAGGTTTTGCCATTTTTTAAGTTCTGTGTTGATTTCCTTTTTCAAGATTTTAAAGTTTTCATCATAGAGGTCCTTCACTTCTTTAGTTAAGTTAATTCCTAGGTATTTTATTTTTTGTGAGGCTATTACAAATGGAGTTGCTTTCCTAATTTCAGCCACACTTTTCTCATTGTTGGCATACAGAAAAGCCATTGATTTTTGGGGGTTAATTTTATAACCTGCTACTTTGCCAAAGTTTTGAATCAGCTTGAGTAATTTGGGAGTGGAGTCTATGGGATTCTTTAAATACAAGATCATGTCATCTGCAAAGAGGGAGAGTTTTATTTCTTCTTTCCGTATTTGGATCCCCTGTATGTCTGCATCTTGTCTTATTGCTGTAGCTAGGCATTCTAATACTAGATTGAAGAGAAGTGGAGAGAGTGGGCATCCTTGTCTTGTTCCTGAGTTAAGAGGAAATGGCTTTAGTTTTTCACCATTGAGTATAATGCTGGCTGTAGGTTTGTCATATACAGCCTTTATTGTATTGAGGAATGTTCCATGGATTCCTAATTTTTCCAAAACCTTCATCATAAAGGGGTGTTGGATCTTGTCGAATGCTTTTTCTGCGTCTATTGAGATAACCATGTGGTTCTTATTCTTGCTCCTGTTGATGTGATGAATAATATTAATTGATTTGCGTATATTGAACCAGCTTTGCATCCCTGAAATGAATCCTGTTTGATCGTGGTGTATGATTTTTTGGATGAATTGTTGAAGTCGGTTGGCCAAAATTTTGTTGAGAAGTTTTGCATCAATGTTCATCAAAGAAATGGGTCTATAGTTCTCTTTCTTTGATGAGTCCCTGCCTGGTTTTGGGATGAGGGTTATGATGGTTTCATAGAATGTGTTCGGTAGTGAGGTTTCTCTTTCAATTTCATTGAAGAGTTGGAGGAGAATTGGTGTGAGCTCTGCTTTGAAGGCCTTGTAAAATTCCGCTGTAAAACCATCTGGTCCTGGACTTTTCTTAGCTGGGAGGTCTCTTATTGCTGTTTCTATTTCAATGCTTGATATGGGCCTGTTAAGATAGTTTAACTCATCTTGGTTTAGTTTTGGCATGTCAATATTTGCTAGGAAGAGGTCCATTTCTGTCAAGTTCTCAAACTTATTAGCATAAAGTTTTGAGAAGTATTCCCTTATAATGTTCTGAATCTTGGTTGTTTCCGTGGTGATGTTTCCATTCTCATCTCTGAGTTTATTAATTTGGGTGTGTTCTCTTCTTTTTCTGATAAGATTTGCTAAGGGTCTGTCAATTTTGTTAAGTTTTTCGAAGAACCAACTCTTTGTTTTGTTGATTCTTTCTATAGTTTTTTTGGATTCTAATTCATTTAATTCTGATTTAATTTTGATTATTTCTTTCCGTCTACTGGATTGGGGTTTATCTTGCTGCTCTTTTTCAAGGAGGTTTAGATGTGTCATTAAATTGTTAGTTTCAGATCTCTCCAATTTGTTGATGTAGGAGCTCAGAGCTATCAATTTGCCTCTGAGTACTGCCTTTGCTGTGTCCCAGAGGAGCTGGTATTTTGTGTGTTCATTTTTGTTGAATAGCATGAACATTTGAATTTCCTTTCTAATCTCTTCCATGACCCACTCATGATTCAGCAGTGTGTTGTTCAGCCTCCATGTGATACCGGACTTTCTTTGGTGGCTTTTGGTGTTGAGTTCTAATTTTATTCCCTTGTGGTCAGAGAGAATGCAAGGTATAACTTCAATGTTTCTGAATTTAGACAAGTTTGCTTTGTGGCCTAAAATGTGGTCTATTTTAGAAAACGTTCCATGTGCTGCTGAGAAAAACGTGTATTCTGATGCTGCTGGGTGAAATGTTCGGTAGATGTCTGTTAAGTCTAGTTGATCTATGCAGCTGTTTAGATCTGCGGTTTCTCTGTTGAGTTTTTGCCGAGTTGATCTATCTAGTGGGGAGAGTGGTGTGTTAAAATCCCCAACAATTAATGTCTTTGGATCTATATGGGATTTGAGGGAAAGTAGTGTTTCTTTGATAAATTTGGGTGCTCCATTGTTTGGCGAATAGATATTTAGAATTGTAATATCCTCCTGAAGGAGACATCCTTTAATTAGTATGTAGCGACCTTCTTTATCTCTTTTCACGAATTTTAATTTGAAGTCTATTTTATCTGATATTAGGATTGCAACTCCCGCCTGTTTATGGGGGCCGTTTGCTTGGTAGATTTTGTTCCAGCCTTTAACATTGAAAATGTGTTTGTTTTTACGGGCAAGATGTGACTCCTGCAGGCAGCAGATAGAAGGGTCTTGTTTTTTAATCCAACTAGACAGTCTATGTCGCTTAATTGGAGAATTCAGTCCGTTAACATTAAGAGATAGGACTGAGAGGTATTTGGGAGTTCCTGCCATGTTATCTACCTTCTTGGGGGCTGCGAAAACTGGGTTCTTCCTATGGTTCTTGGATTCTCAGTTTGGGTGCAGTTTCTTGGCCTTTATTGCGGTCTTGTTGGTTTTCTATGTGTAGGACATCTTTAAGAATCTTTTGTAGGGCTGGTTTGGTGGAGATGTATTGTTTCAATTTTTCTTTGCTATGGAAGGTTTTTATTTGGCCTTCAGTTATGAAGGAGAGTTTAGCTGGGTACAGTATTCTTGGTTGATAGTTGTTTGTTTTTAGGGCATGGCATACATCATTCCAGGCTCTTCTTGCTTTGATTGTCTCTGCTGAGAAATCTGAGGTGATTCTAATTGGTTTCCCTTTATAAGTGATTACCCTTTTCTCTCTGACAGCTTTAAGGATCTTTTCCTTGTTTTGAGTTGATCCTGTGTGGATTATAATGTGGCGGTGGGATGTCCTATTCTGGTCTGGTCTATTTGGGGTTCTAAAGGCTTCTTGTATCTGGACAGGCCTATCTTTTTGCATGTTTGGGAAGTTCTCTGCTAGGATCCTGTTAAACAAATTTCCTAGACCATTAACTTCTGTTTCTAGGTGCTCCTCTACACCCATTATCCTTAGATTAGGCCTTCTGATGGTGTCTTCCAGGTGTTGGATAGATCTATCATATTTCTTGGACTTGTCTTGGATGGTTGTATGTTCTTTCTCTATAATATCTAGGCTGTCTTCAATCCCTGAGATTCGATCTTCTGCATGGTCTAACCTGCTGTCAAGACTCTCTACTTTGTTTTTTATCTCTTTTCCTTCTAGTTGGTCAGCTTTGATGGCTTCAAGTTCTTTGTTGAAGCTCTGTTTTAGGTCTTGTATGAATTTCTTTACTTCCTTAATTTGGTGTTCAGTGTTTGTCCTCAAATCGCTTAGTTGATTGGTTATGGTTTCTTTGGGCTCCCATTCCTTCTGTTGGGTTCCGTTCAGCATTCCCTTTGTGGTCTCCCTGACTTCCTTCAGCTCTTTGTTAATGGATTCCATGAATGCCTTTAGTGATCTTTGTGTGTTCTCTACCTGGTCTCTCAATTCCTGTATTACTCTTTGATTAGCTTCCTCCCGTTCGTGGGATTCCTGCAGATCTCTTTGAGTGTTCTCAGCCTGCTCACGCCATTCCTCCCTTTCTCTTTGGGTATTCTCAAGTTGTTCACGCAAATCCTGTATCAGTTTTTGAGTAGCTTCCTCACGCTTATGATATTCCTGTATAAACTTCTGGGATGCCTCCTCTCTCTCCCTATCACGCTCATACAGAGTCTTTTGTACGTTGTCAAACTTTTCATTTATCATGTTTGCCACCAGTGTTTGTAGAGCTGTTTGGGAACTCTCCTCTGGATTATTCATTATCTGTTCTAACCCCTGATTATCAAGATTGGGAATTGAGATACCCGAATTTGCCATTTTTCTTGTGTTTTTCCGGCTTACTCTGCCCATTTGAGATGAAGATAGCACCAGTTTTGTGCTAGAACACTATCTTAAGGCAACCATCAACCAAAGTTTGCATTTGTACAGTCAATAGTCTACAGATACAATCTAGTTCAACAGATACATCTATTCGACATCAAACAACTATATGTTAAAGGGCTTCGAACCGCAGAGAAGAATTTGGAAAACCAGAAATTATTAGGGTTAGGGAGAGATGTGGGTAAAAAATAGGAATAGATTGGTGTGGGGAGGCACAGGGAGAGTTAACTATGTCCTAATCACAATGCAGGAAATAGGTTGGGTAGGATGCCAGTAGAGAGTGAGAGAAAAAGAAGAAAGGGAAAGGGGAATGAAAAGAGACCAGAAAAAAAAAAGAAACGTAAAAATTAATGTTATTTTAGAGATTAAAGGACCATCTATTTATAGAGGAATATGAATATGTTGAGAGAAAGGGAGGGACATAGAGGAGATGTGAAAAACTTTAAAAAAATGCTTAAAATATTATATAGGTATAAAGAGGTGGTACTGCTATTAATGAATTTAAGTCTCAGAGGTTTTGAATTGAGTAATAAGTTTGTGGATTAAGTGTGTACACAATGGGGGATAGGGTCTACTGGTTAACTACGGGTTTATCTGAGGATGTGCAGGACAAGAGTTAAGTCATATAAAGAAGAACAAAGAGGAAAAGATGGAAAGGATAGGAGAGTGAGAAGATAAGATCAGAAATTCAGTAGAGCTAGACAAAAAACAAAAAGATAATTAAGAATGAAAGAAAAAGAGAAAGAAGACAAGAAAAGAAAGGAAAACACACATTCACGTATTCCTAAAATAAAAATTATAAGAGGAGAAAGAAAAAAAAAAAGTTAATGGAAAACAATTATTTTTTCAGAAGAGGCAAAAATTAAAGATTAATAAAAGTTTTAGAAAAGCAAAAAAAATTTTTTTATATATATAAGGTAACATAAGACAAAAAAAAAAACAAAACAAAAAAAGAAAAAAGAAAAGAAGAAGAAGAAAAAAAAAAAGTTCTTTGATTTTTTTTTTTTTTTGGGAGGGGTGGGAAGAGTCCTGTATCTCCCTTTTGTCTGTAACCAGAGTCTGGTTGGAGTCTCTGGTCAGCTTGAGGTCCTGTGGCTTGATTGGTTTCTTAAGTCAGTTTGTTGGAACAGGCAGCAAAATGCTCTGCTTTACCCAAGATTTTGAGATCCCCCTCCCAGGTTAGTTTACTGGGAGGGTGATCTGCTTTGAGAATCACAAAAGAGGGGGATGCAGTGATGAGGCTAGGTTCTGGGTACTGTTGAGGCCTTTCTACAAACAGTAGCTTTGCCCTGGGGCTATTTTGTGAAAAAAACTCACAGCGCCCAGCCTGGAGCCATTCTCAGGGTTTCTGTTTTTCAATTGATTGTGGTGGCTGCTAGAGGGAGGGGCAGCCTCTGGCTCTGGTTACCCGGTGAGGAGAGCCACTCCAATGGCTGGCGCCTGAGCTGGGTGACTTTTCCCTGGATGGAACTGAGTCTGTGAGGTCACTTCGCCGTTAAGTTCTTGTGACCTGCTAAATGACTCGTTTTATTCCAAGGCCTGAGCTGGAGCTAGCCGCTCCTCCGAGCTTTGTTGGTATCCAAGATGGAGATCACTGGTGCTGGGGGGGAGGGGTGGCCTTCCCTCCTCTGCTCCCTGAGAAGGAGTGAGGAAGTGGGGCTTCTACTCACACCGAGTCTTGGATCCTGGGTTGTCTCTGGTCTGCAAAGTGCAGGATGAAGTTGTCCGCTCCTAGTCGGTTCTTGCTGGTGTTGAGTAGAATCCGCTCGCCCGCTGCGTCTGGCTCCTTCGTCCTGGACTGTCTGTGTGAGCGCTCAGGTATGGCCGCGGCTGCGGTCGCCGCTGCGACCCTGCCGCCGCAGCAGCAGCTGCTGGCAGACGCTCAGATGTGTCTGCTTGGCTTCCCCTCTCTTGACTAACTCTCTGTCCTGTGATGGCACACTTGGTGTGATTCTCTGGCTTGGGACTGTTCACTGGAACTCTGAAACTGTTTTCTATGCAAGAGCTTGTTCAGATTCCAGCTTCTCCTCCGCCATCTTCCCCTCTCAATCTGTTTTCAGATTTTTTAATTTGTCAAGTTAGAACATTTTGACCAAAAGAATATAGGAAAGCAGCCAGATGGATTTTTGATATGAAAATTTTAATATGGCAAATCTTCTATGATCTCTCCTTTTGAAAGAAAAAGTGGACATATTATGGGATTCATATAACTTTGTTGCTCAGTCAAGATGGTTCTGTTCACTAAAGTGGTTCTGATAGTCCACTGAGCAACAGTAGTCACTGATAATCAAGCTATATTAATCTCTACCAATTTGGGCTGTTGATATAAAACTAAAGTGAAAGCTAATTTTAGCTTTCTGTTAAAGGATTCTAGAGAATGACAGGGTTTTGAGGATAAGTTTTCTATATTAGTTTACAGATATCTGATCTTGAATTGATTAAATTTGGGCAAATAAAGACATATCATGGCAATCTTATGTTACTAGAAATGTTGCTTAGCATAGATTTTTTTTCCAGTACTAGGGAATGAACCTAGGGTTTTGTGTTTGTTAAGCCAGTGTTCTACTACTTGAAATATCCCTCCAACCCATCTGTATGCCTTTTGCTTTTTCTCTTTCTCCCTTCCTTTTTTCTTTCCTTCCTCCCCTCCCTACCTCCTTCCCTTTCCTTCCCTTCTGCTTCCCTCCCTCCCACCCTTCCTTCCTTCCTTCCTTCCTTCCTTCCTTCCTTCCTTCCTTCCTTCCTTCCTTCCTTCCTGTTCTTGAGTTGGGTATTGCTAAACTTGCTTGGGCTAAGCCAGAACTCTTGATTATCCTGCTTCTACCTTCTGAGTAGCTGAGATTACAGGCATGAGCCATCATGCCTGGTTTAGAGTAGTTTTCTAAAAAGACATTTTAGAACACTTTAAAAAATGAATTCCTGGTAGTATGTGGTTGGCACTTATTAGAAAAATTAGATTATCTTTTGTAGAATAAAAGGGAACTTTAAGGAACAATGAAAATAACTGACCAAAAAGATAGAAATACAATGTGTTTTTCCATAGATAGGGTTACTTATTAATTACTTGAACTGAACATTTTCAGTAGGCTGTTTAAAAATCGTGTTTTCAATATAGTATTTCAACACGGTAAAATTAAGACAATGACTAAAGGTAAGCAAAGATCATATACTATCTACTTGTGAAGAAATCCTATATACAATGTATTTTCTGATGAAACAAAGATGAAAATTCTAAGTAGATATCACATCCATCCAACCATCCATACATCCACACATCAGTTCCTTCAGCCACAAAATATTTATATCAATTCTCCCTTACTACAGACATAAATAGGTAGATGCTGTTATTGTGGAGCAAAATTTGATTACTATCTTTAAGGACTTTGTAAAACAATGGGTGAGATTCAATGTAAGTTAAATGTAATGGTAAAATTCATCAACAACAAAATGTAAAAACAAAAACCTTAAAAAAGCCGTATAGCAGGCAAAAATGTTGTTTGCATGAATGGAATCCAAGCGGAGAAGTTGGGGTTGTTTACACATATCACTTTCTAGGTAGCTCTGTGAACTGCAGGTACTCAGAAATAACAACTCTCTCATCTCAGTGGTATGTCTTAAGGAACCACAGGGAATCTGGAACAATTGTTACTGTTGATTGAACCACAAATGCATGGACACTGCAAGTGCTGCAACCAAAGTTTCACAAAAATTAAAGAGACATTTGTGTATCACTGGAGCCACTGCCGTGAATTTAGCTATGCAGCACAGCTGGAGAAAACAGTGATCTTTCAAAAGATATTTTCCAGTTAATTGATCTATGCAGGGAGAATACCTCAGACATTCTCCTGGCTTCAATGCAGGTGCTTTGTGCATTTCACTTGAGTATAATTATGTTGGTTGATTGCTGAGCATGAGTGTCTTTGACTATTGTCTCTGATGAGGATGTGAATATTCTTGAATTCAACAGTTTGAGTCATGAGTTTTGACAACCTTCTGCAGGTAACCATTTTTCCTGCTTGTATCCTTTCAGGTTCATTCTGTTTATCTACACACATGTAGGCTTCCTTGAGCAGATGCATACACACAGGCGTGCACATACCCAAACATAGGCCATTGTTTTATATGCCAACAGATTCAGAAGTATCATTCCATTATTCATTCCCATAGACAAATTTTAAAAACTATGCAAATAATCACTTGCAGTATCAATTGCATTGGAAAGATGACCAACAAAAATACCAGCTTTGTAATAAATCTGGAGTAATCCTGTTTGTAGCCCTTGAGAAATGTTTGAAAGTGATTTGCACTGGTCTTTGAGAAATTCTCCATCATTCCTAAAGTCTGGGTGAATTTGGCCAGAAGAGAAAGTAGTCTGGAGAATGATAGCAGGGAACTTTGAAGTTGTTATCTGGTAATACCAAACTTTGTTTAAATGTTAGACATCTTTGTGATTATAATTAGATTTTTTATAGCTTTAGTCTTATGATTACGAAGGTTAATGACCTTTGAGATAGGTAATTTTCAGAAGATTTGTCAAGTCACAATTCTTAACAGTTAGTTTGTTTCCATTGGGTTTATTCAATTTAAAATTGCATCTTTCATTTCAAGAAATTTCATCTTTCTAGAAAAATATATATGCATATACATGATCTGTAGGCATGTTTTATATATAAGCTTCTGGTTCTATCTTCTTTTTGCCTTTATCTTTTGCATTTCATTCTGCTCTGAGTATATATATATATATATATATATACATATATATATATATATATATAATGTTTGATATCTGATTTTCTTACTCTCTTCATAGTAATTCAAAATTCAGTATATTTTCTGTTAGTTTTATAATTCACATCCAAGATAAAGATAATAACATTTCTTTTATAGCACTGTGTGAGTTGAAATAGAATATAAAATTAGTGCTTAGTAAGCTCAAGTTATTGTTGAATTGTGGCAGGAGAATATTCTGTAAATGTTCTGACTTCTGAAAATTACTGAGGCTTATTTTATTTCTTAGTGGTTACTTTTATATTTTTTCCTGTATCTTCAGAAAACAATTTTACTTCTCAATTAAGCACAACAATCTTTTCAATTGTTTCCTGGATATATTGATCAATGATTCTAGCAGTGGAGTCATGTCAAAAATTTTAATTGTTATTTTTAAGGAGCTGTACAAAGGAGTTACAATTCCATAAGTCATGTAATGAGTACAATGTCACCTCTTCCTTTGCTTTCCCCATTTCCCCCTCCATCTCTGCTAACAGTTGCATAGTTTATTTTTTACATAGTGTATATTGGAAACAATGACTGAATTCGCTCACCCTTCCTCCCTCCATCCCTATATCTCCCTTTTGCCTACCTAAGAAGATGACAGCAACAAAAATAAATGAAACAAACAACAAAACCATCAACAAAAATGATTCCATTTCCTGGAATTCATTTTAATAAATAGTATTTTTTCAGAGGAATTACATTTTTGGATTCCTCCCCTAAGTGTATCTTCCTTTAGTTGCTTGTATGTAAATGCATAGAGCCCTATATAATTTATCATTTTCTGTTGTATTTAGATCTAGCTTCTATATATGAGAGACAACATGCACCCTTTATTTCTTTGAGCTTGATTAACATAATTTATTCTAGGTCCATCCATTTTCCTGTAAATGGCATAATATTCTTTCTAATGGATGAGTAAAATTCCATTGTGTACATGTACCACAGATTTTGATCCACTCATCTATTGTAGGGCATCTGGGCTGTTTCTATAACTTGATATGGTAAAATAGTGCAGCAATGAACATAGAGAACAAGAGTCTCTACCATATCCTCACTTGTAGTGTTCTGGGTAGATGCCCAAGAGTGGTATGGCTGGGTTATAGGGCAGTCTTATGTTTAGTTTTTTGAGAAATCATCAAAACACCATCTAGAGTGGTTGTATTTCTTTTTATTCCCACCATTAGTCCAAAAGGGTTCCTTTTTCACCACATCCCCACCAGCATTTATTATTGTTCCAATACTTGATGTTGGCCAGCCTGACTGGAGTAAGACAAAATCTCAATGTTGTTTTGATTTGCATCTCCTATATGGTCAGGGATGTTGAACATTTCTTTATGTCTTTATTTGTTTATATGTGTTTATAATTAATTTTTCTGCTGAGAAGTATCTCTTTAGCTCCTTGTCCATGTATCCATTGATTTATTAGTTTTCTTTTTTTGGGGGGGGGGTTGATTTCTTGATCTCTTTGTATATTTTGGATATTAGGCCTTTGTTGGACATATTATTCATACGTTCTTTTCCCAGTCTGTTAGCTGTATTTCTAGTTTAGTAACTACATCCTTTTCTGTGCAGAATCACATCAAATTTTAAGCCCTGTCACTTTACTGAAACAATAAAATCCAGTTATTCTTTTATAAGAATAATTAAACCCAGGTGCTGATGGCTCTTGCCTATAATCCTAGCAACTCAGTAGGCTGAGGATCATACATGGTTCAAAGCCAGCCCAGACAGAAAAGTTTTTGAGACTCTATTTCCAATTAATAAGCAAAGAGCTGGGCTGGAGGCATAGCTTAAGTGGTAGTATGCCAGCAGACTAAACAAACCTATCAAAACCATGAAGTCATGAGTTTAAGCTCCAATACTGGCACACAAAAAAGAATAATTACATAATAATATGATATTATATAGTAAAAAAGAATAAATACATGATAATATATGTTGGGACTGGGAATGTGGCTTAATGGTAAAGTGCTTGCCTAGCATGCATGCAGCTCTGGGTTCGATTCCATAGTACAACATATACAGAAAAAGCTGGAAGTGGTGCTGTGGCTCAAGTGGTAGAGTGCTAGCCTTGAGCTTATAGGTTCTGAACAAAGGCCCTAGCTCTTGTCATTTGGTTTTAAGTTCCAGTAGTAATTCCCTGACTTTATCTATCCAAAGGAGCTAATAATTTCCTACTATGGCTAGCATTAGTTTTCTTAACCAGCCATTCTTTACAAACAGTATCTTTTTAAAGCTTTCTTCAAGTAATCCACTTTGAATATCTGAATATTTTGTTCTGGGCCACTTCCTGATCTTGGATAAATTATTTTAAAGCTTATTTCTTATTTTTTTTTCTGTTGGCCAAGATGTGGTTTTAATTTTTCTTTAATTTCAACCACGCTGTGTGATTTTAAGTATATCTCTATAACACATCAACTTTTTTTATTTTTGTTTTTTTCTCAGATTGAATCTTTGGTCTTTTTTTTCATTTCTTTTCTCTTTGGTGGTACTTGGATTTGGACTCAGGCTTTGTGCGTGCTATGGTTAACATTATGCCCTCCTTTGGTTCTCAGCTCCACCCAGACCTATGCTCCTCCCAGCCCAAGAGTTCCCACCATACAGCTGGCCACTTCCTCTCTCTGCCCAGACCCACCTGAGCATGTGCCTACCTCACTTCTGGACCCCCAGACCCTCTGGCTACCTGAATAGGATGCTCCCTGTCCTGGAACATAGAGCCCCTCTAATAAACCTTATATTAATCTTTCTCCTGTGTCTGCTTGCCTCCAGATGGTCCCCTGGGATGGACATGAAGGATCCTTTCATTTGGTGCTGAAACCTGGGATAGATTCACTCCCCCCTCCACTTTAGATGGGTGTCTGAAGAGCTACCCTGGGACCTAGCCCATGATCCTACACTTCTGTCTCCAGAACCATCAAGGTAATTTTGTCCTGACTGAATGCTGCCTACCCAACACTGGCTAATTAAGTCCTACCCCCAGGTAAGTGAAGAATCCGGAGGCTTAGATTCCACTGTGCAGGCTTCCATGCCTCTGTAGGGGGCTTCAGGATCCGAGCAACTTGGCCAAGTATCTAAGCCACATTTCTGAGGGCCTTATGTGGCTGAGGGACACCATTGGTGGGTGATGTCTTGACCATTGGTTAAATCCCTGTTTCTGTTTGGAACTAAACTGCACTGCCAAGGATGCTTGGCAGCAAGCTTTTGTTCCAAGGGTCACTTACCATAGAAAGGACACAAATAAATTTATTTGCAATCAAATCACTTCTGTGAGCATTCTGGCAAATCTCTCTCTCTCTCTCTCTCTCTCTCTCTCACCTCTTCCTTCCTCCAACTGATGGTATTCAGAAGATCAATTGATATGTAAAATGCTCTAGACAATTGGGACAAAACTAGAGTTGAGTACTGTGTGGGTCAAGTTTGGGCTTCAGGGAATCCCCACTTAGCATTCTTCCATAGAAGTATTTGATACCTTAAATACCTTGGTAGAACAAGCAAGCTCAACAAACAAACAAACAAACAAACAAACAAAAGATGTAGCACAGCAAAATAATTTGTTTAAAAATTTGTTAGTCATCTGTGAAAGTAAGATTGACAAGATTGACAAAAATATCTCTTAACACTAAAAAATTCAGGAAAATGTAGGCTACTATTCATTTTGCACACTTTAAGATCTTTGTGCACAACAATATTATATGCGTGTAAACTTGTAAAACAGTCATCATTATGTAAAAAGTAAAAAAAAAAAAAATGGGTGAGTTTAAGGTTAAACTCCTAAGAAAAGTCAACAAGATTGTACATTACCAAAAGTGTAAAAGAATTATTGTATTATTTTAAAGAGGAACTTTAGTTAAAAGGTTTTCTGTTCTTGTTAAGCATGGAGATTTTTAAATTCTGTTAAATCTTGGGTTCTCTTTAGCATTGACCAAGTAGTAGATGTGCCATCTTGGCACTGTGGTAACTCAGCTGCTGTTTGGCGTCAACTTGATTTTGCTCTGATGTGACTTGATTCTCTAACCGTTCCCCTGACCTGACCAGCCCAGGTGCCATTATGCCATCCCAAATGTCTGTTTGTGTCTTGTTTCCTGTTTACTAAAATGTTTCTTGTTGTTGGCAAAGTTTTGTGTTTTGAACTGACCACGTGGTTCCATCATAATTAGGCAAAATTATACTGCTAAAATTCCAAAAAACCTTAAATGGCCTATTTTAAAATCTAAACACACTCCATGATCTATGCACAAACATGTCTATTAGTCTGTTTGTATATTTGTCTATATGTAAAATGGTCATGGTTTCAAGGTTACCAAGTATTCTGCTTGCTAAAAAATCATTGTCATTGGAAGCTGTGATTTAATCTGAATTGCTTTAAAAAAATTTTTTTTTTGAGATCTGACTACAAGCCAAAGAAAAAAACAGGCAGTTTTAAAAGGCCTTGGGAAAGGAGTTAAAAAAGATGGTTTCCTTTGCAAAGTAAATGAAATTGGTAATTAATTTGGCTGTGATTTATGTCATTCCTATGTCCATCTATGAACCTCTGACCATGACTAGTAAACTAAGGCTAAGGTTCTGTTTCTCCATTTTTCTCTCCCATGCCCAATCAACTCCCTTTAAGATTAAGGGACCAGTGTGACTCAGGATGCAGTTTGCTCCTGTACATAGGAAATGCCCAGGAAACAGAACAAAGTTGTCACAGCTGCCTAAACCAGTGGCACCAGCCTGCAAAAGCCAGTGTGAACCAGGTCTTTAACCAGTATATGTAGAATTTTTGCAGGTAACCAGTGTGAGGTGCAACAATCCATACACACTGGTAGATGCCACAGCCTAGCCCAGACCTTGGCCTTGGTCCAGCATGCATGACCAAAGCCTGCTAATTTGGGGAAGGGAGAAAACAAACAAACAAATAAAAAGCACACAAGCTACTTCAGATATTTGTTTTCATTACCTTCCACCTGTCAGTAATGTTAAGTCCCACAAGTTAGACCATAAGGGGTGTATGAGCAAAGGATGTAGTTTGAGTTTTATGCTAGTTTGCAATTGGATGTATATTTTTAAAAAAGCAAAAGATGCTAAGTCCAGATTCTTGGTAGGGAGCTAGTGCTTGTAACTCTTGCACTAAGAAAAACTGTTAATTTCCTAAAGGTAACTTAGACTTCAGGTAAAACAGTGGCCAGTTTAAACTTTCAGCCAAGAGGTAATGGGTGTTTCCCAGTGTCTCAATGGGCGTTTAATGCAAATTAAAGTGACTTTAGAAAAAGAGATTAAAAATGGGTCCCCTTGGTAAAAAGTTTGGAAAGTAGTAAGAGAGTGGCTGGCTTCCCAGACAAATAAAAACTTTAAGGGTGAAATTGTCCTAAAGGTTTCTTTCAAAGTCCAAATGCATTAGGATTACCAAAATGATTGTTTAATTGCTATTCCAGTTTTCCCTTATAGGTTGGTTTTTTTTTTTTTTTGGCAGTTGTGGGGCTTAAACTCTGGGCCTGGGGTGCTGTCCTTGTGCTCTTCAGATCAAGGCTGGTTTTCTAGTAGTTCATTAGAGGTAAGATTCTCACAGACTTTCTTGCCCAGGATGGCTTTGAATCACGATCTTCAGATCTCAGCCTCCTGATTAGGCAGGATTACAGGCATGAGCCACCAGCACCTGGCTCCCTTATAGATTTTTGTAAGTATTTCCAGCAGTCCCACTGTAAAGGATAAAGGATTCTTTTTTTTTTTTTTTGAGTCCGGTCGTAGGGTCTGAACTCTGGGCCTGGGTGCTGTCCATTAGCTCTTCAGCTCAAGGCTAGCGCTCTACCACTTGAGCCACAGCGCCACTTCCGGCTTTTTTCTACTTATGTGGTGCTGAAGAATCAAACCCAGGGCCTCATGCATGCGAGGCAAGCACTCTACCACTGATCCAACTTCCCAGCCCTAAGACAGAGGATTCTTACAAGTTTTGTCAGATGTAACATTGGTTCTTAATAAGTTCCAGGCAAGACCATGCTTATAAACTACTTCCAATGATCATCTTTGTTGCTTTTAACTGGAGTTTGTGGCCATTTGTAAAAACTCATTGATCTGAAAACTGTGGTTTGAAGCCAGCCCAGGCAGAGAAAGGTCTCTTTGATAATGTCATCTCTAATCTGCCAACACAGTGCTGAAAAGCCGAGGTGATTTGGGGCTCAAAGTGGCAGAGTGCTAGCCTTGAGCTGGAGAGCTGAAGGCCAGAGCTCAGGCCCTGAGTTTAAGTCCAGTGACCTACCAAGGAATATGCCAAAGAACCATTTATCCCACAATGGAAAAAAGGCACTCTGGAGACCCTGACAATAAGCAACTGCTTGGAAATGGTGTCAGATCCTTGCTTCACTTGTGCTTAGCTCTTCAAAAAAATTAAGGGTCTCATATCTAAAATATACTTGGAACTCAAAAAATTAAATCCCCCAACAACAAATCCTCAAAGAAACAACTGCCCAATAAATAAGTGGGCTAAAGACTTAAAAAGAAACTTCTCTGAAGAAGAAAGAAGGTTGGCCAATAGATACATGAAGAAATGCTCAACATCCCTAGCCATAAAAGAAATGCAAATCAAAACAACATTGAGATACCACCTCACTCCAGTTAGAATGGCAAAAATTAAGAACTCTAACAACAAGAGATGCTGGAGGGGATGTGGACAGAAGGGAACCTTACTTCATTGTTGGTGGGAATGTAAACTTGTTCGAACACTTTGGAAAGCAGTATGGTGGTTCCTCAAAAGACTCCACATAGAACTCCCCTATGACCCAGCAATCCCACTTTTGGGCATTTACCCAAATGTTTACAAACAAGACCACACTAAAGCTACCAGCACAACTATGTTTATTGCAGCATTATTTACCATAGCTAAGATATGGAACCAACCCAGATGCCCCTCAGTAGATGAATGGATCAAGAAAATGTGGTCTATATACACAATGGAATTCTATGCCTTCATCAGAAAGAATGACATTGCCCCATTTGTTAGGAAATGGAAAAACTTGGAAAAAATTATATTAAGTGAAATAAGCCAAGCCCAAAGAAACATAGGTTCCATGGTTTCCCTTATTTGCAATATCTAGTATATGTATGAGTCAAGTGGAAAAGGTCAGATAATGTGATGTTAGGAAAATGAACCCTTAGATATGTATTTTAATGTTTTTTTTTCCTTTCATGCATTTGTTTCTAATGCATTTATAAGATTATTTCTTTGTTGCTTTGTATGTCCCTCCCCCACAGTATAACCCCTGCTTCCACTATATTTGATGTCAGTATAACTTGTGGAGGAGATGGGGAATAACAAGTCGTTTAAGGATACAGGTGGACCTGTTGCAACAATGAGAAGTACAAGTAGTCTTGTCGAAAACGAGCTTTACAATGTTGGTGCGGGGGGGGGGGGGTGCGTCGGAGGGGGGCAGGATTGGGTGGGGGGGGTGGGAGGGGAGGCTGGGAAGGGATGTGAAGGGTAAACAAAGGAGGAGGCTGCAATGCTTGATAAGAAATGTACGCATTATCCTGCCCATGTAATTGTAACCCCTGTGTTAAGTATGTTCACAAAAAAAAAAATTAAATTAAAAAAAAATAAAACAAGCTTTACAAATTTGGTGCAGGTGGGGGGGGGGGAGGATTGGGTGGGAGGGGGGAGGGGGAGCCTGGGAAGGTATGTGAAGGGTAAACAAAGGAGGAGGTTGAAATGCTTGATAAGAAATGTATGCATTATCCTGCCCATGTAATTGTAACCCTTCTGTACAGTATGTTCACAAAATAAAGTAAAATAAAATAAAATGAAAAAAAATTAATCAGAGCCAGGAGGTCCTGGGAAGGTAGTTTGTAAGCATGCCTTTCTAATGCCCATGTCTATCTACCTTGTAACTGTGCAGGAACTTGCCAGTCATTTGTGATTGTGATAGTGGGTAGTAAAAGCTAAGGTGTAAAATGTGAGGAATAATTTAAATCCCAACCCTCCTGTACCTGCTCAGAGTCCTAATTGGCACTGACTTTTGAGCTGGTACCAGCCACATACATTCATCTGTTAAAAAAGTTTGTGGACCTGAGATTATGTCCCTATTGAGATCTGTCTAGAGGCCTATACAGATAGACATTGTTTTGGTCACTAGAGATCAAGTTCCAGCCAGAAAAATGCTTTGACAAATTAGAGTGCCAAACAGGCTATGCTGCTGTAGCCCAAGAAAGGTCTGTACATTTGTTAAAAGTTATATGTTGTATATAAGCCATCTAAAACAGGCTGCCCAGGGACAATGGGCAGTACTTAGTGTGCCAATCTGTTGCAGTTTGAAAACATCTACTGCATTTTCTTATTACAACTCTGGCAAGTAATTGTTAGTCAATTTTTATCAAGTTATATGTAACGTCTATTTCTATTGATCTCTTGTTGCTTTAATTGGAAATATAAAGGGCTTTTGTGACAAAGACTCCTTTTGCCACAGTTCAAAGCCAGTCTGGGCACAAAGAACCTTTCTAAAACTCCATCTCCCAACTAATCAGCAAAGAGCCAGGCTGGAGGCATAGCTCAAGAGATTCTTACCTTCAAGTATCCAGCCAAGGGCTGAAAATGGCATAGTAACTTTTAAGTGGCAGAGCACTAGCCTTGAGTAGAAGTGCTCAGGGACAGTGCCCAAACCTTGAGTTCATACCCTGTGAATGCCAACTGGGACAAGCTATCCCAGAAATGAATGTTGAGACCCTCCCCTCCCCCACAAGGACAAGGTTTTAGTCCTAACAACAGAAAACTGTTGAGAGGAGTAAGAGGAAATAACATTGCTAACTGTACTCACTTTACACTTGCCCCTTCAAAATTAATCAGAGCTGGGAGATCAAGAGAAATAGTTGTTTGCCTATCTAATATGCATAACCTGTCTACCTTCTAACCAGACAGAAAGTCTTGCCCTTGTTACCTGCTATTTGTATTTATAGTAGCCTCTGACTGGTTATTACCAACCAGTCCATTATGTTCTACCCTACCCCAGTTGCCAAAAAGACCCTAGACACCCCCTTCCTTCCCCAAGTTCAGTTATTCCTCCTTCCCTGTAATGGGCCACAACTGGGCTTATGCTCCAAATGGAACTTTTCTGGCCACTGGCCTGTGCATGTTCTCCTATATCATTCATGTTGGCTGACCTTGTCACCTTGTCAGCTTTTGGCCTGACCTTTCCAAAAGTTTCTTTTAACAGGATAACAGACATTCCCCTTCCCGCCCCCCCCCCCCCCCCCCCCCCCGGACACCATCTGGGAATGAGTCAAGGCCATCCTGTTACTATAGGCAACTGGAGACATCACTTACACTTCCCTGCCTTGCCTGGAGCAGACCCTGGACTTATCAATGCCTCCAGGCCAGCAGGAAGTAGCCATGCCACCCTTTGGATCTGGTGCCTTTAAATATCTCTGCTAACTCCTCCTCAGGTTACTGTGATCCTAAAGTGGGAAAAGTTTTACTCCCCACCTCCAGGATGCCAGGAGTCAGGTACCATGCTATGTCTCCAATTTCAGGTCTTTGATAGCCTCATCTGGGAATCAATCCCTCCCTGATTTGTTCCTCTCTTGGGCTACTAACAGCAATTTTTGCCTTAACAGCAATTTGCCTTTAATTAATTTGCATTTTAGATAACTATTGTCATGGAAAAGATGAGGACCTTTACTAAGCAAACTGTCAAGCAGATGCTTCTTGGACGATATATGGCTGAGCAACAAAGTAGGGATCCCTGACTACTTCACCCCTTTACAGCAGGAAGTAGCTCTAGAAGAAACAACCTCTGCCTATACCCCCAGCCCAGTACCCCTGTTTTTATTAAAAAAGAAAGTGGGGAAATATTAGCATTATGTCCACCTTTGGTCCTCAGCTCTACCCAGACCTGAGCTCCTTCCAGCTCTAGAGTTCCCACCATACAGCTGGCCACTTTGTTTCTCTGCCCAGACCCACCTAAGCATGCACCTACCTCACTTCAGGACCCCAGACACTGCTGCTACCTGGATAGGGATGGATGCCATGTTCTCCCTGTCCTAGGAAATATGGCCCCTCTGATAAACCTTATAATAATCTTTCTCCTGTGCTTGTTTGCCTTTGGGTGATTCCCTTGGGATGGACATGAAACATCCTTTCAGCTATACTGAACTTTGCTATTTCTTGTAGTAGACTGGGTTCTGTAAATTCACATTCATACAGATTTAAAGCAACTCTTTGGAAGAAGTTTGAGCATCTTGTCAATTTTTTCTTATTCTTCAAACCATTCATTTATAGTTCAACCAGAATGATAAGAGTTCCTCATGCTCAATTCATGTGGGTCCAGGGGTCAAAACACAGAGCTCTGTGAGGGTGCTTCTTGTGACATCTCTGTCCTGGAAACATCTATTTTAGTCTTATTATTTCCAAGAGGTGTCTGATTAGATGCCTCTTATTACTGTAAAGCACAATAGTTTGTTGGGGATGAGACAACAATGATGACTTCTCTTTTTTTTTCTTTGACCAACTTTACATTCATTTCTTTCCTCATTTACTCTCTCAGAAAAGGAATTTAAGTTATAGCTTCTGTTAGGATTTTGGCTGAGTACAAAATATGTACTGAGTGAGGCACTGACATGTAAGATGCATGCACATCATCTTCCTTTTTTTCATTTTTATTTTTTGATGGTACCTAGGTTTGAATTCAGGGACTTACACTTGCTTGTTTGGTGCTGTACAATCTAAGCCACCCTTAGAACCCTGCTTTGTGCAGTTTTTTTGCCTGGCCACTTCTTTGAACATTTTTGAAGTTGGACAGGACACTTCTTCCTAATTTAGGTACAAAAAAAGTAGAGTTGACTAGAAAGTAGAGGTCCCTTCTTCAATATATTTCAAGCCAGTCTCTTTTGAGTCCTGTGCATTGGAGGATTGGTGACTGACTGATCCAACTATTATAAAAGCCCCTTGACTTCCAATTTGAAAGTATTTCCTATAGTTTCCTAGGCTGCACACTACGAGGGTGACTGATTGGTGTTCAGGGTTCTAGTGCTTCTGAGCATAATCCTAGAAAATGCTTGTAAAAATATCACCTCATTTTTAAACAGTGGGATGTTTGAACTTGCTTCCAAGGATTCCAGAGGGAGAATGGGGGCGGGCAAGTGTGGAGGTGTTGAGAAAAGCACTTTGCTGTGTTCTGATTCCATATTATCCGTCAAACTTATACTTAGTGCTTCTGCCTGGTAGGGAAAACCCAAGTGGAGACTCTGAGAACAGACTTGTCATGGCACCTCCCTCTCTTATTTTATTACCCTGAGAATGCCATCCCTCCCACCACAGAGAAGTGTGATTGCTTGCATATGCCATCTGCTTACAAACCCCTGTGAGCTGAAATTCTCCCCCCAAAAGGTTTATATAAGCCCCCTGTGAACTCAAACCACTATGTTTTGCTCAGCTCAAATAAACATCGAAAAAGTATCTAAGCATTTGAACTTATAATAACATATTTATCCCAACACATGAGGCTACTCATCGGTGGTGTATGTGTAATATGTAATTGCAGCATGCAGAAAACAAACAGCTCTCGATCAGAGAAGTCTCTGGATCCCACGGGGCACTAATCATCAACCAAAAATAGAGATGGTTGGGGAAAATAACTTATAATTGCATTGGCAATCCACTATTAAAGTATAATTTCATGTTGTTTTCATTTCCAGCAAATAAATAAGATAAAAACTGATTTGAAAAAATTGCTCACTGCATTTAGTCTCAGACTCAAACATGAAATCTAAAAATTGAATATGTATACATATTTTGCTAAGTGTGTGTTTAAAAAAGTGAGGAAAAATATGCAGAACACATATATGTATGTGATCTTAGAACCCAAATTTGTAATTAAGATTTGGCTTATACTGCTATGAAATTTAAATTATGTTCTCCAAAATATAAATTATATCCTTATTTAATAAATAAAAATTATGAATGTATGCATATAGCATTCATTTTAATGAGTTTTTAAATGTATGTGTAGTTTTATTCTATTTGCATATATGACATATAGGATTTCAGGTCAAGCAGCAACCTGAAACTGAGTAAGAGTAATTGAAGGTGGAATTAATGGAGTAGAAGAATTTATATTAACAAAAACTATACAGGCATAATCAAAGGAGAATAAAAAATGGAGTTTCAAGTCAGAGAAATTAAAAGAAGCTTTCAGTGCACCACCAAGTTATTTACTAGTTGAGTGCTTTGTCCACATTTCTCCTTGTGACTATTCTCAAAAAATTTGTGTTATGAGAAAAGCCAGATCTGTGGTAGAATAAGAAAATAATCTTCATCTCTAAAATACTACCTTGTGAATTACATATACAACTATTTAATGGCTATTTAGTTATAATGATTGAATAAGAAAAGTAAAGCTTTTAATTTAAATATAGCAGATTGAGCAATACTTAAATTAAAATAACTATAGTGACAAGTATTTAAGTATAGTGATAAATAATTGTTTTTCAATTTATTACAAATATTTATTTAAAAAAGAGGGATAAGTGTTTTTCTAGGATAGGACACTGAATCTAGTCATAGCTAACAATGTCTTTGCAGTCCTCTACATCATAGTGGAGGTTTATTGAGCCTTTTGGTGCTAAACATTCTGAATGGAAAGAGTCCTCACCTTTGAAAATATATCAGGTACACTTTCTAGTTACTGAGTTGAATTATTTGAAAAGCTTTCATCTGAAGCATCCACTTGAAGCAAAGGGTTAAAAATAACATCTGACTCAAGGGAGACATTGAAAGAGGACCCTAAGAGTTTTCTGTCAATAGGAAGGCAACAATTTGAATCCTAAGCTGCATTGGTTAGATTACTAGCCAAAAGAAAAATGTATTTCAATAATGTTATCTTTTGAAGTGATTATTCTGTTGTTCACTGGATGGAGCAGAGACTACTGATGGATTTTATTGATGAACTGAGAAGGGCTTGCAATGACTCAGGCCTTTTGGATGGTAACTTACTAAAATGAACATTGCTTTATGAGTGACAATAAATCAGTCAGTCCATAGTTAAATATAGAAAGTATAGAGGAAAACCCCCAGAAGTCCAATAGCAGTAGAGAAAAATCCGAGACAGCTAGTTGTGTGGGTTTTATATAACATGTAACCTTTTAAAATAAAATGATCTGCATTGGCTGATGTCGACTGTGGGAAAGCTTGGCAAGGAACCCTTTGGGGTATATTCAAGTCTGTATAAATGACTCTCAATGTGTCATCTGAAAGCTGTTAGGATTGAAAAAGGCACTGGAACCAATTCTTTCTTTTGTCTCCAGGAGGATTCGAACAGCCCACTCTTCTGGACTCAGTGCTGAGTCTTTTTCACACCTCTCACAAAGACGCTGGTGCAGAAAGTCTGTGCTGGGCCATATGTAAGATGCAGCTACTGCAAAGGCAGCTCTGCTGCTACAGGCCCAATAGCTTTGAAAGGTCAGAGGGAGATGGTATATCACTCCTCTGCCTGCTCAGACTTTGGAAACTTTTATGGCTCTTTTTGCCATGTGTGGCACCTGTGTTCACAGAGGTTAGGAAAATTTCATGAAAAAAAAATTCTCACACCCCTAGATGAGACTAATTATATTTGTTGATTAATTTGAAGTTTTCAAAACTGTAATGAAGGATAAGATTACCTTACCCCTCAAATGAAATAATGAAGCTACTTCAAAACCTGTGAACTGTGATGCTATGTTGTGTTATGTGGTGGACACAAAACAATCAATTTTGAGGGCTAGAGGTTCAGCTTAGTGGTAGAGCACTTTCCTAGTATGCCTGAAGACCTAAATTATACCCAAAGCACTGAAAAATATTGGATTGGAGATAAACACTGATAAAATTCCAGCATTGTAAAATAAGACCTGTATTTGGTCACAAGAAGACTGAATATTCCAGTTGGACTGGCTCAGCTGCAACTACCGCCATGCCCAAACCACTGCAAGGCAAGACACCTAGACGGGTTTTGGGACCCGTCAAGGACTGAGATGTTTATAGGTGTCTTTCCTCTTCACTTAGCATTCCATTTTAGGGACTACTGAGAACATAAAATTTTATACCAATCAATTGGGACTTACTGAGCCCCCAAATAGGTAGCCCTGATTTCTGCTGCACTGCTGTGAGAACAGTGCTGATAAAAAAGAGAAAAGGATTATTGAGAAATACAGGCTTCAGACAGATAATTTGAAGAATGTTATCATGCATCTAACAAATCTTTCAGGAAAAACAATCAAGATCAATCCAGAGATGGGACTCAGGTGTTTGTGCTCTTAGAAGCTCAGCTCACCAAGTGGATCAACATCTGCAGTGATATCTTTAAGGAATCTGAGGAGGTTTTAAAGTCAGCATGAAGAATAGAACAAAAGTCTGAAAAGTTAGCTATTTTATCAATGCTATACTATAGTGTCACATCAAATACTTCATAAGAATCTATATTTCTAATTGTTTCTTTCAGTTTCAGAATTTCATGCTCTCTTTTCTTTTCTTTTTCTTTTTGTCTGTCATGGGGCTTGAACTCTGGACCTGGGCACTGTCTCTGAGCTCTTCAGCTCAAGGTGAGTGCTCTACCACTTGAGCCACAGTGTCACTTCTGGTTTTCTGGAGACTAATTGGAGATTAGAGTCTCATGGACTTTCCTGCCTGGGCTGGCTTTGAACCATGATCCTCAGATCTCAGCCTCCTAAGTAGTTAGGATTACAGGAGTGAGCCATCAGCACCCAGCTAGAATTTGTGCTATCTTAAAGTAATTCATGTCCTATTAAGTATACTATAATAAGATTAAACAAGGTGATAAAAAACCCAAACATTTTAAAGGCCTTTACATAAGGAATTCGGACAGGGTATCGGAAAAATCATGGAGAAAAAGAAAGGCAGAAGCAGAAAACACTCTTAAACTTCACCCTCAGTCCCTGTGAGAAGGAAAGGGCAAAAGTAGTTTGAACACCAGGAAATGGAAACAAGAACTTTTTCTTTATTGCTGTTTTTGTTTTCTTTTCCTTTTATCTTGTTTGTTCATTTGTGTGTCTTTGGAGGGTAAGGGGGTCACCAAAATGGAAGGGCAAAGAGTGAACAAATGCAGCAGTGGTACTGGACACTATGTTGAAAATGAACAATACAACTTGTGGGTAGGGATGAGAGAAAAAAATTGGGAAAGAATAAGGGAAGAGGTGCCATTATTCAAAAAGAAAGTACTTTTTATCTGACTGAGATAATTGTAACCCCTCTGGATATCACCATTACAATAACAACAAAAATTCATGAAAGGATTAAAAAAATCATCCAGTAAATAATCAATATGCCTTGGAAACAGACTGGCAATTCTAGATGTGGCAAGTGTTTGCAGTCAGGTAGGACAGAGACCCCTAAGCAGGGGTCCTCTGAACCATGTGAGTTCCATAGCTCCTCAACAGTGAGACTATGGGGCTATGTCTCATTGTTGAGACTAACACAGTGAGACTAACTTCTAGGTAGGGTCTGACCAGCAGGTTAAATGCCCTAGTTTTTCAGTTTTCTGCCTGCTACTGCAGAACTCAATGCTCTGTTTGCTCTCCTCTTTCCACTCTCAGATACATTTTAGGGTGATCTCTAGGGCTTGAATGTTTCTTATCTTGGCAGCACAAACTAGGGTCTTGTATAGATATTGGGAACCTGGATTACGATATTGGGAGCCTGGGTTACCTGGTACTGGAAAGCACCCTATAGCCAGTCAGTAGCTGCTCAAAGTACACAAAGGAAGAAGCACCTACAATGAAACAATCCAGAAGCAGACAAGAGACTTATTGGTTTATCTCAATCTCAGCAGAGTTGAGGATGGAGACTGGCCATCGACATTCTGGTGGATGCTTAGCTACTGGACCATATACACAACACAATGGTAAAAAGTATCAGCTCATCTGTGTCACTACACAGTCCTGCCTGAATATGGAGAATGCTTCAACAGAAAGATATAAAAACCTCAAAGCTGTGACTTTAGTTTCAGGTATATAAAGCCCAATGCAGAAACATAAGAAATATGAAAAAATAATGGGGCTGGGAAGGTGGCTCAGTGGTAGAGCACTTGCCTTGCATGCATGAGGTTCTGGGTTCAATTCCTCAGCACCACATAAGCAAAAAGAAAAAAGCCGGACCACTTCACTCCAGTTAGAATGGCAAAAATCAAGAACTCTAACAACAACAGATGCTGGAGGGGATGTGGACAGAAGGGAACCTTACTTCATTGTTGGTGGGAATGTAAACTTGTTCAACCACTTTGGAAAGCAGTATGGAGGCTCCTCAAAAGACTTCACATAGAGCTCCCCTATGACCCAGCAATCCCACTTTTGGGCATTTACCCAAATGTTTACAAACAAGACCACACTAAAGCTACCAGCACAACTATGTTTATTGCAGCATTATTTACCATAGCTAAGATCTGAAACCAACCCAGATGCCCCTCAGTAGATGAATGGATCAAGAAAATGTGGTATATATACACAATGGAATTCTATGCCTCCATCAGAAAGAATGACATTGCCCCATTTGTTAGGAAATGGAAAAACTTGGAAAAAAATTATATTAAGTGAAGTAAGCCAGGCCCAAAGAAACATAGGTCCCATGGTTTCCCTTATTTGCAATATCTAGTATATGTATGAGTTAAGCAGAAAAAGTCAGATAATGTGATGTTAGGAAAATGAACCCTTAGATATGTATTTTAATGCTTTTTTCTTTCATGCATTTGTTTCTAACGCATTTATAAGATTATTTCTTTGTTGCTTTCTATGTCCCTCCCCCACAGTATAACCCCTGCTTTCACTATATTTGATGTCAGTATAACTTGTGGAGGAGATGGGGAAAAACAAGGCGTTTAAATAAGGATACAGGCGGACCTGTTGCAAGAAAGAAGTACAAAATGTCTTGTCAAAAATGAGCTTTACAACGTTGGAGGGGGGAGGGGGGAGGATTGTGGGGAGGGGGGAGGATTGTGGGGAGGGGGGAGGATTGGGTGGGGGGGTGGGGGGAAGGCTGGGAAGGGATGTGAAGGGTAAACAAAGGAGGAGGCTACAATGCTTGATAAGAAATGTACGCATTATCCTTTCCCATGTAATTGTAACCCCTCTGTACAGTACGTTCGCACACAAAAAAATAAAAAAGCCGGAAGTGGCGCTGTGGCTTAAGTGGTAGAGCTCTAGCCTTGAGCTGAAGAGCTGAGGGACAGTGCCCAGGCCCAGAGTTCAGGCCCCACAACCTGACCCCCCCCAAAAAATATGAAAAATAAGCACAAAAACAAACAAGCAGAAACAACACCAAATAAACATGAAATAATAGGGAAGAAGAAAAAGTTCCAGATGAAGAACTCAAAAGATTCTAGCCATCATCAATGAAATTAAAAGAACATTAGTAAATGCTTAAATAAATTTTAAAAAGACTACAAAAAAACCAGCTGAATAAAAAAATTAGCAAGACAAATCAGAGTATGAAATAAAATTTAATTAAAGACATCAAAATTAAAAATTAAATCAAAATTCTGGAAATGAAAAGTTAAATAAGTAAAAAAAAATAAGTTAAAAGCCTTCGACTAGATTAATTGAAGACAAAATATCAGAAGAGAAAATAGATGTATTATAGCATTCAGATCAAGAAAGACAATGTAAGTGGAAAATGCAAGACCCACAATATATATCCTCTGAACTTTGGTACATCCATTTTTTTAAAAAACATATTTTTATTACCTTTAGTAGTTGTACAAAGGAGTTACCGTTCAACAAACCAGTTTATAAGTACAGATAAGTGTTGGTGCACCCAATTTTAATCAACATATATTACTGGCCATAAAAGCACAGATGAACCTCAATTCAATATGTGAGTAATTTTTTGTTGTTGTTCAGGGGCTTGAACTCAAGAGTCTGGGCCTTATCCCTGAGCTTTTGTTCTCAAAGCTAGCACTTAAGCCACAACTCTGCTTTCAGCTTTGTTCTTTGGGTTAGTTAATTGGAGATAAGAATCTGGTGGACTTTCCTCTCACTGCTGACTTCAACCTACAATCCTCAGATCTTAGCCTCCTGAGTAGCTAGGATTATAGGCCACCAGTGCCCAGCAACAGTGAGTAATATTAATGCCTCACTTTGATCAATAGATAGGTTATAGACAAAAAAACAAGAACAAAATCCCAGGATCAAATCACATTATATCAAATGGACTATATTAAGTAGACTCAAGAGACCTCTACAGAATATTCCACACAATAGCTATAAATTTTCTCCTAAGTTGATTGTATCTTAGGACATAAAGGAAACATCAACAAATATAAAATTGAAATAACTCCCTGTATGCTATCTGGCTATAATGGATTAAACTAGAAATCAATAACAAGAGAAACTACAGAAAATATTCAAACACACAGAGACTATGTTTGATAGCACAGGATTATTGAAGAAGTAAAGGAAATAAGAAAAAAGTTTCTATAATCAACAAATGAAGAGAGAAAGAAAACCAAAAACACAATTTACCCAAACCTTAGTGGCACAACAAAGGCAGGGCTAAGAGGAAAGTTTATAACTATTAGTTCCTGGATTGAGAAATTCAAGTAAATGACCTAATGATGTGCGTCAAGGTCTTGAAAAATAAGAACAAGCCAAGAACAAAAGTAATAGAATGAAAGGAATAATATATATCAGGAAAGAAATTAATGAAATGGATGCTGAAAGAGCAAGACAAATACTAATGAAATGAGTTGATCTTTTGAAAACACGTATGATATTGACACACTTTTAGCCAAACTAACTAAAGAATCATGAGAAAAAGTCAACTAACAAAAAATGAGACAGGAATATCACAACAAATACTAATGAAATTCAGGTTAGATAACATTTAAAAACATATCCTCCAAAACTTAGAAGTGGGTACATTTGTATATACATGTAATCTACCAAAATTGAACCCAGGAGGATATTTGTTACTGAAACAGATATATAATCAGCAATGGTCCTGATGTAGTAATAGTCTCCCAACAATAAAAATTTTAGGAGTAGATGAGTTCTAT
Source organism: Dipodomys spectabilis (assembly GCF_019054845.1). Classification (NCBI taxonomy): domain Eukaryota; kingdom Metazoa; phylum Chordata; class Mammalia; order Rodentia; family Heteromyidae; genus Dipodomys; species Dipodomys spectabilis. The sequence continues at coordinate 2,620,723 of NW_024870715.1, forward strand.
GTTGAATTCTACCAGACATTTAAAGATTAATTTATACCTAACATTATACTAAGTGGGAAAAAAAAAGAATCCTTTACTTTAAAAGTCAGGATTTAGATGAGACTGTCCACTTTTTCAACTTTTATTTAATATAGCAACTTAATTCTTTTTTTAATTTTTTTATTGTGAAAATACTGTACAGAGGGATTATAATTACATGGGCAAGATAATGAGTACATTTATTATCAAGCCTTGTAGCCTCCTCCTTTGTTTCCCCTTCCCATCCCTTCCTCTCCCCACCCCCCCAAACCTCCTCACCCCCTCACCAAAGTTGTAAAGTTCATTTTCGACATAACAATTTGTACCTCTCATTGTTGCAATGGATCCACCTGTATCAGTATTTAAATGATTTGTTTTTTCCCTTCCCCTCCACAAATTATAACAACATCAAATACAGTGAAAGCAGGGGTTATACCGTGGGGGAGGGACATACAAAGCAACAAAGAAATAATCTTATAAATGTATTAGAAACAATTGCATGAAAGAAAAAAACGTTTGAATACATACATAGGGTTCATTTCCCTAACATCAACTTATCTGACCTTTTCTGCTTCACTCAGACATATACTAGTTATTGCAAATAAGGGAAAACATGGGACCTATGTTTCTTTGGGCCTGGCTTACTTCACTTAATATAATTTTTTCCAAGTCTTTCCATTTCCTAACAAATGGGACAATGTCATTCTTTCTGATGGAGACATAGAATTCCATTGTGTATATATACCACATTTTCTTGATCCATTCATCTACTGAGGGACATCTGGGTTGGTTCCATATCTTAGCTATGGTAAGTAATGCTTTAAACATAGTACTGCTGGTAGCTTTAGTGTGGTCTTGTTTGCGAACATTGGGTAAATGCCCAAAAGTGGGATTGCTGGGTCATAGGGGAGCTCTATGTGGAGTCTTTTGAGGAACCTCCATACTACTTTCCAAAGTGGTTGAACAAGTTTACACTCCCACCAACAATGCAGTAAGGTTCCCTCCAGCATCCCCTCCAGCATCTGTTGTTGTTAGAGTTCTTGATTATAGCCATTCTAACTGTGCTGAGGTGGTATTTCAATGTTAGCAACTTAATTCTTACAGCAATAAAGCAAGAGAAATAAGTCAAGGAATATGAATAGGAAAGAAAGAAATCAAATCATTCCTATTTGCAAATGATAATATCTTATAGTAAGAGAATCTGAAGGTATCATATCTTTCCAATTTGTTATAAACTTTTGGCAAAATATTAGAATAGAATCTTTTTCTGTATTGTTAAGTTAAAAATTTGTACGTTTTTATTGCTCATTTAAATTTATTTCTTTATTTCTGAAGATGCTAATTTTAAGTTTTCCAGCAGAAACTCCATCAATCAAGACTCAGAAGGTCTTTAGCACACTTATTTATTGGGCAGTTGTTTCTTTGAGGATTTGTTGTTGGGGGATTTAATTTTTTGAGTTCCAGGTATATTTTAGATATGAGACCCTTTTCTATTGTATGGCTACTGAAGATCTCTCAATATGTAGGCTTTTATTGATCTTGCTAGCTATGTCCTTTGCCATGCAGAAGCTCTGCAACTTCATGCAATCCCATTTGTCCAACCTTTCTTTGATTTGTTGTATTTCCGGGTCTCTATTAAGAAAATTTCGGCCTGTGCCAAGGAGACCTAGGGTTTCTCCTATTCCATCCTGTAATGTTTTCAGAGTGTCTGCTTTGACTCCGAGATCTTTGATCCACTTGGAGTTGCTTCTGGTGCAAGGTGATATATAAGGATCTAGCTTTAGTTTTCTACAAGTGATTAACCAATTTTGCCAGCACCATTTACTGAAGAGGCTGTCTTTCTTCCATTCTATTTTTTAGCTCCCGTATTGAAGATTAGATGGCTATATGTCTGTAGGTTCATTTCTGGGTTTTCAATTCTATTCCATTGGTCCTTAGGTCTGTTCTTGCGTCAGTACCAAGCTGTTTTGATTACTACGGCTCTGTAGTAGAGTTTGAAATTTGGTATTGATATTCCTCCAGCACTGTTCTTTCTGTTAAGGATCGTTTTTGCTATTCGGAGTATTTTATTGTTCCATATGAATTTTTGGTTTGCCTCTTCTATTTCCTTGAAGACTGAGGTTGGAATATTGATAGGTATTGCATTGAATTTGTAGATAGCCTTGGGAAATATTGCCATTTTCACGATGTTGATCCTTCCAAATCAGGAGCATGGGAGATTTTTCCACTTTCTAAGTTCTGTTTTGATTTCCTTTTTCAGTTTTTTAAAGTTTTCATCATAGAAGTCCTTCACTTCTTTGGTTAAGTTAATTCCTACATATTTTAATTTTTGTGGGGCTATTATGAATGGAGTTGCTTTCCTGATAAATAAGTGGTCTAAAGACTTAAAGAGAAACTTCTCTGAAGAGGAAATAAAGATGGCCAATAGACACATGAAGAAATGCTCAACATCCCTAGCCATAAAAGAAATGCAAATCAAAACAACACTGAGATACCACCTCACCCCAGTTAGAATGGCTATAATCAAGAGCTCTAATAACAACAGATGCTGGGGGGCATGTGGCCAGAAGGGAACCCTACTGCATTGTTGGTGGGAGTGCAAACTTGTTCAATCATTTTGGAAAGTAGTATGGTGATTCCTCAAAAGACTCCACATGGGGCTGGGAAGGTGGCTAAGTTGTAGAGTGCTTGCCTTGCATGCATGAGGCCCTGGGTTTGATTCCCCAGCACCACATATGCAAAAAGAAAAAAAGCCAGAAGTGGCACTATGGCTAAGTGGTAGAACGCTAGCCTTGAGCTGAAGAGCTGAAAGACAGTGCCCAGGCCCAGAGTTCAGGCCCCATGACTGGACCCCCCCCCCCAAAAAAAAAAGACTCCACACATAGGGCTCCCCTATGACCCAGCAATCCCACTTTTGGGCATTTACCCAAATGATCACAAACAAGACCACACTAAAGCTCCCAGCACAACTATGTTTATTGCAGCATTATTTACCATAGCTAAGATATGGAACCAACCCAGATGCCCCTCAGTAGATGAATGGATCAAGAAAATCTGTTATATATACACAATGGAATTCTATGCCTCTATCAGAAAGAATGACATTGCCTCATTTGTTAGGAAATGGAAAGACTTGGAAAAAATTATATTAAGTGAAGTAAGCCAGGCCCAAAGAAACATAGGTCCCATGTTTTCTCTTATTCGTAATAACCAGTATATGTTTGAGACAAGCAGAAAAGGTCAGATAAGTTGATGTTAGGCGAAATGAACCCCAAGATAAGTATTCAAATATTTTTTCTTTCTTGCTATTGTTTCTTACATATTTATAAGATGATTTCTTTGTTGCTTTGTATGTCCCTCCCCCACGGTATAACCCTTCTTTCATTGTAATTGATGGTGGTATAACTGGTGGAGGGGAAGGGCAAAAACAAATCGTTTAAATGGGGATACAAGTGGACCCATTGCAACAGTGAGATGTACAAGTGGTTATGTCGAAAAACGAACTTTACAACTTTGGAGGTGGGGGAGGGAAGGGCGTGGGAGAGGAGATGGAAAGGGATGGAAAGGGGAAACAAAGGAGGAGGCAGCAATGCTTGATAATAAATGTACTCATTACCTTGCCCATGTAATTGTAACCCCTCTGTATGGTATTTTCACAATTAAAAAAAAAGACTCAGTAGGAAACAAAGTTGGTAAATACAGTATTTACTCCAAGATTCATATTAAAACTCAATTTTCAAGACTGTGTGAGTGTTTTTCACTGTCAAGAACTTTCAAGTTGGGCTGGGAAGGTGGCTCAGTGGTAGAGTGCTTGCCTTGCATGTATGAGTCCCTAGGTTCAATTCCTCAGCACCACATAAGCAGAAAAACCTGGAAGTGGTGCTGTGCTAGAGTGCTAGCCCTGAGCTCAGGAGTTAAGGGCCTAGAGTTCAGGCCCCACAACCGACAAAAAAAACTTTCATGTATTATTTGTTTATTTACTGTTGCCTCCCTGGTCACTGGTCTTAATAATAACTTTAAAATGTTTTAGAATAACAACTTTAATAATAACTTTAAAAATGTTTTAGAATACTACTTCCCAATGTGCTCCACCAGCTTTATTTTACCTCAACTCATTTAAATACAAATTCTGTCTAACATTTCACTGTGTCTTAGAAAAATCATCTGATAATAAAAATAAAATAAAATTTAATATATCCAAATTTTTTTCCACCCCTTCAACAGTCCCAAGTTGAAACACATGCTTAAAATTGGATTTTAGGAGAGGAGTTAACTTTTTTTTCTCTCAGCTAAGGCAACATACTCTGATAGTTTCTCTCTCTCTCTCTCTCTTTTGTGTATGTTTTTATTTTTTTCACTTAGTTCTCCTGGGCTTTTCCTCAACCTGCAATCCAATCAATATGGGGGTGTCCCCGAAACTTAGCTTTGTTCATCCTAGCTTTTTTAAAAATCCTTATTTCAGCATTTTGTTATTTCCCTTCCCTTCCCGACATTAGAAAAATGTATACACAAAATGCGGGGCACCAGAATCAAATACAGTGAAAACAAGGGTTATACCATAGGGGAAGAACATACAAAAGAAACAAAAAAAAAATCACAGTACATTATAAATACATTGAAAAAAAAAACAGCAAGAAAGATAAAACCACTTGTGTCCCTATCTTGGGATTCAATTTACTTATCATCATATGGTCATATGTACATAGCTTTTGACCTTTTCTGCTTGTCTTAGACATATACTAGTTATTGCAAATAAAACCATGAGACCTGTGTTTCTTTGGGCCTGGTTTAATTCAATTAATATAGTTTTTTCCAAGTCTTTCCATTTCCTAACAAATGATCACAAAGAAGGCTATACTAAAGTTACCAGCACAACTATGCTTATCGCAGCATTATTTACTTTAGCTAAGCTATAGAACCAACCCAGATGCCCCTCGGTAGATGAATGGCTCAAAAATATGTGATATATAAAATGGAATTCTATGCCTCCATCAGAAAGAATGATCCTGCCTCATCCTAGCTTTTCCTTGTCTTTCTCTCTAGTGGGGATTTCATAGAATGTGTCCCTATAAAAGAGTGTTTCTAATCTCAAATTTTTTCAGTCTAAAACCATATCTGGCCTGCATGTTTTCATTTTTGTATACCTAAGATTGTGTCTTTGTTACAATGGATATTTGGTACTCCATAAATATTTACTGAATGAAAAGATAGATACATGACTCTAGAGTTAAATCCTAAGTGAATGGCTTTCAAAGGACAACTTCCTACTGTATCATCAAGTATGAATGCCAGACCTGGGTCATCCATTATCTTTCACAGTTCCACAGCCATTATTAAAAGGTATTTCTAGTTTATCATGTGTGAAGTACACCTGTTGATAGCTCTCATTTGTTAGGGCTTCACTTTTCTTCACTTTATGACATAGTTGATCAGGCCATTGGGAAGTTTCAGCAGCTTTCTGAATTTCACCACCTTTGTTGCTGCCTTTTGGTGGCAGCAACCTCATGTCTCAAGTGTACTAATATAGTCTTCACTCTATATTCTCGAACATCACTGCATCCTAACCCACACAAAAATCTGATGGGGGTTTAAAAGCGTGTTGTCTCAGTCAGTTGCTTAGTACTTCCTTCCTTCCTTCTTTTTCTTTTTGCAGTACTGAGGTTTAATCTCTTGGACTTTATGCTTGGTAAGTAGATATTGTACTGGTCAGCCATGTCCCTCGCTCAGCCTCCTGCCTTTGTTTACACTTTCTAGTCACTCACTGGTCCCATGAGTATCTTGCTTTGGGTACCCATCATAGTGCCCAGGAGGATGCTGTTGGTGAAGTTGGATGCACTTGGACCATTATTTTCCTAATCTCAATGTCTCAAGTGGCTGGGAATACAGGCATGTGATATTGGCCTCTGACTCCTTGCTTAGTCCTTTCTAGTGGCTTTTCACTGCTCCAAGAAAGAAAGCAGTTTGAACTACTTACCATAAACTTGATGAAAATGTATGCCAATGTTGGCATGATTCAGAAATTTACTAAGATTTCCAGTGGAATGTACCAACTAACCTCCACAATGGTCAACTATCTGGTTAGAAAATTAGATTGCTTAGTTCCGAATTTTTTCCTAAAAGCTAGTGCCGTGTGTGGAGAAGGGTGTGGAGAAAGCTCATTTCACTGCTATTAGGACATTATTGAAGCAATACTTATTGTGAGTATATCAATATGGTGATGTTTAAGGAAATGTCTGAAGTAAATATTGTACTAATATTTTAACAACTTCACTATGTAAGGAAACTGAAGCTTCAGAAATCACCACAGATGGTTGCTATTTACCCATAATTTGGGGAAGAGGTAGAGTTCCTTATCATACAATAATGATTTTTTAAAGATTGTCATAGGATTATATTTGTCATACATATTTATTATTTATTATATTATTTATTATAGATTGTGTGCTTACATATATAACTATGTATGTATAAACACATATATGTATGTATAAACACATACTCATTATCTTTCATTTCATCATATTTCTGCTCTGTGGAAAAAATAAAATGTCTGTATTATACTATGCAAATACTCTAAAACTGCAGTGTATGTTATTTTTGCTTTGTATGTTGTTGATACACTATGTAAAATATGTTGTGATATTTCCATTTGCCTTGCAAGTTGACATGCATTCTTAAATAACCTTTGCTATTTTGTAAGGCACAGCTATGATACTCTCATGGAAGTATATAATCACATGATCACATGAATACAATCACTATGGTATATTTTAAAAGGCTTCTCAAATTGTAGGATTTTTTTAAAATTTTAATTTCTCACCGTTGTCTGTCTGCCTGTAGCTAAATGATAGATCCTTATTAACATCACGATTGTCACTCTTTTAAAATATTTCTAGCTTATTGTCCCCAGACATCCTTTGGATTTTAACATATTTGTGAGAAAGTGCTAAAAGATTTAAAGGAACTAACTAATCAATTTACTAATCAAGCTTGTCCACTTCACATTATATCAAAATAAATTAGCATACTTTTTTAGCACGTACTGTCATCTAGTTTTTAGTCTTTAGTTGTAATACAGAAAATAAACTTCCATTGGTGTTTGATACATCTTTTCTAGCTTGACCCAGTTATTTGAAAGAGTTGAAAGGAAGACTTTCGATTTGTTGTTAAATTGAAAGTCTTTGGGAATCTATCTTTCATTTCCTTTTGTATCTGACAGTCTTCTAGTCTTTTGAAATTTTTGGTTAACAAATAGGCATAATATTGATATATCATTAATTTCACATCAACTAAGAAGTTTGCATTTTCCACAGCAATGAGAATGCAGAGAAATATTAATTTTTCTACTTTTTTTTTGTTAGTTGTGGGGCCTGAACTCTGGGCCTGGGAACTGTCCCTGAGCTCTTCAGCTCAAGGCTAGGGCTCTGCCACTTGAGTCACAGTGCCACTTCTGGCTTTTTCTACTTATATGGTGCTGAGGAATTTAACCCAGGGCCTCATGTGTGCAAGGCAAGCACTCTACCACTGAGCCCTTTCCCCCCCCTAATTTTTCTACTTTTAGATATAATATAGGAACATTTAGTTTCAATGTGCAGTCTAAATTTCTAAAAACACTGTAACAATGACCGAATCTCCGTAATAAATGTGATAGCAACTTACTGGGGGTTCTGTATAATAATAATTAGGCTATACATTTTGCAGGTTCAAGGTTCAAAAATATTCGAAAGGGGGCTGGGAATGTGGCTTAGTGGTAGAGTGGCTTAGTGGTAGAGTGCTTGCCTAGCATGCATGAAGCCTTGGGTTTGATTCCTCAGTACCACATAAATAGAAAAAAAAATCCGGAAGGGGTGCTGTGGCCCAAGTGGTAGAGCGCTAGCCTTGAGCACAGAGAGGCTCAGTGACAGAGTCCAGACCATAAGGACCACAAGACCACCAAAAATATTAGAAATACATTAAAAATATTAGAAAGAACTTTATCATTGTTATGAATATTAAACTTCTCAGCTTTTGTCCCTTCTCTCATTTTTATGCTTAGTTAAGAAAAATAAATTCAATATTGATATATTTGTATAATGGTAAAAATAATTTATAGTCTTTATGTGAAAAATAAATACATTTAAATGTCTACTATCATATCAGAATTTTTCTTATTCCAATAAACATATAATATATATTGAAAATGATATATAACTAACAAAAATTGTTTATGGTATATTTAAAACATATAACATAATATTTTGATGTGCAAACATGTTGTGAAATTACTAACATTAACCTGATTAATGCATTTATTAGCCAGATGTCATGCCACATGATTGAAGCTACTATAGAGATTGAAGCAGAAGAATCACAACTTTAAGACAAGCCCTAGTTTCTCAATATGCCTTCAATATGAAAAGGTTGGGGATTTGGTACCTCAAAAAGTAGAGTACTTTTTTAAGTATGTTAGGGCCTGAGTTCAATTCGCAGTACAATACAGAAAAATGATCACTTCACATAATTTTATTTTTCTAAAGGTAAAGATACGTTAGCTTTACTTATTATGATATTTCCACACATGCATAAAGTGTTCTTTGACCAAATTAACTGACCCTATTACTATTTTATATCCCCATTCCTCATACTGTTCTAAACAATTGTTGGCAGGTTTCATCATTCTATTTTCGTATATGTATTTGAAGTATTTCATTCATTTTCACTGCCTTTACCTTTTCCCTTCACCTTTTTCTCATGAGAATTCTAACCTGTGGAAAAGTCTCCCATTTTGCTGTGTGCTTGTGGCTCAAACCTATAATTTTAGCTATGCAGGAGGCTGAGATTTTTAAGATCATGGTTCAAAACCAGCCCAGATGGGAAAATCCATGAGACATCTCCAATTAACCACCAAAAAGCTGGAGCTGGAGCTCAAGTGGTAGAGTACTAGCATGACCACAAATGTTCAGGAACAGCACGCAGGTCCTGAGTTCAAGCATCAGGACTGGCAAAAAAAAAGGTCTGGGAATGTGCTTAGTGGTAAAGTGCTTACCTAGTATGCATGAGGCCTTGGGTTTGATTCCTCAGTACCACATAAATGAGCAACAACAACAAGAAAAAGCAAAGAAATGAAGCAATTATAAAAACCTCTCATTTTTCCTTCCTTCCTTCCTTCCTTCCTTCCTTCCTTCCTTCCTTCCTTCCTTCCTTCCTTCCTTCCTTCCTTCCTTCCTTCTTTCCTTCCCTCTTTATCCACCATACCAACTAAACTCCTCAGATGACAGAGAACACATAATACTTGATTATTTTCAAACATGTATATGAAATATTTCAATTTTTCTCAGTTTGGATGATTTCACTTACCTTGATGATTTCCATTTCTATTTTCAAGAAAATGACATATTTTAATTATGACTAATAATACTCCATTGTTTGCATATCACTTTTTTTTTGCTTCCTCAGTTGATGGACTCTGAGTCTGGGCCCATATCTATTATAAATTCTGCCATGAAAACATGAATATGAAGGTGTTTCTATTTTATGTTGATTTACATTCCTTTGCATATATGTTAATGAGTGGTATCTGCTCATGTCGTTCTGATTTTAGTTCTGATTTAGTTCCATACTTATCTCTGTAGTGGCTAACTAATTTGCATTTCCACAAACAGTATAAGGGTTCATTTCCCCCCACATTCTTTCCAGCATTTGTTGTTGATTGTGTTCATGATGACAGCCATTTTGAATGGGGTGAGGTGGACACCGAAAGAAAATGTTATTTATATTTCTTTTATTGCTAACAATAATGAATAATTCTTTCTGTATTTATTGGCAATTTGTACTTCTTTTGAGAATTGTTGTTTAATATTTATTATTAATTGGTTTATTATTTAAATTTGTGAGTTCTTTACATATTCTCTTATCTAGTGAATAGCTGGCAACCCTAGGTTGTTTTTTGATTCTGGAAAATGTTTCCTTTGTTGTGCAGAAAATTTTAATTTGATGTTATTCCATTAGTCAATTCTTGCTCTTCCTTCCAGAACAACTGGAGCTCTATCCAGAAAGACATTAGACATGCTTATATCTTCAATAGTTCTTCAAAGCTTTTCATGCTTTCATATGAATTTCAGGACAATACTGGATTTGTAGAATAATGTTTGGTGGCATCTTTCCAGTGGTTTTTTATGAAATAGGTGAGAAGCATTAGTGTTAGTTTTTCTTTAAATATCTAATGGAATTCAATAATGAATCTAAACAAGTCTGTGAATTTCCTTGTTGGGATACTATGACTACTTTAATTATATTGCTTGTTATAGCCTTTTTTCTAGATTTTCTAGTTGATTAGAATATAAGATATCAAAGTAGAGGGTTACTACTAAGTTAGAGTGTTTTAATTGTATTAATGAATATTTGTTTACTCTTCTTCAAATGAGATTTATCCCTTCCAAGGCTCTCACGATTCTCTCTCTTTTTCTTTCTTGCTCTAATTATATATATGTATATTTATATACACACACAAATATGTAGTATTTGTGCTTTTTGTATGTAATACTCCTTTAAGTATCTTCTATAATTATAGTTTAGTAGTCATGAATTTCTTGTTTATCCTTATCATAAAAGATTTTAATACTTGTTTTTGTCAAAAAGTGCAACTTTTCTCCATGTAGTAATCTTTAGTAACCTTAATTGGCAGATATATTGTTATAGGGTTTGAAATAAATCGGTTAAAGCATTCTTGGCCTTTAGCAGACCAGCTGAGAAATTTGCTATTCTGATGAATTTCAATTTGTGAGTAACTTGCCACTCAGTTTTTATATTCTTTCTTGTTATTACTCTAAGTATTCTAACCATAACATGACGTGAACATATTCTTTTCCTGTTGTACTTGAATGTCCATATATTTATCTAGAAAGGTAAATTTATTGAAGAGATTTTTCTATGCCCACAGTCTGTTTTTCAATCTTTTCTGCCCTCATACCACAATTTCAGAGTTTTGGTTTCTTAATTGTATCTCAGTGCTTCTAATTTGTGGTCATAAACACTTATTTAAGACTGCTATCTAAATATGCAATAATTTTTCAACCTTCTTTTCAGTGTTACATATTCTTTCTTCTGCCTGCTTTTTAAAATTGTTGATACTTTAGATTTATTATTTGATGTATTGAACTTTTCATTTCCAAGGTTTGTGCTTGGGTGTCTTTAGAATTGCTATCTCTTTTCTGAGTTTATCAGTCCAAGTTGAATTTCTCATCTAACTCTTGAATGTGCTTGTTACTTTACCTGTTTATTTAAATTTTATTTCAAGTCACTTAATACTTTTCAAAATGGGCTTTTGACATTTTAATCATTTCACTATCTTTGGATTCAGTTTTTAAAGAGTTATAAACATATGGAGGAGGAGTAATGTTTTATTGCCTTTTCATATTTGTGGTTTTTTTTGATGTGGTCATTTGTGTATCTGTTGACATGGATATCTCTGGTGGTTTTGTATAAAGGTCTTTTTAGTGAGCAACCTGCTCTTGAAGGTTCCACTCCAAGTACTCCAGGAAAGAGAAAGCAAACCACTACAACAGAAACCACATAAAAAAAAATCAAATTATGGACATAAAATTAAAGTCAATTAAAGACAACCACCTTCATCTGTAAGCACATGAAAGAAAATGGAAGGATGTTGTATACTACACCATAAAAATATTAATAAATCTAAAAGGAAAAATACGGAAAGAATGAAATAGTAGAGGGATAGATTAGTTGTGTACAAAAGCACGCATAAATAAAAGAGGAAGACGAAAAATGTTAGAAAAGAATGTGAAGAAAAATGTTAAACAAGACTATGAAGAAAAGGAGCAGCAAAGAGTAAGGCACAATTACAAAACGAAACTATGCTAGTAAATTTAGATAAAAGAGATGAGAAATAAAATGCAAAAGATTAAAAGATAAATGCAATAAAAGCAATGATATAAAGTTAAAGTAATACCAAAATAACAAAAGAACTTTAAAATAGAGTTGTAGAAGGTTCTTCTAGGATCTTTCATTGTGTGCCAGATCAGAGAGTGGTGTAAGGATGGCTGTGTCCCTTCACTGTGATTGCTCTCAGATCCCACCGCAGAGGCTGACTCTCTGGATTTGGGGACAGGCTAGTCTTGGGTACATTTGCGGGTCAGTGCAACATTCATTTCATTAGCCTTCCTGCTTTGCACACTAGGAGTTGCTGCAAGTCCCAGTGAACTTTGAGTCCTGTGGATCTGGCAGAGTCTCTTTTACTCTAGAGGCTCCTAGGGGCTATAAACGACCGAAGCAGGAGTACATGTAAATGCTTTCGAGAGTAGAGGCAGTCAACAAAACCATGACTTCCTTTGAAGTAGAGGACTGAGGAAAGGAGTCACTCTTCCTGCCATTCTGAATGATTTAAGATGCTGCTACCGGGTAATGGAAGGGAGGAGACTAAGAACATCAACAGCTCCAAAGGAACTGGACTCAGCTCTCATTCCTACCCGGCAGGAAGCTACTCAAGGTAGCTCCGGAGGCTTGGGGGTTTTCCGACCACAGCCTTCGAGCTTTGAATCCATGCCGAAATCCAATGATGGAGCTCACTCGTGGCCACAGAAGGCCTTCCAAAGCCTGCATTCCTTATTGCTTAACATTAATAGTAGATCCGTGTGCAACCAAACGTATTTTCATACTTCTGGTGGCCATCTCACTCCCATACATTGTGTGAAGGTGTCCCATGTCTCCCCAACTTGTGGTTTTTTTGTTATTTCCAGGTTTTCAGCATAGCTCAAGATGACATCTGAGTATAGCAATCTGAGCTATGAGGAGTGACATAGTGGATTTCTTTTCCATTGGCAACCTGCTGTGGAGGCACAGTCCCTGTCAGACCCAATCCTCCCAGAGGATTTAATATTTGCATGCACTGTTTGTGTCTCTTTTGGCTAATACTTCCTTTCTGTGGTAACCAGGTCTGCCTGGTTTATCTTCTGATTGAACTTTCCAGTCACCTCTGCCTCCTCTGAAGCGAGGGTTGGACCTGCAAACTCTTTCATATATTTATTTGTGTCATTTTTCTGTGTCTCTGACTTGTGGTTGTCCAGTTATCTCTTGATTCCTTATGCACTTCCTCTTTTTCCCTCCTTAGAATGCAGTCTCCTATGGCACCCCGACCAGTCTCCCTCACAGAATCTCCTGGAGGGAATTTCTGATCTGCCAGGTTATTCTGTCCCTCATAAAATGTCACTTGACTGTTAGTTCTGTGTAAGGAATAAAAATACTTAGGTGTTAGAGTTTTAGTTGTAGTAGTGTAAATTACAGCTACAGAGATACATTACCAAGGTTCTCTCTGCTTTCTGTTGCAAAACTTATCGCTTAAGTATCCTCTTCCATAAAATGGAGGCAATATTAGAGACAACACTAGGGTTTATGTTGAAAATTCATAAAACACCATACTTAATTATTGTCTCTGATGAAAGCCTTTCCATTCCATAGGCTATTCTGGCTATCAGAAAGTCAGCATGCATTCTGTATGGAGAGGAGTTCCCTTCTGTCCACACGAACCCAAACTTCATGGCTAAACTTTCCTTTAAGAGATTTATGAGCTACTCAACATTCTTCAGGAATACAAGGACACATCAAAGCATAGGATAATTTTATCCTAAAACTTTAAGAGTAAACCATCTACCTCAACCATGAAGAAACAATATTATCACTGAAATACCTGGTAATAATTCCAATATCAGCTGCTAAATTAACTATGTATTTGCTACCTAGTAGTTTATCCAGGTCTAGGAAATTTAAAGAAGTCAAGATAACCAGTGGGAAAGTTTAATAATGACAATGACAATTTTAGCTTTGCTTGACTTGACTTTAGAAATCTTCAAGTTGCTCTTCTAATAGTCTGGTTCTTTAGGGAGACATAATCAATACATAGTCTACATTTTTATGTGTGAACGTATGCAATCAAAATTATGTGTGTGTTTGTATATTTGTGTGAAAATTGGCTCATGCTTGTATGGGAGCCAAGAGCCTCATGATCCACTACCTGCACAGCAGAGAACCAGAAAATCTGGTGGCATGATTCAGTTTAAGTTTGAAGGTCTCAGAATAAGAGGGCTTAGAGGCTGATCAGGTGTTATGTTATATTTAGAGTGATAAAATCTCATTAAATATCCTTCATGACATCATCAATATAAAAAATAACATGAAGGACTCTTTATATTTTTCAGTTACATGGAAATTTGGTAATGTGTTCCCTATTGGTATGAGTCAGTAATTAAAAATCTGAATTAAAAAATCTGTTGTGATATGAGGAAAAAAAAACCTTTGGATGTGAGAAGTATCTTTCAGAGGACTATTTTTAATAATAAATTCATTTATTATTTTCATAATTTTAAATCTATAAATTTAATAATAAATTAGAAAAGAAGAAAAATCTCAAACAAAAATACACACCTCAAGAAACCAGATATCATGCCAACTGGCGTTATAAAGTATCACAGAGCTATATTAACTAGAACAGCATGGCACTGATGTGACATAAAAAGATACATAGATCAATGACAGAAAAATGAATCCCAGAAATAGCTTCACACATTCACAGACAAGTGATTTTCAGCAAGGATGCCAAGATGTTAGCATAGGTAAAGGATGGTAACTTCCACAAAATTATAGTCACATACGGAAGAACTGAACCAGGCCACCTGTCTTTTATCACCTATAAAAGTCACCCCAAATAGATTATAGAATGATATATAAAACTCAAAACTTTGAAACTACTAGATAAAAGCATGGAGAAAATACCTATGATGTGTAAGGATTTCCTGAATAAGACTTTACAAACATATGAAACAAAAAATAAATCAAACACGGATGCTGGTAGCTTACGCCTGTAATCCTAGCTACTCAGGAGACTGAGATCTGAAGGTTGTGGTTCAAAGCCAGCCCAGACAGGAAAGTCTAGGAGACTCTTATCTCCAATTAACAACCAGAAAACCTGAAAGTGGTGTTGAGGCTCAAAGTGGTAGAGCACTCACCTTGGGTGAAAAAGCTCAGGGACAGGGCCCAGACCCTGAGTTCAAGCCTCCCCCATCCCCCTATTCCCCCAAAAAGGACAAGTGGAGTCACTTAAAGTGAAAACATTTCTGAAAATAAAGTAATCTGCATAGCAAATAGACAATCTATAGAGTAGACAAATTATTTGCAAATTACACATATGAGAAGGGATTGATATTCAAAAAATATGAGGTTGACAAATCAACAACAAAATAATTAATCATGTTTAAAATCAGTAATCTTTGCTGCAAAACCTCAAATGGTTTTTAAGGTGAATTCTCATTATGAATTTGAAAAGTGAGGTGTGGGATAATGTAATATCCAAATACATTTGGTAATAGACATTTTCTTCAACTAGCTGCATTCATTTTTATGCATCCAGTCTTTTATCTTTCTGGATCAAGATAACAATAATAATTATTTTTGTGCTCTTCCTGGGGCTTGAACACAGTGACTGGGTGTTATCCATGAGCTTTTTTGTCCAAAGGTAGCACTGTATCACTTAAGCCCCATATCAATTTTGGCTTTTTTAGTAGGTAATTGGAGATAAGTCTCATAGATTTCCTGCCCAGGAAAGGCTTCAAACCCTAATTCTTACATCTTAGCTTCCTAAGTAGCTGGATTAAGGTATGAGCCACAGGCAACCAGCTTCAACCTAGATGATTTTGAACAAATATTCAAAGACTAGGATTTCAATAATTATTGCCTGATTTTTTTTTATTGAGAGAAATTAAAGATGTAAACATTCTAAATTATCCATTGAAATCTCTTTGAAGAGGAAAGATAGCTCGATGTTTTTTGACACTGAGCTTTGGCTCAGTGTCCTTGGGAATTTCAGAGTATGGAATTTCATAAATGACTAAACATACTGAAAAAACTTCTTATCTATGGAAATACCCAAAGATTTACAACTACTCAAGAAACAATTGATTTAATAATAGTATCCTAATCTTGGTAAGAAAAGTAAGTTTTGTGAATTTCAACTCATACCCCTTTTTAACACCTACAACCTCCACTTTCTAGCATTATAGTAGTCTTCCAAATTGCCATCACAGTAACAATGAAAGTGGGCATCTTAGCAGCCACTGGAAGAATCACAAGAGCATGGAGCTTTCCCAAAACCTCATTCTCAGTTATCATCATTTGACCTGTTTAGCAGTTCTTTAGAATCTCCACTTGCAGGCAAGTTTTGATTTTAGGGTTGCAATTTAGAGATCAGTCTGTACAAGTATCTTATTTTTCCTTCTTGAAGAAAAACTCTCAGTTGCCACCACTTAACATCTCTCTGTTATAGGCAGTATGAACGGTTGAAACTAATTAGAAGCTAACCTCCTACACCTCTTTCCCCAAAATCTATGAAATGAGATGTGCACTGATAACTTACAAATATTTTCACATACTCCTGGGAACCTGCATGATCATATAGGGTTGTGCACACGTAAAGACCCGAGAAGGCCCTCAAGTTTCATCTCTAGTTGACCCCAAGTCTTTGAAAACAGGAAGTAAAAGCTAACATAGAGTTGTAAACTGCTCAGTCATTTATTTAAAGAATGCACAAAATGTACCCAAAATGACTTCACCAAAGGCCAGGAGACTTACGTTTTGAAGGATTTAAGTGACTATGTTACTCCTCTTATGTTAGCCACTAAGATAATGAATTTCTAACTTCAGTAGAATACAAACTATACAAGGACAGGGATTCATTGGAAAAGCAAGCTAATGCAGCACAACAGCCAACTGTGATAATTCCATGTTACTACATTGTATTATTTAATGTTGGGTTTTGGCAACATAATCAGAACAGTCGAAGGAACAACAGAGTAGGACCCATACATAGAAATAAAAGCCGTCAGACTTTCTGCCCTCAGAAAGTCCAGACATTGAACTTATGCAGAGACTCAACTCAGTCATTTAAAATGTGTGTACAGAAATAAAAAAGGGATAAAGAAAAACATTGAACTTGCATTTTACTATCTAGAGCATATCAATAATAAAACAAATTATTTAAAAGTATGATTAGAAAATCTGAAAGTGAAATGTGTAGAAACCGAAATGAAAAACATTCTCTAAAGGACTCAGTAGAAGGTTTGAGTTAAAAGAAATAATATTGTATGAATTGGAAGGTAAGTAAATTTAAACGATTCAACCTAAGGAAAGGGAGAAAACAATTAACAAAAAAAAAGGACTCTTAGAGACCAAAAGAACACCAGTGTACTTGTAATAGGAATGCCAGATTGAGAAAGAGAAAGGACTAAAAAATATGTTAAAAAAAACCATCATGGCCAATAGTCATTCCTTTTGAGAAAAATAATGATTAACATACCCAGGAAGTTTAATGAATTTCAGATGCAATAACTCAAGGAGATGCATATCAAGATACAATATAACAGCAAAGACCCAAACTATATAATGAATCTTGAATCCATCAAGTACAGTGATCTTGTCATGTATAAAGGAACTTGTTCTACGATATTTGCTTCTTGTTAAAGTTATCTCTGTAACAGGAAATTTCTCAACAGAAACTTAGAGGAACAAGTTAACTTATTCAAGGCGCTAAAAGAATGAGGCAATCAAGTGTTCTGTATTTGTCAAAGTTACTTTCCAAGAAATACTACTGATAATTTTAGGATGAAATAAAAGGAAATTAGATACTCACTTGACTTCACAGGTACAAATAAAGGAACCAACAAGATAAATATGAATGAAAATATCAAACTCTGTGTGTGTGTGTGTGTGTGTGCGCACGTGTGTGTGTGTGTGTGTGTGTGTGTTTGGAGTTTCAGTTTAGGTCGTGGGTATTATCCCTGATCTTTTGTCCTCAAGGCTAGCTCTCTTACCACTCTCTAACCACAGATCCACTTCCATTTTTTTTGTGGTGCTTAATTGGAAATAAGTGTTTCATAGACTTTCCTGCCTGGCTGGCTTCAAACCACAGTGCTCATATCTCAGCTTTTCAAGTACAAATACATTGTTATTTGTAAAGAAAACTAAATAAAGTAATAATTAAAAGTCTGTGTTGTAACAAAATGTGTAGATGGTTTCTATGAAAATAATCCTACAAAGGAGGGTGATGTAAATGGAGCAACATAGGGAAAAGATTTTGTGCACAACTGAAATTAACTTTGTATTAATATGGACTAGATCATCACAAGTTAGTATGTTAATTGTAAATTCAAAGAAAGACCACAGTATAACCCTTGCTTTCACTATATTTGATGTCAGTATAACTTGTGGAGGAGATGGGGAAAAACCAGTTGTTTAAGGATACAGGTGGACCTGTTGCAACAATGAGAAGTACAAGTTGTCATGTCCAAAACGAACTTTACAACGTTGGTGCGGGGGGGGGGGGGGGGGGGGGCTGGGGGGGGAGGAAGGAGAAGGATTGGGATTGGGGGGGAGGGGGGAGGCTGGGAAGGGATGTGAAGGGTAAACAAAGGAGGAGGCTGCAATGCTTGGTAAGAAATGTACACATTATCCTGCCCATGTAACTGTAACTCCTCTGTACAGTATGTTCACAAATAAAATTAAATTAAAATAAAAAAAAAAAGAAAGACCACAAAAAGTAAAAAAATATGATTTAAGTAAAGACATTAATTTAAAATGATATACCAAGAAGTATTATTTGGGATAAAAGGAGATAATAATGTAATTAAAAAGTGCATGAAGCATGTGATGTAAAATATTATTGTTAACATGCCACGTGTAATAATAGGTTTTAATTATTCATGTTAAATGTAAATGGATGAAGTGTTTCAATTGCAAGGCAGATGTTGGAAGAATGGTTTAAAAACACAAACTATAGTTTATCTAGGACAAATTTTAGTTATGCATACACAAATAAGATTTAAGTAACAAGAATGGACAAAAAGATACTAGCAAGTTTTGCCCAAAAAGAAAATTGGAATACCTGTTAATATCAGCAGAACAGACACTTTGAGACAAACTTTTATCAGTGGAAAACATGAAGTACATCAGTGATTCAAGAAAGTATAGCACCTATTCATATATATGTGATTACGACAGATGTGCAAAGTACATGAAACAACAGGAGTGGAGTTGAATACAGACGTAGACTCATCATCAATGCTATCTGTAGACTACAATGAGCCACGTTTAATAATGGAAACAGTAACTAATCATATCAAAAAAGTTTTAAGATACTTGAATACTAAGAACTCAATGGACATAAGAGACATCTGTACAACATTCCACTAACAGACATTCCATATACAGACTTCTCATGAGTGTACGTGAAACATTTTGCAGGGTATTATTAGGCTAATTTTTCAATAAATCTCAAAACACTGAAACCACTATCATCTATGATTCAAAGGAGATATCATGTAAAATCTTTATGATTCCTTTATGGAATCTGAGTAATTCACATATATTTTGAAATTAAATAGTAAACATCTAACTATTCAGTGAATCAATGATGTAAGCATAGAATAAAGGATATTACCTTGCACTAAAATAAGCTAAAAATATAATATAATATATCAAATCTTGAGAGATATTGCTGAAGTGATGACTTGTAGGAAATTCCTAGCTGAAAATCTCTGTATTAAAAGTAAACAATGGTCTACAATCTATAACTCAATGGTGAACATTAAGAATCTAGAAAAATAATATGTTAAGCAAAAGCAAGCTGAATGAAAGAAATAATTACTAGAGTAGAAATGATCAAATTAGAGTATAAAAATTGAGAAAAATAATTTTACAAATTTTGTTCTTAAAAAGATGAGCAAAATTCACAAATATTTTATGTAATAAATTAAAAGAAGACAAAAATTACTGAAGTCTCAAATTACTAAAATCAGAAGGAGTCTATATTACTCCTGAGATTGCAGAGATGAAATGGATTATAAAGGAGCACTGTGCTGGTCAATAGATTAGCTTAACCTACATTAAATGGTCAAATTTTCAGAAAATCAGGCACTATTAAAATGATGATAGAAAATATCTGAATAGACAAAGAGTGTTTGAATTAGTGAATCAAACAATAATCTTCCTATTAAAAAATGCAGACCCACATTGATTCACTGTGAATTTGACAAATAGAGACAACACCAAAAATAGAAGAGACAAGAACAGTTTCTAATTCATCTCCTGGTACTAGCATTATTCGGACACAAAACCCAGACTGGCACATCCAAGACAACACCACATGACCAAGTGGAATTTATCCTAGGAATACAAGGTTGGCTCAACATGAATCAATGTAATGCTCCATCTAAATTAAAAGAAAGAAAAGACAAAACCTACACAATTATTTCAGTAGATAGAGAAAAAAATTGACAAGATCCAATATCCTTTCATGATACAACACTTAAGCTAGGAATAAAGGAAATTTCTTTATTTATGAAAAGCACTTATGAGAAGAGTGTCTGTATCAGTGAAAAGACTATCAGCATACTTAATGTTGCCATTCTGAATGCCCTGAGATTAGGTGTAAGATTGGGTTCCACTCTAATCAATGCTATTCAGTTTTTCCTTTAAGGTTCTAGCCAGGGAAATTACACAAGGAAAATACATAAAAGCCATGAAGACTGAAAAGCATGAATTAAAACTATCTCTATTCACAGAGGACAAAACGCAGAAAACCCTAAAGAATTCATACAAAAATTACTGAGCTCAGTAAGGTTGCAGGATACAAGAACAATATATAAAAATAAATCATGCATATATACAGTATCAATTAACATTCCAAAATAAACTTAAGAAGATAGTTATATTGTTAATGAGATCAAAGAAATAAAATACTTCAGAATAAATGCAGGAAAAAAGTAGAACACATTGAAAACAAACTTAAAACCCTGTTAATAAAGAAATTAAAGGTCTAAATCAATGTAAGGAGATCCAGTGTTCAAAGCTTTGCAGACAACGTTGTAAGATGGTGATAGTCTTTAAACTTGTATAAAGATTTAGCAAAATCTCCATCATTTTTTTTTTTTGCCAGTCCTGGGGCTTGAACTCCCACCTGGGCACTGTCCCTGTGAGCTTCATTTGCTCTAGTCTAGCCCTCAACCACCTGAGCCACAGTGCCATTTCTGGCTTTCTCTGTTTATGTGATACTGAGGAATTGAGCCCAGGGCTTCATGCATCCAAGGCAAGAACTCTACCACTAAGCCACATTCCCAGCCATCTCTATCATTTTGTAGGTATCATTTTTCAGAAAAGGCAAAGAAGAACCTGAAATACATACAAAGATTATTGTTCACATTTGGAAAGGAATGGTATAGAAAGACATAAATGGATTTATAGTATGTAATATAATTTATAAGAAATGCCAGAAGTATTGAAACTGTACTCATGGTTGCCAAGTTTCAGGGAAGCCAGGAACAGAAAGTGACTGCTAATGGGTAAACAATTTTTTCCCAATCATAAAAATGTATGGAATTAAATCATAATGTTGTTTTCTCAAATTTGTACATATAATAGGATTTCCTAAAGATAAAGCTTTATAGAGTGAATTTCTGTCTTATGCATTATATCTCAATTTAAATTCATGAATTACAATGAGTTAAATCACTTTTGCAACTTTTGCAACTTAACACTTCACAAAAACATTTACATATAAACATTTTTTGGCAATTTGTCATCAATAAAATACAATTAGTTTACTTATAAATGCTTTCAAGTGGAGGTGCATTCTTCTTATGCAATACGCCAGTTTCTATAATTTCATTGGAAATTGACATTGCAAAAGTTTCAGAAAAGAGTTCTTGAGCTTAATTAGTATATTTTATCTTAGAATTACTAAAATGAATTTTTTTGACAATACTAGGATTTCAGCTGAGGGCCTCATGCTTGCTTGGCAAGGTCTTGACCCTAAGTCATGTTCCCAGATCTTTTTACTTGAGTTATTTTCAGACAGTTTCTTAATTTTGCCAAAGTCTGGTCTTAAACTGTGATCTTCTTATCTCTGCCTCAAAAGAAGATGGTATTACATTTAGGAGATTACAGTGCCCAGTTCTCTTTAAAAAATTAATGTAAAGGTGATGTACAGAGGGATTACAGTTACGTAAATAAGGTAATGTGTATATTTCTTTTTGAACAGTA
Organism: Dipodomys spectabilis; assembly: GCF_019054845.1. Classification (NCBI taxonomy): domain Eukaryota; kingdom Metazoa; phylum Chordata; class Mammalia; order Rodentia; family Heteromyidae; genus Dipodomys; species Dipodomys spectabilis. The sequence continues at coordinate 2,642,818 of NW_024870715.1, forward strand.
TTACCCCTTCATTTTCTCCCAACTCCCTTGCCTAACTCTTTTCCATCTAAAGTTGTAAAGTTTACTTCCAACATAGTGCAATGAGTATCACTGTGTCTAGTTGTAATTATTTCTTTTTGGGGGGAGAAGGTCTGTCTTGGAATTTGGGACTTTCAAGCCTCAGCCTCTCCAGTGCTAAGGTATTTCCCACTACATGTAACAAAGCTTCTTTACCTTCATCTTTAAATTTGGATTTTTTTTGTAACTACTTTTTTGCTAATCTAGTTATTTCCAACAAAGTTGTCTTCAGGGCAGAAATGAATAATAGTATTTCTATCTAAAATACTACTTGTACATTGAATTCTGTGCCTCCATCAGAATATCGCCCCATTTGTTAGGAAATGGCAAGAGTTGGAAAAAATTATATTAAGTGAAGTAAGCCAGGCCCAAAGAAACATAGGTACCATGGTTTCCCTTATTTGCAATAACTAGTAAATGTCTGGGACAAGCAGAAAAGGTCAGATAAGATGATGGTAAACAAAATGAACCCCAAGATAGGGACACAAGTGTTTTTTTTTTCTTTCTTGCTATTGATTCTAATGTATTTATAAGGTAACACGTGATTTTTTGTTGCTTTGTATGTACCTCCCCCACAATATAACCCCTGTTTTCACTGTATTTAATGTTGATATAATTTAGGGAGGGGAAGGGAAAAAACAAATTGTTTAAATAGGGATACAGGATGACCCATCGCAACAATGAGATGTACAAGACTCTATGTTGAAAAATGAGCTTTAAAATTTAGATGAGGGAGGTAAGTGTAGTTGAGGAGTTGGGAGGGAAGGAATGGTAGGGGAAAAACTATGGAGGAGGTAACAATGCTTGATAAGAAATGTACTCATTACTTTGCTTATGTAACCGTAAAGCCTCTGTACAGTATTTTCACAATAAAAAACTATAAAAATAAATAAAACACCTAACAACTAAAATAATACTTGTGCATTACCTCTAAGCTAAATTCAAATTTAGTCATCTCATTCACTTAGATTATATGGATTTTTTTTTTTTTTTTTGTCGGTCTTGAGGCTTAAACTCTGGGCCTGGGCGCTGTCCCTGAGTTCTTCAGTTCAAGGCGAGTGCGCTAACGCTTGAGGTCACAGAGCCACTTCCGGTTTGCGAGTGGTTTATTGGAGATAAGAGTCTCACAGACTTTCCTGCCCGGGCTGGCTTTGAACAGTGACCTTCAGATCTCAGCCTCCTGAGTAGCTAGGATTACAGGAGTGAGCCACCGGTGCCCGGCATGGATTATCTTTTGTAGCAATGAGTTGGTTAGTCATGAGCTATTTCATGGAACAGAACACTCAATTATTACAGTCAATTATTTGCCAAATGTGAGCAGCTTTCCTGGTTGCATAATAAGGAAGTATAAGATAGGTTTGCAGCTGCAATGCTTTAGTCTAATCTGAGGATGGTGTATTGTTATATCCATTTATGTACATTTTGGGAATGTAAAACATATCAATATCGATTAGATTCTAACTGAAATATAACAATTTTGTCTTCATCCAAAATTTTGTGTGGTGGTAGCTTGTTGTAGATTTACTGAAGATGACAAAATGTTATCCAAATCTAGATAATTTTTACTAGTGCTAAATCAAAATGATTAAAATGATTTTTTTATCTGTGTTCCTAATTGAGTCAAAGCTTTTGACTAATAAACCAATAGATTTTTTCTTTGTGAACTTAATTTCCTTCTCATTAATGATAATCCGGAGTATATTTTGTTGAAATCTATGTTTGTAGATTAAAATATTATTTATTTTTCTTGTTTATTACCTTTAATTAGTTGTACAAAGGGCTTTCAAATAAGCATGTTAATTTGTGAGCGCAATGCATATTGATCAGTGTTACACCTTTCATTCTTCTCTCTCATCTCTTCCAATCTCACCTGTCTCCTTAACTTATCTGGTTCAATGTCCATATATGTACATTAAAGATTATGACTTCATTCAATCACCCTTTCTCACTCCATTTGTCTACCCTTCTTCATCCTTGATCTCCCTACTCCCTGACAATATATGTTCCAACTTCCTTTATTGATTTTATTTACTTATAAGTTAGTTTTTCAGAGGAGTTACACCATTGGAATCCTTCCCTGCATATACCATATTGTAGTTAATGTTTGTGCAAATATGCATATGACCCTGTATATGTTTACATATGTATTTATAATTTGAATCTAACATGAGAGAAAATATGTATCCTTTGTCTCTCTGAATTTTTTCCAAGTCTATCCATTTCTCTGTGAATGCCCTTTTAATATATGTATAAAACATATATGAAAATGTGATTCATATTTATACATATTTGTATATATATAAATCTATGTATGTATATATACATATACATAGATATACATATATTTGAAAATGTGATATATGTGTATATATTATTCAAAATTCTTTTGAATTCTTCCAAGTATGTTTCATAAACTGACTTAAGGTTTTTTCAGAGATTTATGTGTTAGAGACAAGTATCCTACCCAGCCTGCATTGGTATCTTAGTTAAAGGAATGAAAACAAAGAGATAATAAAGAAGAACCGCTTAAAGTTAAATCTAGCAGCTTGTTTTAGAAGCTATTCACCAAACTTTTTTCAAATGCTTTATCTCAATCAAAGAATGAAACTAGAACACCTTGGTCATCTGATGAAAGCATAGGGAGCTATTTGATTGGAAGAATTCATCAAAGTGCACTGATGAGATTAGTTTAGGTTTATGTTGTTATTGATTTACAGTGTGACAGCCATTCTCTACCTCCATTAAACTATTTGGAAGCAACACCAAGTATGGTAGACATTTTGTCAGTCACAAAATCTGATATTAGTTGCTTTTGTATGAAGAAAACATCCACGAGTAGAGATTTGTCATTGCTTCTCAGCTCTTTATCAAAATGCCTTAATAAATTGAGAAGAGTGAACAGGTGCTCTAACATCAGACCACTGATGAACTGGGCTGCTGCTTTCATCTTGAAAACTTATATGGGAAAACTCTCATGAAAATACATTAACTTTCAAAATAAGTCTGTTTTCACATGAAGAAATGCTCAACCTCCCTAGCCATAAAAAAATGCAAATCAGAACAACATTGAGATACCACCTCACTCCAGTTAGAATGGCAAAAATCAAGAACTCTAACAACAGATGCTGGAGGGGATGTGGACAGAAGGGAACCTTACTGCATTGTTGGTGGGAGTGTAAACTTGTTCAACCACTTTGGGAAGTAGTATGGAGGTTCCTCAAAAGATTTCACATAGAGCTCCCCTATGACCCAGCAATCCCACTTTTGGGCATTTACCCAAATGTTTACAAACAAGACCACACTAAAGCTACCAGCACAACTATGTTTATTACAGCATTATTTACCATAGCTAAGATATGGAACCAACCCAGATGCCCCTCAGTAGATGAATGGATCAAGAAAATGTGGTATATATACACAATGGAATTCTATGCCTCCATCAGAAAGAATGACATTGCCCCATTTGTTAGGAAATGGAAAGGCTTGGAAAAAATTATATTAAGTGAAGTAAGCCAGGCCCAAAGAAACATAGGTCCCATGGTTTCCCTTATTTGCAATATCTAGTATATGTATGAGTCAAGCAGAAAAGGTCAGATAATGTGATGTTAGGAAAATGAACCCTTAGATATGTATTTAAATGTTTTTTTCTTTCATGCATTTGTTTCTAACGCATTTATAAGATTATTTCTTTGTTGCTTTCTATGTCCCTCCCCCACAGTATAACCCCTGCTTTCACTATATTTGATGTTGGTATAATTTGTGGAGGAGATGGGGAAAAACAAGTCATTTAAGGATACAGGTGGACCCGTTCCAACAATGAGAAGTACAAGTTGTCATGTCAAAAACGAACTTTACAAGTTTGGTGCGGGTCGGGGGGGGGGGGGTTGGTGGGAGAATTGGGTGGGGGGGGAGGCTGGGAAGGGATGTGAAGGGTAAACAAAGGAGGACGCTGCAATGCTTGATAAGAAATGTACTCATTATCTTGCCCATGTAATTGTAACCCCTCTGTACAGTATGTTCACAAAAACTAAAACTAAAATAAAAACAAAATAAGTCTGTTTTAACACAAAAGTAGGTTTAACCAACATCTAGGTACATACAGCATGTTAAATCTGGATATACAAATTATAGTTTATAAATGTTTTTTATTAATAAGTTTTTTATTGTGAAAATACTGTACAGAGGGGTTACAATTACATGAGCAAGGTAATGAGTACATTTCTTATCAAGCATTGTTGCCTCCTCCTTTGTTTCCCCTTATCATCTCTGCCCATCCATCTTCCCCCTGTCCCCTGCCAATCCGCCCAAGTTTTTTTTTTCTTGTTGTTTTTTTTTTTAATGTGAAAATACCATACAGAGGGGTTACAATTACACGGGCAAGATAGTGAGTACATTTCTTATCAAGCATTGTTGCCTCCTTCTTTGTTTCCCCTTAACATCCCTTCCCCTCTCTACCCCCCCACCTCCATACCCCACTACCACCACCTTACACCCCTCCACCTCCCACCCCTCACCCCCCACCCCCTCCCACCCCGCCAAAGTTGTAAAATTCGTTTTTCAACATAAAGTCTTGTACATCTCATTGTTGTAATGGGTCCACCTGTAACCCTATGGTATAAGCAGGCCTTATAACATGGGGGAGGTACATACAAAGCAACAAAGAAATCATCTTATAAATATGTTGGAAACAATCACAAGAAAGAAAAAAAATATTTGGATCCTTATTGTGGGGTTCATTTCACCTAATATCAACTTGTCTGACAGTTTCTGTTTGTCTCAGACATATACTAGTTATTGCAAATAAGGGAAACCATGGGACCTGTATTTCTTTGGGCCTGGCGTACTTCACTTAATATAATTTTTTCCAAGTCTTTCCATTTGCTAACAAATGGGGCAATATCATGCTTTCTGATGGAGGCATAGAATTCTGTTCTGTATATATACCACATTTTCTTGATCCATTCATCTACTGAGGGGCACCTGGGTTGGTTCTATATCTTAGCTATGGTAAATAATGCTGCAATAAACATAGTTGTGCTGGTAGCTTTAGTGTGGTCTTGTTTGTGATCCCCAAAAGTGGGATTGCTGGGTCATAGGGGAGCTCTATGTGGAGTCTTTTGAGGAAACTCCATACTACTTTCCAAAATGGTTTAATAAGTTTACACTCCCACCAACAATGCAGTAAGGTTCCCTTCTGTCCACATCCCCTCCAGCACTGTTGTTATTAGAGTTCTTGATTATAGCCATTCTAACTGAGGTGAGGTGGTATCTCAATGTTTTTCTACATAATGTCTTGTACGTCTCTTTGTTGCAATGGGTCCACGTGCATCCCTATTTAAACAATTTGTTTTTTCCCTTCCCCTCCACAAATTATACCAACATCAAATACAGTGATAACTGGGAATATACCATTATATATACAAAAAATCATCTTATAAATATGTTAGAAACAACAGCAAGAAAGAAAAAACATTTTAGTACTTATCTTGGGGGTTCATTTTGCCTAACAACAACTTATCTGACCATTTCTGCTTGTTTCAGACATATATTTGTTATTGCAAATAAGGGAAACCACGGGACCTATGTATCTTTGGGCCTAGCTTACCTCACTTAATATAATTTTTTCCAAATCTTTCCATTTCCTAACAAATGTATGATTCCACCTTTTGCACATTATAATGGCTTCATCAAACACTCAGAACAAGCAAACAGAAAATAACAAGTGTCAGAGACACAACCAACTTGTGTGCTATGAGACTAAATGTAAAACAGGGTAGCAGGTATGACAAGTAGAATGACGAAAAATTAAAATTATAATTATTAGGTAATCCAACTATTTCATTTCTGTGTATATACCTAGAATAACTGAAAGCAGGATATTGCTGGTGTATTCATATACCTATTCATAACAGCATTAGGCACAGTAGTCAAAAGATGGAAACAAGTCATTTGCCAATATGCTCTTGATCAGATGAATGGATAAACACATTGTGTGTATACATATATATCATAATATGAATGAATTGATGGATGTGTAATATTATATATGTATATATGGATGTACTGCATATTATATATTTACATAATATGTACAATGGATTACTAGTAAGTCTTACAAAGGAATACAATTTTGATGCATTCACTAAGATAAATGAACACTGAATATATAAATCTAAGTGGAACAAGCCAGTCCCAAAGGACAAAAACTGAAAGATTTCACCTACTTGGGACAACTAGCACAGTCCAACTCATGAAAACAGATAGTAGAATAGGAGCTGGTGAGTAGCAAGGAGATGAAGGAAGAAGGAAGTATTGTTTAATGTATAAGTTGCAATTATTTGATTTTTTTATGAAAGAAACAATTCTGAAACTAAATGGTAAACTGTTTGCATAAAATGTGAACAATGAATTCTACAACATTGTACACTTAAAATGGTTACAATGGTAAATTTTATGTCTTATGATTTTAACACAATTAACGTCTCTTACTGGATTATTCCATACCCTTATTCTTTAGGGTAACTATATATTTTTCTTTGAAACTGAGGTACTTTTGAGAGGGAACCAGGGCACTAGTAACATTTCAAGACCCTTAGCTTAACTCAAGTTTTTTCTGTACAATAGAGAAGTTACAGTAATTTTTTTTGTTTTGTTTTGTTGTTCATGGGGCTTGAACTCTGGGCCTGGGCACTGTCCCTGAGCTCTTCAGCTCAAAGCTAGCACTCACCACCTGAGCCACAGCGCCACTTCCGTTTTTCTGAACTGTTTATTGGAGATAAGAGTCTCACAGATTTTTGTGCCTGGGCTGGCTTTGAACTGTGGTCCTCAGATCTCAGCCTCCTGAGTAGCTAAGATTACAGGCATGAGCCACCAGTGCCTGGCGCTATAGTAATTCTTGAAAAGCTTTTGATCACATGCTACTGAAAACCTTCTATACTCTTCCATACTACATGTATTTATTTATTGACTACCTACTGAATAGTGCTGATCTTCATAGTTTAGATACTGAAGCTTTCTACTTTTCCTCAAATTTCAACTTTTGTCCATCTCACCAAGTTTAATACTTTTCATAAGTTTTAGCTAGTATGTGATCTCCATAAAAGAAATATTTTATTTTATTCACAGTATATCTCAGTTACTTAGGCCAGTGTCTAGCATGAGGTAAGACACTAGGTCAATAAAGAATCAAGAATGAGAGAAAAAGCATCCTCGATTCTTTAAATGCTAGAGATAGTCAAGGAAAACACTATAGAATTCAATAATTTGTGTCTTGATGTTTTTATTTTATAATTTTTTGTTTCCAATATCTCTGATGAATATTATGGTAGATAATACAGAAATATTTGGACCTTAAATAAGTAACTAAAACACAAAACTGAGATCTTGTTTATGCAACTGTTATATAAAGTTGAAATACTTAATAAAATATTAGCATTTTGTTTTTCTTCATCCACTACTAAACTTTCAATTTTTCCCAGTACTTCCTCAATGAAAGAGGAATGTCCATTACATTGGTTTCTACTTGAAATTGACCCTCAGCTAGGTCGTGTTGGCTATTTATAAGCCCTTGTTATTTTTATTTTTGGGACTGTGTGCAGTAGGAACCAGCAATATCAGCAGTATGTGGCAATCAACAATTATAAATGTGGTCCTGCTTCTTCTTCTCTTTATCTTTAACCAGGACCAAGGGAGGAATGTGTAATGCTGTGTGTTTGTGTGTATTGTGTGCATGTGCATATTTGTTAGAGAAAGAGAGACAGAGAGGAGGAGAGACTAACTAACAAGAACCTATGCTGAATCATGAAAATCAGAACCTGAGTTAAGTAAGTATGAGGACTTCTAATATTCTGTCAATTCTAGACACAATTCTAAGTCAGTGGATTTTGAATAATATCTATATTCTATTTGTTTCTATATAATTCACAGTTCCAAATCCTTAGTAGGCTGTCAGAAAAATCTATTCTGAAAGTGAAGAGATTTCCAGTTACCTCTTATTATCCACTAGCATCAACCACAAGTAATGTTTCCAGGGCAATCTATGTATATTCTGCAAATATCAATTAGATTCTGAATAGGTGTTATTGACATTTTTGGTTGTTGTTATTGTTGGTTGTGGGGCCTGAACTCTTGGTCTGGCGCTGTCCTTCAGCTCTTTAGCTCAAGGCGAGTGCTCTATCACTTGAGCTACAATGCTACTTCCGGCTCTTTCTGCTTATGTAGTGCTGAGAAATCGAACCCAGGGCCTCATGCACGCAAGGCAAACACTCTACTACTGAGCCACCTTCACAGCCCTAGCTTAGCATTTTATATATGCAATAAAAATAACTTCTTGGTATATTGAATCATGTTTATAGTGGTTCTATCATTTCATAATGGATGAATAATGATGCCAAAAGAAGTACATTCTTATTAGAAGGAAGTGTCCAAAGTTTTTAGGGACCAAATTCACTAAAAACTTTTCTGCATGTGGCCTCAACTATTTAAGGTGAAGATGAAATGTGCATGTATGCCTACATGCCTCTGTGTGTGTGTGTGTGTGTGTGTGTGTGTGTGTGTGTGTGTGCAGTTTCATGGGTGCAAATTAGTGTGTGGAGTAGGTGTGGTTGTGTGAGCACAAATGTTGTGTGTATGTGGCCACATGGGCACAAGTTTATCAGGGTTGGTGTACTTATGTAAGCACAGGTGTGTGTGTGTGTGTGTGTGTGTGTGTGTGTGTGTGTGTGTGTGTGTGTGTGTGTGTGTGTAGTTGTGCATGTGTGAATGGGATTGTAGAGAACATAATGATTGATGGCCAAAATATGAGTCTGTGTTTTTAAAAACTCATGTTATTTTATATATATATATATAGTCAGCTCATGGACACATGAAATTAATCTCCTTCCTCTCTGTCATTCTTTTCTTTAAAAATTTGTTTCACCATAAAGAGGGTAAAGAATCCTGTTAAGGTTCAATGTCAGGGGAACAGAGAATCACAGGAGAAAGCCAATAATTAAACCACCTTGTCTGGCAAGTAACTTGTTGGAAGGTAATGGCTTGAAAATAAGCTGGTAGGAGCATTTGATTATTATAGTCTTTAATTCAACATGAGCTGCCTAAATACCAAGAGTCTGATCAGTGTGTGTTAATCTTGTTAAAACAGGAAGGTTTCAAAAATAAAGTAGATATTATAATAATGTATGTACCTTGAAAATCTGATTTATAGCAACTTTATACTTTAGAAATAAGGATTTAGGCAGAACACCCTCTAAAACAAATTATTGTCAAAATGCAGTCATTTTAATTTGAAGATTTAGTCATCCAAAGTTTTTCTCCCCCTTTATACTGTCACTTCGTTACTGCCACATATATGTTGGAACAATGATTCCTTTTATATAACCTGATGAAATAACACAGAGTCTTCAAGACTACTTACCTTTTAACCTGCCCCAAATGATGCTCCTTACCACTGAGTGTGGCAGTTGGGACCAGCTGCCTTGTGACTTCTCCACTGATGTTGAATTCTGTAAGTGACAGAATCCTTATCCTTTATTTAGCAGGAGAAACCATTAATCTGTCTTCAGACTTTACCCTACCTCCCACAGAAAAAAACAATTTGCTCTCCAAAAGTTTGTTTGGAAATGAAACCAAATTCTGTGTTTCCTCTACAGATGGTTGACCTCTTTCAGTTGGTGACTGCATTACTCATTTAAACAATTATACAGGTCTATATCGTGTAATCTAAATTATTTAGTCTCTTGGTGTTTTTCAGACACTACTGACAGTTGGAGAGAGTCCAGCTGCTGCTTGTACCTGGATTTGAATTCTACACAGAGATAACTGAATTTTGAAGCTGCACAATGATGACTGAGTTTCAGACTTGAGTTCTAAATTCCATCCCTGGCCAGTGCTTTTGACTTACTCCACTCACATGTGCCTTGGTCCTGAGGGAGATCCAATCACTATGTCCACACCTAATAACACTTTATTTTTCACAAGCAAAGTTTGAAATATATGTGATTTTGAATAGAATCAGAAGGAAGGCCAACCTTCCAATACCTTTCCTCTTTGTCACCCACAGGGAGCAATTTAGATCCACCAAATAGACTAGGAAAATATTATGATAACCTTTTCTATCCTAATTTGTACTGGAGGCCGGGAGTGTACTAGGATCGACATTAATTACTGTATAACATTTCAGCAGACTGGTTCACAGAAGTGTCAGGGAGGTGGTTACAGGGTCTTGGGGTCCTGGAAACATTGGGAGGGGATGGCAAAAGGGCATGTGCCCAGCAGGACAATAAAGATTTACAAACATGAAATTTAGGATTCAAGTGGAAATAAAACTCAAAACTAAGGCGTTCACAACGTACAAATACAATAAAAGATTTCTCAAGGTAGAGAAAGGAACAAGGCCACTTAGTGTTGTAGGACTTTCTACTACTGCTTTAAATAATTTTAAAATTAGTCAAATTTCGGTTCCAGTAGTGAACAGAACAGCTTGTGAAAATGATTCTTTATACTGAGGGATCTCGTTTGTTCCAGTTAATATATCAGTTTGAATTAATGAATTTTTAATTCAGATTCCTTTTGCAGCTTGAATTCAGACTAATTACAGGTTTTAAATTGTCACTAGTCGGAGCTCAGCCAAGGCATATTTCCTCTCTCCTTTACTTGCACCCTGAGAATTCATGAATCAATTTTTTTCTGGGTCATGACTTTGCCCCACCAGGAACAGATAAAACCCTTCAGGGAGAAGAAAATGTGGTGGCAGGGGTCCCAGGCAGTCAGAATCAGTACACAAAATGCACAGGAATAAGGTACAGATTTCCTACCTCTGAGGGCAAGAAGCATAGTTATTATGTCTATTATCAAAACTTTGATGAATTTGGTAAATACTTTTAAGCACAAAAATACTCACCTTTATTCTTGTAAGTTAAGGTTGTTGGGTATTTTAGGAGAGGGGACTGCTTTTTGCAAACAATCCTCATTTTCTTTTTTAAATAGCAGAGGTCACCTTAGTACAAACCTCCTGAGGAATGGTGCTTTCTGGTCACTGTGATAAATTAAGGACTTTTAAACCATCAGCCACCCTTCTCTTATTTCCTTGGACTCAAAAAATTAAACACACATGGTTAGTTGAACCTTTTAAAAAGTTGGACCAAATGGTTGTAAAATTAAATTACTTGCTAAGTTTATAGACTTTTAAAAATGTTTCTTTCCCAAACTGAGAATAATGTGAAATAATGTAGGTAATTATAGTTCATTTATACATTTGACATACTTAATACTACTCCATTATGTACTTATAGTTAGAAAAATATTCAACGTGTCATTGTGGTTCATCTAGACATGTTTAAAATATTTATTTTAAAAATCAAATATTTACAAAATATATTTATAACTGAAATAACTCACTGATGGGAAAATTTTACCCCAAAAGTGAAAAATATAAAAATGTTAACCATCAAAGCTACATATAAAGAAGCAAACACAAGTTTAGATAAGTTGATTATTTTTTGTTTTGCAACTGTTCAGATCTAAATAGTATTTTATCTAATGTCACATCATAAACTAGTGTGATATTAATTTTGGGATGGATTATAAAATGGAATGTTTCTTTTTTTCAAGGTTCTATTTAAATTTGTTTTAGTGGTCACAAGTTCATCAGAATACACTTTTAGCAAACTATTTTGTCTGTTACATGACAAGATCTTTAAATATGGGATTCATACTTTCTAAGGAAGTCATTTTCAAATGTTGCTAACTTTAAACAATTGTTTCCAGTACCCTTTTCATTGCATCTGACAGTGCATCACTTTCATATTACCAAGAGCAGCAATAACTATTTTGACAATTAGATTTTATTAACACCTCTTTCCTCTTACTCCTTCATTCTCCCCCAGCAGATAACAAAGTTACTATTTCACACTAAGTCCACAAGGATAGTTATGCTCATTTAGGAAATGTGCTGGGGGTGGGCAGGGAGTGAGGTTCAAAGAAATAAAAATTCCCAGGAAATTCTTAAATGCTATTTTAGATTTTAATCACTTTATTAAATTTCCTGCTTGAGTGATTTGTGCAGAAAACATTTTATCTATTTTGTTTTCCTCTGATTACCGAACTGTGTTACACACAAAAGTCTACTTGAAACTAGCTTACAGTTTAAAGACAGGTTTAATAACAGGTGAACACTAGAAAATATGCAAACAAAATGGCAGACATGAATGACTTCATTTAAGGCATAATTGCTTCTCATCAACCCAAGAAATCATGCAGAAACAGTCTCTGTTTTACCCAGTCAGGAAGAGACCAGAAAAATCACTCAGGCAGAGATACTAAAGGAAAGTCCATTCTTGGGTCTCAGCCAGACAACTACTCCACACACAGATCCAAGCTTAAAGACAATAGTCCTTAGAATCACAGTTCATCATAACAGATAATTATACAGCTAGTAAGACAATAAGGTTTTTTTGGCCTCTGACTCTATAGACTAATTGCTGGCTATGGAGCTCTGCCTGGAAGGCAGAAAGCACAGCCTCTTCTGTATCTTATTAGGTGGGCCCTGGTATAATTTGGGTGGACAAGGGGGCTACTGTCCAGTGAATTCCATATGGTGGCTTTTTCCTTTTATGGATTTTTGTTTCCTCCCCTCACAGACATACACCATATTCCAAACTGTTTGTTACTCCTACAAGGAAGAGACTTGTAAAAGATATAATACTGCCTACTATTCCACAGAAATTTCCATTGACACGAAATTGAAATAAATGTAGTGACTGAACTATAGAGCTTGCCAGTATATGTTTCAAAATATTAAAATTAGGCTGATATATTAAGATTTACTTAAATGCCTAAGGGCATAGGATATTTGTTTGATAAATTAGTCAAAACCAGGAGTTAACAGCTTTCCAGCATGCATCTGGAAATAATGAATTCCCACCTTTGGTTTTTTTTTCTCCTTTTACTATCTGACAAGATCTATCACAGTCACATTTGTTTTCTATTTGTTTATTTTCAAGAAAGACAGATGCGTGCTTTGAGGATATTTACTTATGAGCGTAATCTCCTGACAAAACAGCGAAGGGGTGTAGTGACTCTAACACAGTGATCCCTGCTCCCCACACCAGAAATAAAAATATCCCTCGTCAAATTTTGCAGCTCCAAACACTAGCCAATTAACTTGAAGTTGAATTTTGACTCAAACCTGTGACCCTACATGACATAGAGCGCTGTTCTCCATCTTGTGTCATTAACCAAGTTAGGCAAAAATAATCTTTTGCTATTTTAGCATGTATGTATATGCGTATGTGTGTGCATGTGTGTGTGTGCGCGTGTGTGTATGTGTGTATTGCTTCTTTTTTTTTCCCTTTTTTTCCTTGCTTTGAAATATAATTAATGTTCTTAACTTACAGAGGACCTTAGTATCCCTAAAGCTTTCTGCATGATATTTGTGTTTTCCCCTCTTTGGGAGGAAGAAAGTGTGGGAGCATAATCATTTTATTGAATAAAGTTTGCAGTTCATTAAAGGCTTTCTGGCACCCATGTGTAAATGATGACCATGACATCATATGCCCTGAGGGTTGTGCTAGAAAAAAAGAAGGTGGAATCAGCAAAAATAAAAGAGTCTTCCTGACTTGAATTAAAAAAAAAAAAAGTGCTTTTTTTGTGTTACACACCACAAATTTGCAGGAACCCTGGCAAGTCTAATTGCATTTTGAGCATATGCTACCTTGGTTGGCACAAAACCTTTGCTTAAGGATATGCACTCAAAATGTATACTTTGATCCTTAAGATATGTTCAAATAAAATGATCATTTCCAAGCCATGTATTCTCATTTGAAGTTAGTTTAAAAATTCTATGGAATAGGCTTGAACACACACTATTATCCAAACCAACTCACTTTGTGAGTTAATTAAAATATATTCCAGGCAAAAGAAAAGAAGATAGTTATCTTCCCAAATCAGGTGAATTTAGATGGAAATGGGCAAAAAAGCACATTCTGACGATGACGAATTTGCTCCTTCCCCCTTCCCCCCATTTTATTTCTGTTCTCCAAGAATTTAGAAACATTTGGCAATTGGAAATATTTGGCATGTGAGATTATTCACAAAATACCTACTCAAACATTGTAAGTAATATTATAGGAGAAGTTCCAAAAGGGTAATCGTGTACAAGGTTCCAGTAGGAGTTTCAAGTAAGTCTGCAATTTAATGGTTATTAAATACTCATCTAATTTTGACCCCATGTAGTGTCTATTTTTGTATTGAGAATGAAGTGAATTCACTGTTTGTTTGTGGTTTAATTTGAGGAAGACTATAACAGCCAAACTGAACTCAACAAGGCCAATCACTCTGCTATTGATGCAGTATTTCAAGGGCTTCTCTTATTGTGTGAATCTTTTTTTTTTAAGTACACAGATCTTAAATATCGTAGTGAGAAAGTTGATATGGTTTGGATTTCAGATGATAAACACTACCAAACGGTGTCATAAAGATGTAAAAACTATGTATGTGTGCCACAGCCTCTGCGTGTTATGAGTTTGCTTGTATGAATGTTTTTTTTTGACTTCTAAATCACACATTTGCTAAAATGAGCTCTGCTAGATATCAGTTTGTGCACAGGCACAATGTGTCTCAGTCAGATTCATAAAACAGATAGCTGAACTCTCCTTTGACTTTTGACATCAACAATATGACTTCAATATTTCTTTACAGAGAGAGACTTTTGACTCTGGGCTATTTCAGTATGATGGACAGCTTTTCAGCTGCTGACAGCCCTGAAGATCATAAATGTATTCATTAGTACTGGGGGGTTGCATAGCCCCCTGTCTTATGTTTACAGCTAGTGGCTTTGAAATGCCACCCAGAAACACCTGCAGCACACACTGCCTAGTCTCTGCAGAACGACAAAGCCACTGTGAAAAAATATTATTATAAACTTGTCTGCATATCAGCATTTCTGTGCTAAACAACCTTTTAATTGCCTACCCTCTAATTTTTCTTTGCCTGGAAACACTTGCAGACACATATTTTAATTTCAGCTGCTCTGTTTGACTCCTCTGATCATCTGGATTTTTATTGTCATGGCTTCACAATAATGTAATGTCATATATAATGATGTCAAATTGGGGAAAGCCCCGAAAGCTGCCAGTCCAAAGTGATCTGAATGATCCTGCATATGAGTGGAGACAGGCTTAACTCATTTCTGCTAACGTTATTCATTACACCCTGTGTCTAACTGGGCCAGTGTTCTCTTGCTCTTGCATTTTCAAATCTGCTTTCAACCCACACAGGCTCTTTAATCTGTGGGTTCCTGTAAAAGAGTTATGCAAGTTAAACATTTGCACCAATTTTTTTTAAAAAAAGAATATTATGATGATGCGTACCACATTACGATCTAAACATTTTACCATACTGTTCTTTAACTTGATTCATGTTCAATAAATCTCATTTTGTTTGCCGCTAGAAGAAGAGAGTTGAACCACATGTACAATTTAACATTTGTTGTAGATTTTCATTTAATAATAGTACAGAGAGCTAATGAAAAATTATTTGTGAGGCTACTTCAAAGCTGATCATATATGTCTTCTTGGGAGGAGAAGAGTTTTATTTTATAGCTAATTAAAAGTTTCTAAAGATGCTGTGGATTTTTTTGGTGCAAATTAAAATTAATTAGAGTTATTAAGGAGCCATGAAAAGAAGGATTTGAGAAATAGTGAGAAATATTATTTAAACCCTAATGGAATTCAGTGAAACCCACAGGTCTATTACAAGCCCCTGATTTGCCAGGATCACTGCAGGGAATCTAACATTAATAAGCACACTGGTAATTAAATCATTTGTTACTTTGTCTGTAATGTTGTAATGTTTCACTGATACTCTGTCAGAGCTCTTTGTGCAGATCAGAGCTAATCAAAGGTAATCAATTTTCAGCATTTGAGAAATCTGTAAATGATTATACATTCATCAGATCATTTAGTGGAGTGCAAGGAAAGTGCAATGCAATTAATCTTCCTGCATGAGGAGGAATTACCACCACAGAATTCAACAGTTATAATTAATTTCATTGTCTTGCTGTGAATTTTGATTGCTTTTCTTTGGACTGTATAGTACAAATGATGATTCATTGCAAAGTATTTGCAAAGCAAACACACCAGTGTGCTATGCAAATTAAAGTAGCTGTATAACAGATAGGTTTCAAACTTCCTATTTACTTGGGGTTGTTGAGTACTAATTTGCCAAATAATAATTGCTTGTTAACTTTATACACTCTTCCCTTGAATATCAAGATTAGTAACCAACATAAATAGAAAGCACGTGCTATTTTGTATCTATCCTATGGTATGTATGCCAAATACTAGTTAACAGTTAAACTTGTTGCTGTTTCCAGGTAATACCCGCATTTAAATTGATTATTTACTTCCGAAATTATTTGTTATTTATTTTACTTACACAAAAAAGATGGCAGCAATATATTAAGCACAGAAATTTGCTTTTTTTTGTCTTTCTATTATTATATAGAGGAACCTTTAAGAGATGTTTCCTTTAAATATTTGATACTTCAGATCTATTTGTACTTTAACATGGTGCTGTTTTCATAAGAAATAGGTAATATTTACAACATAGTACACTGTTATTCCTTTTCTGTTATTTATAAATTTCCTGTATAATTTCCCAATATTCTCTGCATTTCAAAATACACCTATGAAAACAAAACAAAACAGCTGATTCAAAAACGCCTATAGAAGCATCCCCATCTGCTGATCCCATTTTAACTAAATGATTTTTCAAAATAAAATTAAGGTTAATATGACATTGAAAAAAATTAGTGCACATGTTTAATGGTAACTGTTTTTAAATACTTCAATTCCTCTAATAATTAAAGCATGAAAGTTTTTTCCTGAGATACTAAACTATATATATATATATATATATATATATATATATATATATATATATATATATAATGTAATACTTCCCCCATATTAAACTTGTATATATGTTAAAGTCAGCTCCAACTTTTTCCTACATTTAGATCTGTGAATACAAAGCCCCATTCTAATATTTGTTAATCAAGAAGTCCTTGATTAACAAATTAAGTACTGTGTAGTTGAATACTAACTGAAAGCCAAGATTGAATGCTTAAATTTCTCTCAAGTATTCTGTGTGTGATACTCCTAGGTCTTTGTTAATTTCCATTAGGAGAATAATTAGCTTTTTCCACATATCAGTTTTTTGAATCTGTGAATTAGTTTAAATTAGCTTAAAGTATTATGTTAAAATCACAATTCCTATAAGTCTTTCTATTCAGGAAAACACACATACACCACAAGAGAACATTAATTGTTCACTAATAGTTAACTAATTGAACTAATAATTCAGTTAATTTTAAATTATTTTGTACTTCCACTATCAGGAAATTTATGTAAGTTTTTAGTATTCTCAATTAACATATTCCAAACAATATGAAATTATACTCACATATTTTAATGTAAAATTATGGTAAGGTGAAACAATACTTAGACACAGACTAAAATAATACAGAGACATAAAGAGTAAATAATTGTGTTTTCTAAGAGAATAATTTGAAATGCCTAGAAATCCAAAAGAATAGATATATTAAATAAGCTCCAATCATTGTGAAAAGCCAACAGAATAGTGGTGAGTAAACCTTTATAGCAGCAAATTAATTAGATACTAAAATTTTTTAAATGTAGAAAAGCCATAAATGATTTCAGTAACAAATAGTAAAACAAAACAAAACAATTCTGTTCCTTAGCCTTAAATTTGCTTATATTATCTATTTTCTCATAGGAGTGATGGCTTTTTAATTTATGTAGGGTGCTCCAATTTTATCTTTGCCTATATTTACTCTACTTAGTGCAATCATTGTTGTTGGGATTATAGTATTCCTATTTTAGAGTCCTTTGCACTTTTCATGTTTGATATCCATGCTGATTTCAGGTATTATAGCTGGTGCAAGTAATATATGTTAAACATAGTTCAATTAATTTTAAATCATTTGAACTGTCTATTCAGAACATTCACTTGAAATCTAGTCTTCTCAATTAAGTTCTTCCATTATTTCTTTTAAGATTAAACATCATGCATTTATTCATTTGGCCATTTTAACTAATTTATTGAATTAATCAAAATGATAGCCTTTTTGATTTAATAGAAGAGATATAAATAACACACAAGAAAAACAGGAAGAAGAAATATGTAATGCAGCATGGTTTATATGAGGATCGTTGGCTTTGTTGTGAAAAAAGACTTGATTCAAATTCCTCCTTTAAAGGAATGCAGTCTGTGAAATGTCCTTAACACAAACTTTCTAAGTTTTATGTATAAATTGTGAATAGGTAATTATAGTGCAGGAAATTGTTTAATTGGATGTATCTGTTAAAGTATCTAGTAAGCACATAGTAGGTACTCTAAAATGCAAGTTGTTACTATGACTCCCAGAATGAAGAAAAGGAACTATGCGAGAAAATAAAATAGTGAAGGGAGCCATAGTTTAGGGACTTATATGAGGCAAAATAAAGGTTTTCTATCATACTGACCTTTTTTTTTAACAATAGGCAAACAAAAATATCTGGTTATTGATTAGACAATCTGCATTACATGGTTTGGGTTTGGAACTGAGGATTTCTTCATTGCTTCTGTAGGAGTTTTCTTTGCAAATTATTACACTTTAATTAGTACAGGCTTTTACTTCTGTATGATCACCAGCTTAGGTTTTACCTCTCTAAGTCTCTAGAGGGTCTAAATTTTTGCCTCCCTCATTTGCATTAGAAAGTGAAGTTTAACAATAGTAAACATATTTCCAGAATTTCTCATATCTGACTTCAGCATAATTTTAATTAACAATAATTAAGACAGTTATTTTCTAGGTTTATTATTTATTTAGTCAAGGAATGACTTCCCAGGCAGGACCATAGAATAAAAACACAAAGAAACTTTCTGTTTATCAGGAATTAACTTGGAAAATTTAGTCACAGGTTAATATCAAGTTATTATAGTGCAAATAAAGTGTTTTTTAAAGTAAAATATCCCTGGGAAGATAAATTTTCATGGCAGTGGCTTCTACAATTCTTGGCAATCTCTCTTATACAATTACCTAGTTTGAATATGAATAAAAAATCTTGTTAAGTGAAAAATAAAATCAGCAGTAGTTTGATAAGATTGGAAATATACAAGTTTTGTTTGATTTTAACAATTAAAAATCTAGTACAAGTCCCTTACTTGTCATTTAATTAGAAAGTTGATGCGATCTGTAGTTTTTAATTGTGAGAAATGTAGAGAAACTTTTTTATAACTGTAAGTATCATCATTAACAAAATATAATTGTGGCATAGCTGCTTCCACTGGTAATTTCCATCATCCATCTAAGTTTCTAATATCTAATTTCCTTCATCTATCTGCTAAGTGACAACCACAGTTCTCCTTCTGTCTTCTTATTTTCAAGTTCAAAAATATAATTCTATTTTGTTGGACATTCAAATGAGCAGAATTAATGAAATGCAACTAGAAAGGGATTATATATATGCAGATTTTTGAAAGAATTGTTATGTCTCTTTGTCTTTGAAACTTATTTGATATAGGATGGAGAAAAATATAAATAATCTACCTGATGTTAAAGAATATGAATAAGAAAGAAAAAAAATTGATGTGCTCTTACACTATCAGAATTTATGTGAAACATGCAAAAAATATGCATACATAACACCTTTCCTGTCTGGCTTCATCTGTATTCATTTGTTGTCAAAACAGGTTTCCATATTTAACTTCTCGTTTTTTGATTATGCCTTTCCCTTTATTTCATGGAATGATATGTTATTATCTCTGAAGTGCAGATTTCTGCCAAGTTCTATGCACTTCAGTGTTAAGAGTATGGCCCACAACTCTGGGAATCTTTGTTGAAGCTGTAGAAATAAAATGAATGGTATAAAAGCTTGATGGCATCTGTGGATAGGAAACTCATTAAAGGCCCCAGCCCTCTGTTTTATTTCTAACCACATTTTCCCTGTGGGATTTCAATGTCTTGCAGGATGAAACCAGCAGGACTCATTACTTACAAAACAATGTTTAGAGTCCTTTCGTGGTGCTGGAATGCTTCTGCCAGTCAGGTAAAGAACCTAGGCCTTTATCCTTTGGGGACAATGCAGCCAGCTCACATACTGCTTGGAAAAGTCATGCCTTTGAATGTAACTGCAGGTGTTTCTCCCAAAGACTGTTGGTTGGTACCCTCCTATGCGATGTACAATGGGATAATAGAAAAAACACTTTGGAATTCAAACAAAGTCTTAGAGAAATAGAAATAATAGGAACACAGTTTTGAGACTTCCTTAGTTTTTCCCACGAACTATGGACCATGACTAATACCCTCAGGGCAAAAAACATCACTCTGTTTTTAAGGGATGTATACAATTCAGTGTTTCAAGTAAGTAAGTTTTATGACCTCACCAATTTTGTGGCTTCCATTCATTTACTAGAAAATAAATTTGAGGAAGAGAAGAAAGCCATGTTATGGGATAGAACTTTAAGATAGTCACTCTAATAAAAGATCAATGCATTTGAATATAAAGTACAACAAATAGGGATTTTTTTTCCTTCTGAAAGAAATCTTTGCTTTAACTGGATTCACTAAATCAAATTAGTATAGTTCTCACTGAATTGCCTGTCTCTCTTTGGCAATGTGGCTAGTGGCATTTTGGAAATATTCTTAGAACTTGTAAAATTCCTGCAAGAATAATAAGGACCTTGCCATTGTGAAATCAAAGAGATTCAATCACTTAAAGTAGTACTATAGGCTTGTCAAGTGGAATTGCTTTTACAGATTTGCTGAATAACTCATCCATAATGGCTGAAAATTTCAGCCATTTTGTTAAAACATCCAAGGCAGAAGAGATTAGTACGCACTATAGAATAGCATATGTATAATCACGAGGAAGTTTAGAACGAGTTTGCAATGTGAAGGACCATTTAAACATCCCAAGCTCTAGTCATTGCATTATGGAAAACAATGTGAGCAATCTCTTAAAAAATGAAGTATGACTTGTCCTCTACTCGCTGATGAGATTTCAATAGCATTTAAGCTTGGTAAAATCTACTTCTAAACAAATTTGCTATATTTACAGCTTCGTTTTACAGATGAGAGGGTCTCATAGAATTTGACTAGAAGAAAATTAAAAGTTAAATGTGTCAACCCTGGAGAGGGAAGTTAAACAGTGAAGTGCCAATGTAGTTGGTAAAGCAGTGACATCAGTTAGATTCCTATTAATAATAAGATAAAGTGATGGCAAACATCTGGGTTGGTAATAAGAGAAACCATTATGTTTTTCTCTTTTAAGTGTGTTTTTGACGTTGGAGATGTGTAAGCTATTTGTCGATGCATATGTCTTCAATTTGCAGACTTCAGGCATTTATTCTCACAATATTATCTTAATGCAGACCATAAAATCAGGAAGTAGATTTAGAGTTTGTCCTTCAATACTGTTACACTTTGTAGAAAATATCAATCAGGAAAGGAGTTTCTGACGTGGGTTGTGGAGAGAGAAGCAGCATTTTAAATGTCAGATTCACTTCACATTTTTGATGCAGAAAATGCCAAGAACATTATACTTCATTTTGTACTGACAAAGGTACAAATAAATTTGTAATGAATAAATATTGTTCTTCTACTGATATTGTAAATCTTGAACTTTGTGAACTGTTTTTGGCATGAGTTGTATATGGCATATGACAGAAAAATAGAACATATAGAAGAAAGTCATTATCAACTTAAATTTAAATTCATTTACTTGTTATTCTATTTAAACAGTTAAACATGGCAAAATACTTAAGTATCATAACATTTTCTTTAAATTTAATGAAAAGAGTAAATGCAAAGGAAAGGTATCTTCTATCAAAAGACAAGTCTTAAGAAATTTAATAAAGCTAGTCTCTGATGGCTCATGCCTGTAATCCTAGCTACTCAAGAGGCCGAGATCTAAGGATCATGGTTTGAATTCAGCCTGAACAGGAAAGTGTATGAGTCATAGCTTTAATTAACTAGCAAAAAGGCAGATGTGGAGCTATGGCTCCCTCAAGTCATAAATCACCAGCCTTAAGCCAAAGAAGAAATTTAATAGATACAACTCATCATCTTAGGAAAACAAATGCATTTTGAAAAGCATATATACATATAACTCATTGAGATTCTATGTTTCAAGTATTTCAAGAGACCATTCTAAAATTGAGACAGAAGATCACAACCCCATCAGCAATATGTGTGTGTAAGTGTGCAACATAGCAACTTTATTACCAAGGATTCAAACTTTCACATTCTTTTTTTTTTTCACATTCTTTCTACAGCTCCTACATCCTCCATAACAAAGTTACTTGAACAGAGAAGATTAGAAAATTTCTCTAAAAATGCATACACATGTATGTGGGAAAAGTCAACTAATTAACTCATCTAATGAGTCATTTAATAGTAAAAGCAGGATTTATTTGACATGTTCTAAATATGCTAGCAATTGTTTCCTCTTCTTAATAATCATGCTGAATCCTTTCTGGCTCATCCACACTAGGTCTGCTTTGCTTTAAAGGAGGCTAGTAACATCCTTGCTTCCTCTCTTTAACTTAGGGTTGACAGTAGATATTAGATGCACCAACATGAAACTCAAAATGTCAGTCTCCTTACTGTAAAGGGTGGAAAAAAGCACACAACAGGTGAATGGATGTAAATGTTGTTCCTGAATGAACCTCTCAGCCAGCCACAGGCTGGGTCCCATGCCTGTAAACTTCCCTAGCAGAGTTGCTTCCTCTTACTAATGGGAGAGCAGACCTAAACACACTCCCCCACTGACAGACAGACCCAAGGAGAAAGATGCTGAGCTAACTCCGGGTCACAATTTCTCAGGAATTGTTCCCTTGCCTTTAGGTCCTGAGGAGTGAAGATTATATTGATTCCTTTAGATTTTTGTCCTAGGGAATAGAAGGGACATTCAAGAAGAGATGAGTGCATGTGTCCCAACAATTCAATCTTTCATCTATGGTACTAAGTGATAAATCTCAATTGTTCAGTGTGCTTATTTTGTCTTCATTGCCTTATACATATTTAATTATTTTGGTGCCTGCTTTCTTTCTCCTCTTTGTGTGTGCTTGTGCCTGTGTGTATTAACTTGCCTACTCTATTTTACTATAGAGCATCTGAGGAGTTAGCTCTTGTGTACTGATTACTGATATTTTCCAAAATCTTTTAAAATAGGAGTTATTATTTTGTCACCCTCTCATGAGTAATAGAAAGACATAATAAGGTTATGTAATCTGCCCAAGAGTATTAGTCTATAAGTTCAGTTTGGGACTCAAGCTTGTACTTCTTTTCTCTAGTTGACATTATTATCAACTATGTTAGACACATTGTTGAAAAGATTCAGTCACACCCTTTTGGTGTAAGGCTATGGATATATATTTTCAGATTGTGTATAGTTCAAAAATCTGTGAAGAAAGTTAAATTAATTTGCACTCACAGGGAGAAGCTCTGCCTTAGGTCTTGAGTTCATTTGACTAGGGGAGAGTCACAACTTTCTATCCATTCAGAAGCAGCAATTGCTTTAGACCGACAAGTTAAGTCACTTCGTCTTTCCTATTATCTTGGAAAATCCACAATTTTGACTTGACACTGTCACTTTGAAGAACTCTGACTCAACAATCAACGGTAATAAGGGAGAGGATGGAGCTACCTCCTGCCTTTCCTCTGTGGTCTGCAGGAGGCTATAACCTACCTCTGTTTATATTCATGTGAAAAATAAATATGAAAAGTTACTTTCTTGTCTCCCTCCAACAGGACTGTTAGCATTGCCAAATTTGATGATAGAAAGACATAACCTTGACGAATGACAATGCATTTCCTATGTCTTAAAAGTTTTATAATTGTACTTATGCTAATAATACTATAAGGAAAACTTTAAAAATATGAACTCTGTTATTGATGTGTTATCATTCACTCATTCATTCAGTGGGTATTGGACATTTTCCAGGGCACTGAGCCTGAGTATAGGCATGAAAAACATCATTCAATGCCTCTGTCATGGAGCTCATATTTAATTCAAGGGAGACAGAATTTGTACTAGAGAGGTAAAGTTTTGGTGTTCCATTTAATTACTTTTGAGCATTTTTTAATGAATGACAAAGAATACTTAGTTGATCAAAATGTACCAAATAGTTTTTAACTACACAAATAAAAGCATTAGGAATAACTTTTGCTGGATGAAAATAAACTCATTTTCATGGGTATACGTTTTCCATGACCAGATCTGCCTTTGAAAACAATATACTACAGTGATAATTCAAATTCATAATATGATTTGCAACTGCATGTGAAATAAAGCAGTTAACACTAAAAAACTTAAGTTTACAGAAACAAATCAAAAAGTATCCAGGAAATATGGTAACCAGCACAGAAAAACCTATCAATCCATCTATTCTTCACTCTACATTAATAGTATCTAAAAAAGTTTATTATTTTTGTTACAGCTGCATACTTCACTAGCTTGACTGAGTAAATGAACATTTTAACTGCCTACACTTCAATAATAACTTTTAAAGAAAAAAATTGGAATTTTCCCAATTTTTATTATTCTTTGGAAAAGTAATATTTCTTGTTGCCTGAAGAAGGTGCTCATAGTTTTACTTCTCATCCAAGACCCTTAAATTTTCTATTTTAAACATTTCTCTTCCACCATTCCTGACATTTGAATTCATCACTCACGTCTGTGACATGTTTTCATATTATCATTTAATACCGATGTCAGAACCAAACAGTAATAAGGGTGCAAACATCTGTTGTTTACTCTGAAATGATTAGCTTCCATATATAATAATAATAATTTACCCTATTGCAATAATGTTTTTATTTAAAAAGAAAACCTTGCAACATTCTGAACTCTGGTGTTACCTTTAAAAAGACAATTTTACATCAGTTATATAAACTTTGTCTTTTATCTCCTTAACCCCTGTCAATTCTACTATGGGTAGCAGATAGATAATGTTTGTATTAAGAAAATGTTTTAACTATATTAAACATTCTTACTAAGACACAAAAACAAATGAAATCACCTAGACTGTCAGCATGGTAGCTTGCTGTTTTACTGCCCTTTCCCAAGTTGACTGGTGTGTGTGTGTGTGTGTGTGTGTGTGTGTGTGTGTGTGTGTGTGTGTGTGTGAGTGTGTGTGTTGTTGATATTTAAGGACAAGACATAGTCAGTTGATAGTATTACTGAATTTAATCTATAAGTTCAACATCTGTAGGAATCATATTTTATAGGTCAACTTTATGAAATTTTGCTCACAAATCATTCTCTACAATAAACCTTCCTCTAACCTATAGGTTAGGCTAGAATTCTCTCTTTGAAAACTGACAACACCCAGTGTATACTCCAGTATTCATCGTTCTATGTAGTATGCTCATCTCAGGTTTGAAATACTCCCTATACAAATGCCAGGTGAAGACTGACCTTACCAACAGATGTATCACTGCAGTTAAAAATTGCTTGATCATGCATAACAGTGCCAAACAATGTACAAAATAATGAGAGTTAGAAGTGGTCATCATCAGGGTACCAGTGGCTCATGTCTGTAAGTCTAGCCACTCTGGAGGCTGAGATCTGAGGATTGAGATTCAGGCAAGAAAGTCCTTTAAATTTGTATCTCCCCTTAAGTACACTAAAAGGAAATAGAATGTTGTTAACTCTAGTAGTAGAGAGCTAGCTTGAGCAACAAAGCTAAGAGAAATGCCCAGACTCTGAATTCAAGCCCCAGGACAAGGAAGGGGAAGAAAGAAGAAAGTAGAAGAAAAATCTGGGTACTGGTGGCTCATTCCTGTAATCCAACTACTCAGGAAGCTGAAATCTGAGGACTGCAGTTCAAACCCAACCTGGGCAGGAAAGTCTGTGAGACTCTTATCTCCAATTAATCACCAGAAAATCCAAAGTGGCTCAAAGTGGTAGAACTCTAACCTTGAATGAAAGAGCTCAGGGACAGCACTCAGGTCCTGACCAAAAATGAGAGAGAGAGAGAGAGAGAGAGAGAGAGAGAGAGAGAGAGAGAGAGAGAGAGAGAGAGAGAGAGAGAGAGGAGAGAGAGAGAAAGAGAGAGAGAGAGAGAGGAGAAATAAAAGGAGGAGGAGGAAGAAGAGGAGAAGAGCTCATCACAAACAGTGAGCTGTCATTTAGAATCTAGTCATCTAATAATCTAGACATAAATAAATAATACCAAAAGGATACAGGCTCTATTTTCATTTCCAAGATGACACAGGCTCTAGGGATTCAAAACCAGGAATTGAACCAGAGAATGTCAAGGAATACTATCAGAAGAGCTAAGGTGGAAAGCAAATACTCATTGATTGTCTCAATTGTAAGACAGAAAGACAGTATTAGGAAACTGGAAACTGCAAAGAGTTAACTGTGTCTTGAGTTTAGGAAGTAAAGGGCAGAACACAATGTTCAAAAGTTAACAGGAATTAGAGTAATGTAATTAGAATGTCAAGTTTAGCTTGGTGGGATTTTTTGCTAGTACCTGATTGGATTTGGGGACCAAACTTGCCTTGTTTGATCAGCTGAACCTCTAAAACATGAGCCACACCACCAGCCCAGCTTTTTGTTGCTTAATTGGATATGGAGTTTCACAGATTTGTCAGCCTGAGTTGGCTTTGAACTTCAATATTCCAGTTCTCAACCTCTGAGTTACATAGTATTACAGGTTTGAGCTACCATCTGGCTTCAAGTACTTAGGGTTTTCATGTGCACAGCAAGGAGCTATTGAAAGATTTTAAATAGCAGAAAGATGACTATGATGCAAATTTGAGGTTAATTTATCCTGAGAACTTATTGAATGGTTCTTGGTGGGTACAATGTCTAGTAAGTAGACAGTGAAAAGATATTTACTTAGAACTAAGACAGCAGAGCAAGGATAGATTAGATACATATTTAGTAATTGTAGTATATATCGAGTGAATTGTAGGCCAGGGTATCTGGAAGGTGGCTGGAGATTTCTGGATTGGCTCATGATATTGTGAAGGGGAAATTCATCAAGAAATATAGTATGTAAGACTAGGAATATGAGCTTAGTTTTGGAGGATTTTATTGATAAGGAAGAGGTCCAAAAGCGGTTAGGTATCTGAACTCAGGGTCTAGGTTAGTTGTAATAATACAGGTTTGAGATTTGTCAGCTCAGTTGAAGCTGTATTATAGTGGACATTGTTTATTATTTTCCACATAGCTATCCTGGGATTGCTTTTATACTCTCTATATTTTAGCCATTTTCCCCTGTGCTGTGATCTGGTGGATTGAACAGGTGCAGAACAGGGCAATGTCTGGTAATTTTGGTCCCTTGGAGTAGACATTAGTCAATGACTAGTGCAAAAGTATGAGAATCCTTCTTTCTTGCCAACATTTGGGGCAACTATTACACTTTGGATTGGTTTCTTCCTGTTCCTTGTCCTGCTTTCTCACTCCCTTAATAGACTGCCTGGGATTGCTTCTCCTGTGAATCACTTGAACACAAATTCTTATCTCAGGGTCTATTTATGAAGACATCTACCTAATACTTGCCATGAAAAAATGACTCAAGTAGAGTACTTAAAATGAAAAGGAAATAAAAATATCCAAGATAGGAACTAGAAAAATGTCTCTGGTTAAAAATGTGATAATGAGTTGGTTTCTGGTGGCTCATACCTGAAACTCTAGCTACTCAAGAGTCTGAGATCTGAAGAAAGATAGACTGGTTAGGAAAGTCTGTGAGACTCCCCAATTAGCTGCAAAAAAAAAAAAAAAAAAAAAAGCCAAAAGAGTTGTGGCTCAAGTGATAGAATGTTTGCGTTGAGCAAAAAATCTGAGGCAGTAACCCAGCCCTGGGTTCTAGTCCCAGTATTTGCACCAAAAAAAAACGTAATGAAGAATGGCGTGATCTTGGTGACAGTGACTCATACCTATAATCCTAGTTACTCAGGAAACTGAGATCTGACACTATGTTTCCAAGCCAGCCTGAGCAGAGATGTCTGTGGGACTTTTCTCTCCAATTACATAGGAGAAAAGTTGGAAGTGAAGGTATGGCTCAAGTGGTAGAGTACCACCCTTGAGTGAAAAGCTAAAAGAGAGCACATTAATTTTGAGCTCAAGCCCCAGTACTGGCTCAAACACAAAATCATGGTCTGAGAACCATGATGATGAATCCCCCAATTATAGGTAAGGCTGTTTTAGGTGTTGAAAATTGTGCTCTTAGATAATCTGGCTCCCTTGCTTTTCTTCTCTTTCTGATGGGATGAAATCCCTGCTGCTGTTAAAAGTGCAGAAATGAGGGATCACCTGACTAGGGTCACAGTGATACAGTGACGCGTACCAGGGGTGTCAATAACCTCCCTTGGCCATTGTAATGAATGAGCTACAAATGGGTGCTAAGTGAATAAAATGGGTTTCCTTGGTAGGGAAGAATGAAAATTGAACTTGGTGTTACTGGAGGACATATCCCCAGGTTCTTAGTTGTCCAAAAACATAAGAGAGGAACTATTAGGAACTAAGTGGATGAGAGATAAAATGAATGAGAGCAGCAAGAGTAGAATATTAAAAGGCAAAGTCTAGAAGGAGAGCAGATTTTATATAAATGAAGAAGATAGGCTGAAAATGAAAACCAAGAAGTAGGACTGGCAATCAATCTCTGAATCACACTTAGCCAGCCTCAGAGCTTCAAGACTTGTAGAAGGTTCAAGAGAGGCTCAGGAGAAATCTAGGTTTCTATGGTATACATGGAGAAGTGCATGGTGGATCATTTGGCAGCTGACTCAGAAAGAAGAGCAGAGCATTGAGGAAGTGACAGTACAAATTAGACCAGACTGACAGCAACATTTAATTGGCTCTTCAGAAGAGAAATTTAGTACATAACTGTTTCTTGTTGTCCCTGGTTGAGAACTCTGGAATTTGTAGGCTACTTCCTTCCTTCTCTAAAAGTTTAGTTGCCAGGAGGTGACTTGGTTCCAGGTTCCAAATGAAGTATTGATTAAAATACATTTTGAGGATTAAATCCAGGATTGTGTGTTGGCATTAAGTATAAATATCCTTAATGTTTGAAGTAAAAGTAACAATTACTTGTAAGATAAAGCAGTGTGCTGTGGGTTCTGTGATACAATTTGAGAAATTATTATTAAAGGCTTTGAACATCATCTTCCCCAAAGCAGATGTTAATGGCAACAAAGGTGACACTCTGTTGTATCTGCAATCTGAAAATTATGAGACGTTATGATGAGTTGAATCGTAATACAACTAAATTTGTTAAGTTCTACTGATATCTGTCATCCTTGATTTTTTAAAATTTATTTTTTGCTTCTAGTCCTGAGTCTTGAAATCAAGGCCTAGGTTCTGTCCCAGATGTTTTTTGCTCAGGGCTAGTGTTCTACCACTTGAGCCACAGATCCACTTTCAGCTTTTTTATTTTTTGATAGTTAATTGGAGATAAAAGTCTCATGGACTTTCTTGCCCAGGCTGCCTTTGAACCGAGATCCTCAGAGCTCAGTCTCATGTGTAGCTAGAAATATAGGTGTGAGCTACTAGTGCCCAGTGAGTGTTATTTATTTTAGTTATCCTAGCAAACTGAGCCCAAAATGCCAAGTTAGCAAAGTAATAGAAAATAATATGTGGAGCAATTAAGAGGTACACAAAAGCAGAACTGTGATTTTCTTTCTTTTT
Source organism: Dipodomys spectabilis (assembly GCF_019054845.1). Taxonomy (NCBI): domain Eukaryota; kingdom Metazoa; phylum Chordata; class Mammalia; order Rodentia; family Heteromyidae; genus Dipodomys; species Dipodomys spectabilis. The sequence continues at coordinate 2,672,577 of NW_024870715.1, forward strand.
CTTTTTTTTTTTATTTTTTGTCAGTCATGGGGCCTGAACACTGGGCCTGGGCACTGTCCCTTAGCAGCTTTAGCTCAGGCCTAGCACTCTACCACTTGAGCCACAGCACTACTTCCAGCCTTTTTTTTCCTGCTTATGTGGTGCTGAGTAATCGAACCCAGGGCCTCATGCATGCAAGGCAAGCACTGCACCACTGATCCATCTTCCCAGTCCAGAACTGTGATTTTCTCAATGTCACTTCTTACCTTCAACACAGTGACATTCAGAAAAGCGAGGTTTATGTGCTCTTTCAATTTTCTGTTCTCTCAGTCTAGGACGTAGTGGAAGACCTCAAACTGTAGTGGCTTTGTATTTCTGTTTGTCTTTAATCAATCATCTTCTATTTGGCATAATTTAACAGCTCCTTTGGTGGTTTTTTTTTTCTTTTCCAACCTTTTTTTTTTCTCTGAGTCATCTCACTTGATAATGTCAGCCATAGGCTCACTGGCACATGTTGTATTGTCAATCTGTGATTCTCACTTTGGGCCATTTCAGTTGCTTGTGTCTCTTCTACTTTCAATTTCCTTTTTATCGTCGTCCCCTATTTTAGGATAACTCAATCCACGTGCAAAGAAATATTATAGGTTAATCTCAGCAGGATGTGTGAGAAAGAGACCTTGGAAACAGGATGGAACTTGGAGTGTCATAATTCTATTTGCAGAGACTTGATCCTTGCTTACATGGACTGATCACAGTTGCTGAAAAAAAATAACTCTGTGATATTTTCATGGATTCAGCCATATGGCACCGCCCTACCTGAACCATCATTATGTTTCTCCTTACAGACACTGAGGAACGCAATATGGACATCCCGTCTGACTACACAGTATACAAACTCTTTACCTAATGTTGCAGATGGGTTGCTTATATCCAAAGGGCTGTTTATTAATGTGGATATTTTTTTTCTTGCTTATTTACATATTGCTCAGAAGCCTGCCTACAACATGGAAATGATTTGCATGCATCTCATTTCTTAGGAATAAAGCACAAGAGGGCACATCATTTCACAAAGAGTCAAGTAATTTTGGGGTTTCAGTGCCATATTTTTGAGGGCCGTGTTTTAAAAATCTTTATACTTTACTTAGCATATTGGGAAAATTTAAATGCCTAGGTATAGAAAGGTGTGTTAGTGAAGAAAAGCCTGTGAAGGTAAACAGAAGAAATGAAGGCCTCAGAATAAGAACTTAAAAGTATATTCCTGCATGTTACTTGACATGGTGTGCACAGTTAGAAAATATTTAACATGGATTGGTATGGTTATTCATTTATAAAATAGAAAAAAAGTTGTCTTAAGGATTGAATACTCTATATGCGTTATTTGAAATTGCTATTAAGATTATTTGGGGATTATTATGGTCTTTGTTTGATGAGGACAGAAATATTGATGCTTTCAGGAAAGAAAGATGGATTATGATTTTAATTATTTGTCCTAATCCCACAAGAGTTCTTAAAGTGTGTAATTTTGGTACCCATGGAAGTACTTGGTGATTAGTAGAGGATCGGTCTACATTGTTTTACTAATAATAAAATTGTTTTGTTCATATGGAAAACATTTCATGCATCTACATAGTTACTTATAGGTAGGGAGATGGAACCAGCATGATAGATGATTGCTAGGTCAATTTCTGGCAGGAAAAGAAATCAAACAAAAATAATTTAGACTTTGTACTCTGTGTTTGCTTCAAACGCTTTGAGTTTCCAAGTAGAAACTTGACATTTGAAGAATAACCAAAACAGCAAAAAGAATAGAAACATAATTCAAGGGCTTTCTTCATTTCTATTTATTGCTTCCACTCCCTGGAATGTTACCCTGCCTGAGAACAGAGATATTTTTTTTTTTTTTGCCTGTTTTATCATCTGCTGAGAAAAGGCATGGCTAATGCCAAAGACTGTATTGACCATCATAGTTATTCAGTACCTATGAAATAATTTTCATCTCTTTATATTATCTACAAAGTTTTCAGTAGCTACAAAGAATGCAGTTTTCCTCCTCTTCATTTTTATAATTAGGTAGCACAAGATGGGTGAGGTACTTTATATGCACGTATGGAAATGTCACAATAAAACCTTCTTCTTGAGAAGTGTTGCTGGCTTGCTCCTGTACTCCTAGCGACACAGAGACTGAGATCTGAGGATTGAGGTACAAAGGTCCCGGCATGAAATCTGGAGAGACTCTTATCTCCAACTAACCACTAGAAAACTGGAAGTGGAGCTGGGGCTCAAAGTGGTAGTAGTAGAGTGATAGTCTGAGCAAAAGAGCTCAGGGACAGTACCTCAGGGACAAGCCTGGAGTTCAAGCACCATGACTGATGCCCCCCCCCCAAAAAAAGCCATCTTCTACAACTAATTGAGTGCCAATTAAAAAAAATCTTTAAAAATAACCATCCTTATTCAAATATATAAGGTAGTTTTTACCCCCCAAATCATATTTTTCTATGATTTGTCTAAATGGTTATCCACCTAAATTTGTTGTAATCAAACTTCTTATATTTGGCTAGCTGGAAGAATCATTAAATGATGGCTGCTTAATTCTCGTATCTGAATCATGGCTTTTTAGGTGTTCCTGTATGGAGAAGACCTCCACACTAAATGAATTATTTCCTTGGAATGTAGTTTTTCTTTTCTTTTTTGGCTGAAATGAAACTTCCAGATGGACGGCAGAGCAAAGAATTTTTCTGCTATCTTACAGCACAGGGAGATGCTTGATTTGCAAACTGGAACATGATGATCTGACCATGTTACTGTCAACAGCACAACCGGGTACACACCTTATGCCTGGAGTCCCTAATTTTCTCATTTATTCTGACACATTTAGAAAGCCTCTGGTCTGAATCTGTCAATTCATGCTCACTTAGAAGTTAGTGCTAAGTTTTAAACTGTACCAACTCTAGTATAAGCCTGATAAGAACCAATAAGCAATTGTATAGCTCATTCCCAAAGCCAGTAAATATTTTGTCTTGGAACTAGAGTATGGATCAACAGAAGTAGGAGGTCATATTCTTCTTAATCTCCTTTTAAAGTAAAATTCCCAATGTTTATAATTGGCTATAAAATGATAAATCAAACATATCAGGAGAAGAAATATGAATTACCAGATCCCTTTCTCTTATGATTTTATTGTGTGACCCTGCAGAGGTTATTGAAACTTTGGAGCTTAAACTTTATAATTTATTTTAGGGAAAAAAGAAGAGATATTGCTAAGATGACTCTGATATTTTTATGTCCCTAAAATTTCTACCATCTAAAACTACAATGCTAAATCTAAATTATGAAAAGAAATTCATATAGTCATATGGAAATGAGGAAGTGTTTTATCACAATAAGGTCTTTGAAACAATAGCAAACCCTTACCCTTGTTTCTATTTGTGTGACAAAGTATGTGAAAAGTCCCTGTCATAGATTATACTACTCGGTAGAAATATACTTTAAAAGGTTTGAGGGGTTCACACATCACTCAAAGTTTGTCTCTTTCAATTTGGGGAGAAACAGTCTCTGACAAAAATAGATTCTAAGGTCTTCATTAGTGTGCTCTGAAAAATATTAAACATTAAAAAAACATACAGTAAGGTTACTTTATAGATATAGAACTCAGATGTGTGTATGTGTGTGTGTGTGTGTGTGTGTCTAACTTATCTCTGCAGTAACATGTTGACAAGAGAGTAATAATGATGTTTAATTCAAGCAATGTTTATGGGAAGGCAGTATGCAAGGAATAGTCTTGAAGTGTTCATCATGTTTTTGTGTTCCAGGATCATCTGCGAAAGCAGACTTGAATCCTTTGGAGATGCGTGGTCCTTCCATTTGAACTGATAGAATATTATGACTTCCTTTGTCTTGTGTTTTGTGATTTTTGCCAGTAGTTGAAATACGGAGAACAATAGAGTATACATGAATAGAATCGAGCACCGGAGAAGGTGTAAAGATACTGAAAGCTGACAGAAGAGTAACACTAATGAGCCAAAAAAAATTGGTTTAAATTCTCGAGTTAGAGATTTCTATACCTATATCTCTATGTCTTTTTTTTTAAAGAAAGGACAAGTAATTTATTCAGAGGGAGTAATTCCTTCACTAATACCTATGTACAATTTATTTCAATGCATACGACGTTTATTTAACAGAGACCTGAAAAATGATAAAGTGATGCTGATCTTTGAGGAGGAAAGGTCTCGCAATACAAACTAATGGGATTTCAAATAGCTCCCTTATAACCATGTTGTTAATTTACTTGTATACATTTTATACATAGAAAGTGGCTTTTACTCTAACCCTTATCATTAGCAACCTTCAGTAGAAAGTCAATTGCAATATCAACATGACCTGTCCTAACACATGAGAAAATTGCTCTAACAAATCCATCGCCATGGTTTTAGGGATTTTACATTTCTTTGAAGGCTCTCCCCAAATTTTTCTGCTGCTTCTGCTCTTTGACACTTGGAAATGTCTCTCCTCCATTGGCCCTTTTGCTGCCAGCTTCTTCAATAGCAGTCCTCTTTCTTGTTCCTAGATTCCATCAACATCTCTAAATTCAACTAACTGGGGGTCGAAATATTTGAAAAATATTGCACCTGTACCAAACACACAAAGATTTTTTTCTTCTCATTATTCTTTAAGCAATGCAGATTAATGACAATTTACATAGTATTTACATTGTATTCAGTATTCTTAGTAATTTAGAGAAAGTAAATGGAAAGAAGTGCATAGGTTATTTGAAAATTCTTCTAGAAAGGACTTTGCTACCTGTGAGTGGGGAGAAGTCCAAGGGGGTTTAGTGGGAAAGTACCAGTTCCCTACATGCACTGAGGAGAAATTCTGTTGTCTCCAGACTTAACCCTTCATAGAGTTCTCTCCTTGTCAATCTATCAGTTTGAATTTATCAACATATGCTGAAGTGTGAATAGGTTTCACTCAAATGTCACTTGAAGTTTTAGAATGACTTTTAGTGTGACACCTCTAATTGTTGGATTTACCTGGCTTCCACTCTCCATCTCTCTTTCCTATCTGTTTTTAATGTTTTATCTTGCCCATAAAAATATCCCATTGGGCTATGTTGAATTTTCTTATTTGGTGATGATTAGTTGATTTCATTAAACAAACGAGTCAAGTGGGAAAACAATTTGCCCATGTGACACCCAGTTTTGTATTCATATTTCTTATTCATATCTGCCACTACCGCAGATCCCCAGCTAAGGGATCTGAGGCAGGTGCACTTCAGTATTTGTTGTAGGAGCAGGGGGTTAACACATTTCACCCACCAGGCAAAACACCCTCTTGTCCTTGTAAGACCTTTGAAGGCCCTTCCAAAGGTGATAGGGTTCAGAAATGCAGCTTTTGCCTCTGTTTCTCTGGGTACACCAGCTGTATCTTTTTTATTATTATGTAATTATTGATTTATTTTCTGGCTTCTCTCCAAGTTCCCCACACTTTGGCATAGCAGTGACTGACCTGTCCTGATCTATTATGCTCTACTTGTCTCTGAGGCCCCTGGAGGCAGTCTGCAGCTGCTTCCACTTACCAGTTGTTGTAAGGAAATTCTGTACCATCTATCAGGAACGCATCATCTGTCTAGTGTCTAGAGTTTTGTTAGGTGGAGGTTGTATGCCGTAAGGCCAGGTCATAAATAACACTGAGCTTTCAGTTTTGCTGTATCAATGTTTCATACCTGAATCTCTCTCCCTGGAAGGGGATGCTGAATTTTCTTGGCAAAGCAAGATTGGGGTCTAATTTATGATGCTTTACTCTTACAGAATTACGTATTTTGCTCTGCAGTCTGGCTTCTATTTTCACCACGTTTTAGTCTATATGACAGATTAGTTTATGTTTGGCATCTTATTGAAGACAGGGTTCAAGTCTCTACTATGCTCACCCAGGACATAGAAATCAGAGGATGTGGCTGTTGACCCCTGTTTGAGTTTCTGTAAGCAGATAAGGAGCCTTTGTCTTTCTAGTGTCAGCCCTGGCTCAAATAAATCATGTGACACCACATTTCCTCATTTGGGTCAGATTCATTTATTTATTCAGAGTACAGAAGGGAGAAAGATCTTTTTACTTCACTGCTAGTCTAAATATTATATTAGTCAGGACGCCTCTTTTGTTACTAGCTTGGAGAGAGAAAATGTCAAGGCATGTGGGGGTTCATATGACTCCTGTCTTTCTTATGAAACATTAGTTGTACACTTAAGACTAATAGACAAAATATAGAGAGTGAAATCCCTTACCCATAACCAGAGTCAAATGAGGAAAACCTGAAGGAAGGAGAAGACATGGTAAATACTGAGTTGAGAAATAAGAAAGATAGAATATTGTGGTATTGGAAGATAGAAGATAAGACTTGAAAATTTAGAATTCTTCTTTAAAAATGAATTTTGGAATAACGACATGAAGCCAGAGAGAACTTTCCCTACTCATATCCTCAAAGAGCCTCATCAGTTATCAGAAGGTGAGAAGGTGATGGTAGCTTAATAAAGTGTGGTCCACGTGCCAGGACTGACAGAAATAAAGTCTAAATAAGGTAGAAGTGGAAGACTTCAGTAGTAATCAGAGTATGAAGGGTTAAAATGTAAAGATAAAAAGTATTATTCGTGAAACCTACCTTATTTTTTAATATATTTTATCTTGTTTTATTATTATCAATTCATTGTATAAGGGAGTTTTGTTTTTACATGTCTATTTATGCATACTTTGATCCGATTTACCCCCTTCATTATTCTCTCTCTTTTTACCCTGTCTTTCTCAGTTTCAGCAAGCTTCATTGTTCTATTTTCACACATATACATAAAGTATTTTGACCATATTTGTTCTTCTTCACCTTCTCCATTTGCTTTCCCCTCCTCCTTGCCCTTACAACACAGACAAGACATATTCCAAACTCCTAATATTCATCTTTGTTAACGTACACATTATCACTTGCTCTCACTCACTGTGTAAGAGAATTTTTTTCTGTTGACAATTTTGTATATGCTCAGAGGCATTTGATATCTAAGGTGTACCATTTTTTTTTTTTTTTTTGGGTCCGGTCGTGGGGCCTGAACTCTGGGCCTGGGCGCTGTCCCTCAGCTCTTCAGCTCAAGGCTAGTGCTCTACCACTTGAGCCACAGCGCCACTTCCGGCTTTTTTCTTTTTGCTTATGTGGTGCTGAGGAATCGAACCCAGGGCCTCATGCATGCAAGGCAAGCACTCTACCACTTGAGCCATCTTCCCAGCAATCTAAGGTGTACCATTTTTTGAATACTTCATTGTTTATATGACCAAAGTACTTTTGGTAATAAACATAATTTTATAATAATAATAGCTAAAAAATGTGAGCAGATTAAATTTTTTTCCTATGGACTTTGAATTTATGAGTATGTCAGAAAAATTAATGTTGAAAATAATCTAAGTATTTTAGC